>NC_034413.1:9298112-9609461 GCF_002078875.1 Numida meleagris | reverse complement strand
GGGGAGAGCGCGGTCGCCTGCAGGGCCGGTCCTCGGCCACCGTCCCTCCCTCCCTCCTCCCGCTCGGTGACCCGCTCCTCCCGCCCGCCGCAGCGGCCTCCCCGCATGGTCCCCGCCGCTGCCATGAGCCAGGCCCCGGCCCCCAGCGGCTCCGACCGGCCGGAGAGCGATGCCCGCAGCGGAGCCCCCAGCCGGGGCCCCGGCAGAGGGATGCCGCCGCCGCCCAGCCTGCCCCAGCTCCTCCACAAGTAAGAGCCGCCCCGCGATCCGCCGGGCCGGGAGGGCAGCGCCGGGCAGGGCAGGGTCGGGCAGGGCAGGGCATGGGGTCGCTTCCCTCCCCGCCGCCGGTGCCCCCCCCCCGGAGCCCGCACCGACAGCCTGGGCGGGCAATGCAACCGCGCCCTACAGCCCGCACCCCTCCCATGCCGGGATGAGCTCTGTTCGTCCCTAAGCTCCGTTTTTCCCCGGGCTCTGTTTGAGCTCCGTTTCCCCCAAGGCCGCCGGTGCCGGGCTCCGGGGGCTCGGCGCCGCTCGGGAAAGTTCCCCGCGCCGTGCTGGGGCCGCGGGCAGCGTGTCCTTGCCGGGCCTGCAGCGCCGGCATCTCTGCGCGGCTGTCCCCAAACCCGGCCTGCGTGCGGGGAGCGGTGGGTCCTGGTGACGTTTTGCCGTTTCATTTTCTGTCCGGAGGGAGAAAGGAAAGCGCTTTTGCCATACAGTGCGGTGACGCGGGTGGCACTTCTGTGGGTAAACGAGAGACCGAGTGCGCGCTCCGTGGTTCCGTGTGACGCACGAGCAGCGCGCTAGTTGAGCTGTGCAGATTCAGATATCTGTGCCTAATAGCCATAATGCACTGAAAGAGAGGGGCTCCTACCCAGCAGCGAACCCGCGGGTGAGCGCCGGGCCCTATAGCTGCAAGGTTCGCTGCCGAGCGGCGCTGAGGCTGTCCCTGTGCCCGTGTCCTCGTGCCCGCCCTGGGCAGCGGGCTCTCGGCCGGCCCCGCGCTTCCCTCGGGCCGCAGCAGCCTGTGAGAGCGCTGCTTTGGGCATCGCCTCCATCGGTTCGACAACAAAAGCAGCGCTGTGCCTTAGGGAGGAAATGCTTTCAGTCCCGGCCCTGGTACTTTCGGCACACTTGCATACATCCGTGTAAATATTTTGGTGTGCTGTAGCTTTGTAGCAAGCTTAGAGTATTACACAGAGTTGGGAGTTGTGTTATCATTTACAGATATTTAGGGAACCAGAGCTTTAAGGTCGCGATGGAGTGTGGCCTATATGTTGCATGATGCTTGTGTTTCCTTTTATCCTTGTTCTCTTTTCTGGTGTTGTAACACATCCATGCGTTAGCTGTTCTTGTTGTCCATGTCTTTATGGGCATGTTTGTATGCATGTTTTTATTCCGAATTCATAAATACAGACTTGGGAGTTTGCATGGAAACCGAAACATGGGTGAGTAGCGCTGGGAGGCTAAAGGGCTCCGTGTGAGTGGCAGCGCAGCGGGACGGTGCTTGCGGTCTGTGCTCGCTGGCAGTCGGTTGGAAAGCCCAAACCGTGGGCTCCGACATTGGCCCATACTCCTTAGTGCTTACCGGGGCTTTGCAGGGCTGCGTAATGCACTCGGGACTGACTCATGATTAATTTTATAACGTACATGCTATACAAAGAGCCATCCCATTTCTACCAGCTGAGCCCGCTATCAAATCCTAGGTAGGAAAACTTGAAATCAATTTCTTTTCGGGCCTCCCTTGAAGGGAAAGTTGTGAGGGAGGTCCCATGCCCCCAGCGCCCTTTGCCATGGTAGTACGGCGCAGGACAGCGAATGTGGGATGTCTCCATCTAAGGCCCTGCAACTCGATCGTGCTGTTTGCAAACCCTGAGACATGGCTTTGCTTGCACCGCTGCGTTTACGTTCAAATTAATACATTTCCACTTTCTAATTACAAAAGCAGGCAGATTGTATTTTGCTTTACCGACACCAGCTTGGTATTCTGTATATCTGAGTTGGATATTCGGTGTGTTTTGTGGTTATTAGGAGGGGATATATTGGGGCTTATCTTAAAGTGCTCTTGTGAGTGTATTTCTGGGACGCTGGGACAGGTGCAGTGCCCAGCGAAACAAGGTAATTCAGGAGGCCGAGAGCAGCCATCCGTCAGTCTCAGCGTGAGGTGAAGTTATGGTTCTGTTACTAGAAAAGAAAATATCAACCTCTTACTTATTATTTTTAAACAAACAACAGTTGGTACTGTTTTTCTTTATACCATCTAAACTTCCAAAGCCCTCTGGATGGCCCTCTGTCCCCTGCTTAGAAACTGTTTATAGTTCGGAGGTGGCATTACTAAATGCAACATCTCGGTGTTTGGCAAACTTATCACCTGTTTGGAGTGCGTGGGCACCACGGGAGAGGGGAGACTGCTCTTGGAGTAATTCTAGGTGTGATTCACCACCAGGTGGTGGGGCAACCGACTAGAAGGAACTGGGAGGGGAGCGAGTCAAGGGCTGGTCACGGCCTAGCGGTGAGGGCTGATCATGGCCTAGCGGTAAGGGCCGTCTGTGAAGAGTGCTCTTCGCAAACGTGCTGCGAGTGAACTCCGTAATTGCAGGAGACCTGATTGCACTGAAATGCAATCCCTTTGTATGTTCTAATAGCTAGCTGCCTCCTTTCAGTTCTAATGATTTGTCATGGGTAATACGTGCCCAGTGGAGATGGAGCTCTTCTGCGCTCCCTGTGTTGATACAGGACGATGCGTTTGTTTTACACGTGGAGCAAGGAATCCTGAAACAGCGGGGGGAAGCAAAGTGAAACCATTATTTTTTTTTTTCCAAGGGGTTGTGCCCCAGAGATTCTGAGCTCCTCTGGAAGGAAGATGGAATTTGCAACATCTGCGCCCGAGTCGTCATCATCCCGTGCCAGGTCTGGGGGCAGGCGCTCTGAGCTCTCCCTTCCTACAGCACTGGGGAGGAAGCATGTTGGGAAAAATAACGGCCCTTTTTTTTTTTATTATTATTTCTTTAATTTTAATGTAAATCCGTTATGTTGAAGCAGGTGCCTTGGGATTCTATTTATTTATTTGTTTATTTATTTAAAGTGCATCTATTTCGTGTAAAAACGCGGGTTTTTCATTTTCCTCCCTCTATTCCTTTTTTTTTTTTTTTCAACTCGAGGTCTCTCAGGAGAGATAAAATATGAATGTACTCCCCTTGTATACATTAGTCATGGCAAATAGTTTGGCATATATGGCAAAGGCAAAGCTGATACTTAACAAGGGGACGTTGGGAGAAACACTGCTTTCAGTGTTTCTCTCCTCACTGTTACTGACCCAGCCTTTCCCTATTCATTTGCCTTTTGAAGTACATCTCCACAATCTTGAGTTGCTTCCCCGCCTGACAGAGCCTTGAAAACTCATCTACTTACATATAACTCATTCCTTAGATAAGATGTTACCTAAAGATCAAAGATATATAAATAGTATGGGTATGCCATTTTAAATAAAAATGACTGGAAGTCATTTATTGTCTGGTTTTTTGTCCTATTTTTTTAATTGTTTTTCTTGAACTAATTTTTTTATCTTGTTTTTTTGTTGTTGTTGTTGTTTTTTCTTTAACCCAACAGCTTGTTGGGACAGGAGCTCAGTAAAAACCATTCAGGGGTTGAAAAGGGAGTACAGACGTACGCGGAAAAATACTTTAGAAGTGCTACCACATGTGCCAACATTTCTATGCAGTCTGGCTTTTATCATCTGTTATCAATACGTTCTTAGTTGCCCAGAAATGCCAAAATTATTTTACGTAGTTTAGTGGGGGCAGAGATAATAGCAGTGGTACCAACTTAGGTAAAAATCAAAAGAATCCATTTTTATGAGAAGCAATGGAGTAAGTGGTTTATGGGATGCAACACATGGCAGTGGAGCCCTTCGCTGTAACTAAGTTGCTTGGATCTTGCTCTTTTATTGGAAACTTAATCCTGCTGTTCCCATCAATGGGACGACTGGGAAATGCGTTCTTTTCGGGCTCTTGGTTCAGCTGTTGTTGATGCCAACCTGTGTGCACTGAACTGAGCTACCGCTGCTCTGTGGGGATGTACTGAAGTCTTTCCAACCTTGTCTGTAGGAGAGGAAAAGCAGAGGTGGGTGCAGATCTTCTTTCTGGGGACTGTCAGAATGGAGGAAATGGATCTTGACAAGTATATTTATGCTTCAGAGAGGGCTGCGGAAATTTCCTTAGGAGGGCAAGAAATGGGTTTTTGTGCGAAATAATTTAGTCACTTTAAAATACCCCTTTGTATAGAATCTGCTCTTTCCAAAGAGTGTGCTGTCTTGATTTATTTTTAAACTAAGTCTTTCAATCAGATTTGCAGCTGGACGCTTCATCAGACTGACTTTATTCCCCTGAATTCCCCCCCCTCCATTCTTCGTACCATTTTGTAGTTGGTGTAAGGATGTAATCGCTCTGTTATCCTCTGCCCCTCTACACCCAGCTGCTTTCTCTTTGTCACACTAATGACCCGTCACTGTGAAGCTGTCACTTTGCACAGTGGGTGAAAGCAGAAAACCTGCCCTGTTAGGTTTTGGAGACGTTTAAAATCTTTCCCGTTCTGACAAGTTGAGCCTACCCCGTCTTACAAATGCCTCTTGCCTGTTTAGTACAAGTGCAAAATAAAACCCTGTATATTCTGTTGCATGAAGGGGACAAAGGCTTGTTTGGTTAAGGGATATGAGTGCACAGAGGCAATTATTTTTGTTGCAAGCTTGCTGCTTTAATTTTTTAATGCAAACTTGTGAAATGTAACTTTGATTGATTTTAATTCCACCACAAACTATATATCTTTTTCTTGTGCGTCTGAGGAAGCCAGTCTGTTCACATTTTGCACGCCTGTGTTGGGAGATGAGCAGGACTGGAGTGGGATTGAGCAGTGCTTTTGTTGATGGTGGTGCTGTTCAGTGCGGTTCTGTGCGTTGCGGCTGTTTTCCTGCAGTGGGGAGATGGGGGGGTTGGTGATGTCTGTGAGGCTGAGCCACTTCACACAGAGCCTTGGAGATGTGCTGGACTTGCTCTTACTTTTTTACTTGCGTTTCCCTATTTGCTTTAAGAAACAGGCTGAGCATTTCTGCCAGAAGAGGCATGACAACTGAAATTTCTTTTATAGAGATAATAAATACTTTTCTGTGGGCTTTTGCATATTGCACAGCTGGAAAGTAGCAATAAATTGACCACAGTACGTCTGTTAATAAGAGGTGTGATGCTTCTGTCTCTACCAGTTAATGTGTTCTTCCCCTAGGGGAAGTAAATTTGTTAGGTTGATGGTGCGTACAGCTCATTACACTGACCAAGTTTTATGGTTCTCTTTTTCTCCTGTTTGCATTGTTTGCGGTTCTGTACTTCCTCTGCTGCCCCAGACAAAAGCTCTTTGTCGCAGATTATACACAACTCTGTGTGAGGATGGGAATTGTAGAAAAGATGGCACTTCCCTCCTAAAATCTTGGAGAGAACTATGAGCAAAGTAGAGTGAGGTGTTTTTCTGCCCTGGGCTCCTCTTATCTCCCAAGCTCTTCCATTAACACATCCTAATGTTCACACCCCTGCTAGCCACGTGCTCTGCACTATCCATTTGTGCCCCACTAGTGCACATTCTTGTAAGGTCACCTACAGCCGCCTTCTGTCCTGCCAACTACGACCACCTCTTCTCTTTATTGACCTCTTCATTCAAGGTCATTATTCTATCCTGTAGCAACACCTCCCTCTGTCTTGAAATGGCCCAAGAGGTTTGCCTCAGCTTGTTCTGATGTGTATTGTGCTTAGGGGGGTGTCACTGATGTGTCTGGGGGTGAACATATTTGTAAGTAATGTAGGAAAACAGTGGTTGGCTGAGATGGTGCTTATAGTTACTTCAGTCGTTGCAATGGATGAATGGGTCTGTAGGGTCTGAAGTGGTACAAACAAAGCAATACAAGCTCTGTTGTACTTGCATCCAAGTCAGCTTTCGTATTTTCTGCACCATGTTGGATGTTACTTGAACACACCTTTGTTTCCCAGCTCACGAAGAAGTAAGAAGTGCTGAATAACCGCTTTGTAGTTGACAATAAAATTTAAATGTATTACCTTTGTAGATCAGAATTCCAAAAGACAAGGCGTCATTCCTATAGCCTGTATTTATTTTTTTTTTTTAATATTACAGAGCATTAAAGGATTCAATTTGCTTGAAGGGGGGAAAAAAAGTAAAACAGAATTTTTTAAGGACTAGAAATAATTAATTTCACTTAGTTTAAATGGCTTAAATTCCTCTTTGGATATAGCGTACATACTTTGATAGCATACATACTGCGAGATTGATCTCGCAAAGCCTTATTCATACGCGTGAGGATTATTTTTTGTGCGTAAGGCTTTAGAGGATCAGATCCTATCACCCAAGTCTCTATGAATATTTACTGCCTCATTTTTCTTTGCCAGGTCACTGGGAATTTGCACAGAATCATTAAGCACAGTAAGCATTGATAGGAAACACCGAATATGTTAGAAATCTAAGAAAATAATAAAAGAGAGACTTTGTCTTCCAGTATCGGAGCTTTCCTTCTTAAAGAGAGCACGGAGCTGTGCAGGGAGGAGCGTTGGTCTGCACTCCTGTGTGCTTTTTAATAGTGTACTAGTGATGTGAGGCATTTCAAAAACAGTACTCGAGTGTAAAACCTCTCAGTGGTGGCTGTATGTGGCAGCTCAGCCTCTTTCAAGCCCCCGGGGCAGAGCCATTTGTAGCTGCTTCTGTGCAGCATGCTGCCTCCTGTGCATGTTCCAGAGCTCAGCGTGCTCTGTCATCTCCTCCGGCTCTGTAGAACAGAAGGCCCTTTTGTACCAAGAAACGTGCGGAATGGAGACTCCTGCCATGTTTCTAATTGATCCGTGTAGTATAATGTTTTTTTTTCTTTTCTATGTCCTTTTTCAAAGCTTTAGACTTACTCTTTGGCTCTGGTGCTTCTGTCATTTCGAGCCGTATTGTCTGAACGTTGGTAGCAGCGCTCCAACGCTGAGGACTTGATTGGCAAGTTTTAGCTGTGAGTACATTTTCACAGCTGATCCATAAATCCCCAACAGACCATTAGGAGCTTCAGAGCAGCTCTGGCAAGCTCCCCTACAATAATTGTAGTTTTAAGTCTGTTATATTTAGTTTTCTCACCTCCTAGCGGGATGCCAGGGAGCCCTCTCTAGAAGCAAACACTACAGTCCATGTTTTACTCCAAGCTGGCAGCTTGCACAGAGCCCAGCATGGGAGGAGGGCTTGCTGCTCATGGACAAGGCAGAGAGCATCCAGGGGTGTGAGTCGTGGCACACAGACCCCAGCTCTGGTCTGAGGCATTTCAGGAATGGGAGACCTGGAGCACATCACTTCTCACTCCTGCCTCCTGTTCCTGCTCGTAGGAGGGAGCAAGAGAGGCAGGAAAGTGGCTTCTAAAAGCTTAAACATGATGGAGTTGTGTGTAGCTCTGAGACAGACAGCTCTGAATTTAAAATCTCTGAGGTAATTTTACTTATTTAGCTGTAGCAAAGCTGGCAGTTCTGGGAGTGACCATCTCTCTAAGAAAAGAACTCTTTTCTCTAACATGGGCAGCAGCAGGGAGAGCAGCAGCATTTCTTTTGTGTAATGGGACTTGTGGTAATGATGTCAGTGCAGCAGCTGGAGCCTGGCTTGGAGACCACATCCACTTTGGGTTCATTGCTCTATCACCATGCATTAAAACCAGTGCTGCGGGGACTGAATTGTGTGTGTGATGCTGTGGAGAATGCCTCTTATGCAGCTCGATAAAGCCAGAGGAGGAGTTTCTGTTGCTTTGGACTTGGATGCAGCTACATAGGCTCTGGCAACAGCTCTAGTTTGGCTGATTGTTTGGGCAATTAATGAAAACTGTGTACGTTTCTTTTGGAAATCTCTGTTTGCCAAGGATGCACTTGCCACTTGGTGGAGTCTGGTGTGTTACCTTGCTGAAGGGGGAAGGGGGGTGGCTGTAGGCAAACTCTTCCAAACAGCTGCTGCTTCCCTTTCTAGAAAGCCTGACTCAAATTAGTTACCGGATGATCGTGAATCTCTTGATCATCTGCAGCATGAAATCAGTCATTCTTACCTAAAACATGTAATTGATTTCTTTGCACGGGTGGGTGTCAGAGAAGCATTATCTGACTTATATATGAAAAGGGAAGAAGGAAGAATTAGTGCTGGCCTTTTAAATGAATTTTCAAATAATTCTTGTTAGAGCAAGAAAAGAAGAAAATTCATTCATATTAAAAGCTCCTTTGAGCAAGAAAGCAGAGGCTTTGTTGACTGGGGTCTTGTGAGGATAGGCGTAGAGTAAGCAACTATAAGTAGTGATACAGAGAGTGATGATCTTGTTCTACAAACTTGTGTTGAACTTACACAAGAGGCAGTAAGAATATCAGGTGACAGCCTTCTTGCAAGGAGGCATGTCAGATCAAAGGTCTTCAGTAAAAGGAACAGAGCTGGTCATCTCTTCAGTCCTTACTTTCCAGTGCATTTGATGCGAGATGCCAAGTGGGAGGTGTTGTTCCTGTGGTGGGGATTGCTGTTGATGCCCGGGCCAGTTCTGGTATGCGACACCTAAACTAGAAATGCTAGGAGTGATAAATGAGCCCATTACATCTGTATAAATGAAATTCAGAGCATGCTTCAGCCAGGAGGAAAGACAGTGCCTTTCATCTGTATCTCGTAATGGAAAAAGTTTTTGTAACAATGTGGAACATCTAGTGTGGCTGGTTTAGGATTGATGTAGGCTTGTGGAAAAAGAATACAGAGGTTCTAGGATTAAAAACAAAAGATACTAGGAATATGGGCTTAAGAATGCTATATTTTTGATTCACCTGCGTAAGTGTGCTCTGTTTTATTTCGAGAATGGGATGAGTGGGCAGCAGTCACTGAGAGGACAATGAGGACCTCCCGTGCTTTTGGGCAGCTCGCTAAGATAACGAGCTGTAGATAAGGATGGCAGGGTGTGCTCACTTAGTGACTGTTGGCCTGCAGGGTGTTGATGCAAACTCTAACCAGCTTGCAGTCCATCTGTATGGCAAGTAAAATTTGGGAATGCTTACTCGGAGAGCTAGCTGGTGTGAATCACAGACCAGCGTTGAAATGTATAACAAGTTTACAGGTGAAGCCTAACAGGAATCTATAATTAAAAGGATAAGCATAATTGTGTGAGGGACAAAGACATCTGGAGTCCTACTGCTGATTGTTGGTCTAAAATATGAGTGAGGCAATGCAATCATGGAAGGCGAGAGGAGAGTTTAGAAGACTTGTTTTCCCTGCAGTGTTAACTCAGGCTCTTAGATTTTCAGCTGTAAGACTACCAGCTACCCTCTGCTGAGATAGCTGTCGCTTTGGCAAGAACATGCTGGCAAAATAATCTGAGTGCTGGTTATCCTCCAATACCATTTCCATTTCCACCATTCCCTGACGGTCAGAAGTTCTGTGTGATGCTACTGATGAGAAAAAGGATTTCAGCCCTGCCCCGCTGTGATGATTTGCCAGGCTGAAGCAACGTTGTATGGGCTGGGAGCTGCTGCTGGGGAGTGCCGTTGGGTGAGGTAGGCTAATTGGAGATGTTGGGAAAGTGAGAAGTGTGAGGGAGGCATACCCAGAAGAAGAATCCATCTTTACGTGGTGGAAAGCCTATGTACTTCTCCCCAGCTCCTTCAAGGAGTCTGGGCATTGTTCTGGTGTTACATCAAGCAGCCTCTTCTCTCCCTCTCCCTTCAATGTAGCTTTGGTCTAGTTGGTATCAACGTTTTATTTTCCAGCTATTAATTAAAATAAAAACGAATTTAAAGTGATCTCAAGGCGCAAACTCAGTCATTTTCTCTTTCATCCTCATGGGAGAAAAAGTGGCACACTTACCATTTTAATGATTGCAGGCGATGACCGATGGGAAAACGGAGCGTCTTTTCCCAAGTGGAATCAAACTGCGAAGCGGCCAGGGCAGCTGGGAGGTTCTGCAGCTCATGTGTACATCTTTGAGAGCGTGAATGGTTTGGAGAAACAAAACAGAACGTTTTCCTGATTGAAAGGCTGCCTAGACTTATCTAGGGCTATAGCTGGTTATTAATAGAACATACTGCATTTCCTTCACATAAAGATACGAAGGGCACTTTGAGAAAAAATCCTGCTGTGCCTTTCTGTCTTTGGGACCAGCTCATCACCCAGCTAAAATTAAAAGGTGAAGTCAGGCAGTTCTTGCTCTCTATTTTTAAACCGCTTCAACATATGAATGTGAGTGTGAAATCTTTCTTTAGGCCTCTCTTAACTTAATTACCTACTTATTCAAAATATCCTCTTCTCAAATTGCTGAGCTATAATTATATTCATTTTTTTTTCTGTGGACACACTGGAAAAGTGTATGTTTTTCTTTAGCTAGTCGGTGTTTGCTTATGCTGTGCTTAATTTGTAGTTCTGTAGTTTTTACGGCAATGGAAGCCTTATGGTAAGTGCTTGACATCTATTTGGATCAGTTAAAAAGAATAGCAAGCGAATGATGCTTTTGTTGATCTGTTCTGTGATTTTCGTCGGGAAAATATCACAAAGAAGCCTAGCTTGGAAAAAAAAATTACAATTTTTTACAAAAATTTAATTACAAAAAAGTAATTTTTTACAAAATTACTTAATACTACAAAGTGACGTGACTGCTGAAAATACTTTGTTACACTTTTTTTCTTTCATCTTTTGTTCTATGTAAGCTTACTCCTATGTATTTTGTTTATATGCCTTTTCTTTTGTGTTTGGGGGGAAGGGGCAATGTGACCCCAGCGCAGGACAAGCAGTGGAACCGCTTATAAACCATGGATTTGCCACACTTTTGCACTAATTTGGGTATGTGGAATTCATCTTCTTTTGTTTCAGCGAATCTATCGAAAATGCCTTTATAATGTGATCAAGTGCTCTTTGCTCACAGAAATCACATTCTCCAGACTCGTTTCAGCCTGCAGAGGGTGTGCTTTCCTCCTCCAAGGCATTCCCTGTATTACCGTTAACACACTATGCTGCTATGCTGAGAATCTGTCCTTGCACTTAGAGGTACAAAGGAAAAAGGCATCTGTCTGTCTGTCCCCATGATATCTGTTCCTGAATTTCCCTGACTATCAGGTATTTGATGTGCAGGCCGTACCTGTGGGTTTCTCTTGTACCCAGAGTAGTGTTATTTCTTCAGAACTGACCCCTTTCACAATGAAAAGGACTCTTGAGAGCACTTGTTTCTTTGCATCCTCTTTTTGGGACCATTGATAGCAAGCATAGTTCAAAGTGGCGATGTATGGTCTGTCTTTCTCAGTGTTTGCCTGATTTCTTTGCCGTTGTCAGTGGAGCAGCTGTGCCATCAGACATCCTACGTGATGGTCAAGCAGTCAGCAAGCTCCATTCTATCATGTCAGTAGTGATCCGAAGCTGGATGAGCTGGTAAGCTTCGAGTGACATTTCCTTTGGTGTCCAAATACTCCAGGGTAGTGTATATGGGAGTCTGTATTGGTCTTACTGCTGACAGACAAGTAGACTGTTTGCTGCAGGCTGTCTTTAGGGCAACTGGTGCCTGGGGACAGCAGTAAGGGTGGTTACACCTCTCCAGGCAAATCCCACATGCTGTTTGTCTAGTTGGCATTCTTCTCTGTATCTTCCTCTTCACTTACCAGAAATACCTGAGATTTCATGTGTGTGGGTGTTGGATGACAGCGTGTTTGTGTTGCTGGTGAGAAACATGTTGCTATTCGTGGTGTTTGGTGACAGTAGAGATGGATAGCTAGACAGTGATGTTAAGTAACACAAATCTGGAGCCATGGTCTGTCAGACTCATCTTCCCATACTAATCTCTGTGTTGGAACAGCTGGCTCACCAGCTTGTTCCAAGCTTCCACCCACTCCATGCCCTCTCCAGAAAACTCTTGGAGAACCATCTCTTTTGTAAATCCTTCTGGGTTGGCTGACCATTACCCTTCTTCTTGCTCCATCCAGTCCTGCCTCCCATTCTTGACTTTTGATTGATAACCTGTTGTCTTGTAAAGACATGTATATACCTCTAACCTACAGGCGAGTTACACGATTATTTCAGAATTGAAAAAGTTGTGTTTTAAGAGTTAAATATAGACATGATGTTCACCTACACAGTGATGAACATGTTGGCTAATTAAATGACTAATTAAATTCACAGATTTTTTGTTCACCCACTGCAGACTGCAGTCCAGCATTTCCAGTACTAGAAACGTTGCATTGGCAGTATCCACGAAACTGCTGTCATTTTTGTCTATGTCTTCTTCTGCTCAGTTTTCAATATTCTGTTCTTTTGTTTCTCTTGTTTTTGTAAATGAACTTTCTTACTGTGCTGTTTCACTGAAGCCCCATTACTTCAGTAGTGCCTAAATGCTGACAAAATCAGTGAGTCTTAGCAGTGTTCACGTATTTCTGCACTTGAAATAGAGCCTGCAGAATTTGTCGCCTGGAACATTATGTTTTAGCCATTGGAAATGAAACACCTGACAGCATTAAGCACTCAGGGCTTCCAGTCATGGGCAAGCAGCCATTATATGTATGTTTATCCACAGTAGGAAATTTGGACAGCTTTTGATTCAGTAGCACTCATCTGTTAAACGTAAGCTGTTACCTTTAACATTGAAGAGTATTGAAAGGAAAGAGAAATTTATGGGTATGGTGTGAATCTGGTAGAATTGCTGATCGTACCTTTAAACAGTCTGAAAAGTACGTTTCTCAGTGGGGCCAAGTGAACAATTGTGATTGCTACAACCACCTAAAAATATCTTGCAACCTTTGTCTCATTTTAAAGACACTTCTCTAACATCCTTTTCAATAGACTGGATTAAATTACTAGAGAGTGGAAAGCTGTATATCTTTTTGTAGTAGTTTGAGCATTTACATATTTGTTTGAATGCTGTAGACATAACTCAAACAGATTTATTAGTTGAGCAAAACAGTTTATTTTGAATCTAGGAAAAAATACTCTTGTTTATTTCCTACTGTTGCTTTAAGTAGTTGGATAGTAGACTTTATTCAAAGAGTAATCCTCTTTTTTTTAGTTTCTATATATGGTATGTGAAATTTAAGTGGATAATTTATTAGTTTTAACTAAAGAGCCAGGTTGTAAAAGTGGTCTTAACTGAAGCATACAAAAATAATACAGAGATTCTTGTCACATCATCTGATAGCAGTGACTGAGGAAAACCAAAGTGAAGAACTTGGTTGTGTTGCATATTGCATAGATGGAATAGAAAGCATCTCATCACCGTCCATGGGGGTGTTCAAGAAACGTGGAGATGTGGCACTGAGGGACATGGTCAGTGGGTATGCTGGGGATGGGCTGACGACAGTTGGACTTGGTGCTCCTAGAGGTCTCTCCAACCTTAATGATTCTATGATTCATGGCTTTGTATAGAGTGCATGTGTGTACATATGTATGTAAATATTTTCTTGAGGTGTGGATAATACCTCTGTTGTATATCTCATTAAAAATACCAAATGCTTGAAAGTAAAATGAGAATGGCTGTATGGGAAAGCCAGTCCAGAGATCTTGTTTGTTGAGCTCTGCACAGATTGCCTTGTCAGGGCTTGGCGTTGTCTTCATGGAAAAAAAAACACTGCAGGGAGTACAGGGGGATCTGTCTTTGAGGGGATCCTCTCTGCTGCATGTTGCTTTCAGCCCCGCAGCAAGGCTCGCAGCAGTGGATCAAGGTGCTGCTGTGTAAACCATGCTGCACATGACAGAAGTGGTGCTAGTCGCCTGCTGGCAGGAGCATGTCAGCCACTTTGCAGCGTGCTCGGCGTGGGCCCGAAATAACGGGCAGTGCTGGGCATTCCTGGCAGGGAAGGTCGGCCATATTAAAGGCAACTATGACTGTGCAAAACACAATGTTGGGCCGTTGCGGTGTTCTCTTGTGCGTTCTTTAGGTAGCGTTTGTCTTCAGCAGCTGCCTGTGAGCAATTGTTCCTGCACCTACCAGCCCTGTGGTAGCCTAGAGCCCCTGTGGCTCCATTTGCTGACATCTTCTCCCACCACTCAATGGGCAGCTGGGGACAGTGACCTTAAATTCCTGCGTTGCTTCAGATGCCAGCACACTCTTGAATCCCACTTCATACCAAATAGAAATTGCTAACCAGTCACTGGGAAATCTTCAAATCACCTTTAGTTCTGAAAAACTAGAGCCCAGTATTGTTTCTCTGAGCTAAGTAATCCACCGCAAGAATGGATTTAGCAGGACAATTTATCAGCGGAGATTTGCATCAGTACATATCTGGTTAAGGATATAAGCTGAAATTTAAATTTGTACTTAGATATGGGTTTTATTTAAAACAATATCCAGCTTAGGATTTCAGTAACATATTTTGCAAATCACTGTTCAGATGCTCTTTCTGGAGCTCAGATGGCTATACTGTATATGAAGAATGGATTCAGGAGACTTCACAGTGTTAGTGATTATTTTGTAACATTTTCCAGATGGCAGAGCGTGATGGAATCAACGCTGTCTGGTTTTGTTGCGCTGTATGCTCTGTCATACCCAATAAGTAACCAAGAGACCATTAGAAGATCAACAGGCTATTATGACAATAGCTGGTTAATTCAAATGTTCTTTATTACATTATGAAAACTGCAGATTACCAAAAAGCTCATTGGTGAATGCAAGAAGATTGATTGCTTCTCAAAGCTCTTAGAGAACTAGGTATGCAACTTGGATTAGCTACCCCAAGCTATGCTTTGGGAAATTAAATCCATCTTCATAAGGGCTATAATGTAGTTTACATCTGTTCAGTTGTGAACTTCTCTAGTAGCACTCAGTAATTCCTATTCCTGCTCTTTGGAGAAGCAATGGGAATGTTTGTTTGTTGTTGTTTGCAGTGATCTGAAATAAAACCAGCATCGCTAGCTGTGTGGGCACGGTGGCGAAGTTCAACTTGATTGCAGCTTGTGGTTGCTCATAATTCTGCTCATGTTCATGCAGTAATGATGTTTACTAACTGGTGCTTTTATTAGGCTCGCACACCATCATTTGAATGGCAAACCCATCAAATTTAAGCAGGTGCTTAGCTCAGGATTTTCTCAGCATTAATTGAAGGCGCCGGGGTACTGCACTGGGACAGGTGCAGCCTTGCTGTGCAGAGACAGGATTTGAGGAGTACACGGGAAGCAAAAGCTCCTGGTACATCCCAGCATCCAGCTGTGTAGGGCTTCTCACTTGAACCCGTGTCCAAGAAGTCTTTAAGGGAGATTAGGGCTGCGGTGGGAAGTTTCAATCCACTGGCAGTTGTCCTGAAGAGCAAGTTTTCTAAGCACTACTTTAGGCTATCCTACCCTTTAGTTAAGCCTAGGAAAATGGGATGGAGAGAGGAGTAAGAGAGTCAGAAATACATGGTATTAACTAGCTTTTGGAAAGGATGAGAAAACTTCCTGAAATGGGTTGAATGTCTTGCAATGGTCTCACCATCCATGGAGCAGCTGCCATGGGTGCGACTGATCGCTGGGAAGGCTCCTCTGCCCTGGCTGCTTCGGGCAAGGAGGCTTGGAACTGGAGCTGAACAGTGTTCTGCAAAGAAGAGCAGCTTCTAATACCGTCGTTGTTTCAATGGTTATGCCATACTTGCTTGTGATACTGTTTTACCCAGTGGCTTCATAGGGTTTTATCCTATGTGGCATTGCTGGGCTGTTTTTGTGCTTTCCCTTTATTACATCTCTGGAGAATTCCACAGTTGAGCCTCAAAACATCCACATGTATTGGGAGTAAGGAATGAGTAGAGGTTTATATGGTGCATTTCTCATTTTACAGTTTCCAGTGGCTGCTTGCGGTCGCTCAGCCCAGACTCGTTCATTGACTCAGGCTGTCTTTGCTTGCTGCAGTATTGCTGGTGATGAATGTGCTTCGCCAGTCTGATTTGTGTGGCTTGCTGTGTAAAACAGAATTAATGACAGTGGCTTTTGGAAACTGAGTATTAGGAGAGAGCTCATTACATTTTCTAATTCATTGTTCCTCCAAGTCCTTGGAGTGGCCCTGATGCTCGATGTTACACAGCCTCTTTGCCTCTTTCTTTGTGTCTTATGCAATGAGTGTGTGGAAAATGGGCTCTGAAGTGATGGGGGCAAAGGAAGGGAAAAAAGGGATGGCATTTTTACACTCTTCTCCTCCAGCCCTTCTCCCATTCTTCTTGTACTCCACAGCTTTTCCTTCCTATTCCAATCTCCCAGATCCCTAGTTTCTCACCTAGCATGCAAAGGTTTTCACCATTTTGTGTAAGAATTGTCTGATTCCTCCCCACCAACAAGACCCTACAGATGGAGTATAAGGAAGAAATATCCATTGCTTTAACCCATTGGCAAGAAATGCAATACAGTCACAGCAGCTTTGGCACCTGGACAGGTTTCTACTGAGAAACCCAACCCACTGCCACGGGTTAAGGCAGTGGGAATGGAAATTCAGCCTAAGAGAGCCCAGAGCTCTCCACAGCTGATAGAAAAAGAGAACTTTTTTGTTCTGGGAATGTAACATTTATCAAAGGCCTGAAAAGCGTCCTTAAGAACAGCTTTCTAGCCTGATGCAGTCTCTCGTATTTTTCCAGTACTCTGTTGATAAAGGAGGGAGAGGCTGTAAAAGACATTACCTTCTGGGGAGGAGCAGTGACCCTTTCCTATACTTTAAAGAGATCACATAAGACCAGCCGAAATCTTCTCCTGAAGGAGATTTGTGCAGCGGAGCGCTCAGTGTTGCGTACCGTGGGTCTCGTAGCCGTAAGTGCCAAATTGCACTCAGCCCATAACTGTCGAGCCCGTGAGATGCTATTCATTGTAGAAACTTGAGAAATTTGTTAAGATGTTCTGAGTTTGATTTTTGATATATTGGAACAGCTTTTAAATCTGTCACGGCTTCAGGTGGCAAAGCCGGCACGAAAGGCACTCGGTGAAAATGGTGTCTGAAAGATGTGACTCCTCACGTGGTTTCTGTGGTATTTACACTCATCTCCTAATTTGAAAAGAAAGATATCTGTAGAGGTAAATCTGGCTGTTTAGAAGTAAGTTCTTTATGGTTAAAATCTTTTCATGTCACTGTCTGGTTGCAAGAGTAGTACGAGGTGATTGTAACAGCATTACCTTACAAATTATTCAGGTACAGGAAGATTTATTTTTTTTTTAATGTTGCAGATATTCCTTTAAAATTCTTAATAATTACATTGTTCCTCTCATGTCAGCCCCCAGTTTCTAATAAATCCCCGCTAGGCAATTTTTGTTAATCAATAGTGCCGGACTATATGCTGTGGTTGTCTCCTCGGGACTGTATTTATTTAAACCCGTTATGTCAAACAGTAACTTCTGTTGGAAAGACGCGCAGAAAACTACAAAGCAGTTCTGCATAAATTATTTGTTTTACTCAGTCACTTTTTCTGTTTAAAGCTGGAAGCTTTTATGAAGATGTCATGTGACAAATAGATATATTATCTGATATCCCTCTGCGTGTTTACCTTGACAAAGATCCAAATTGCAACAGAGAGGGTGGGAGCAAACTCACAGTGCACAGAATGTGCAGGGCTTCAGGGTTAAAAAGCAGAACAAAACCAAAACACAAGCCACAGTCTGCTTAATCGCTTGTGCGACTTGCAGAGAGAAACGTAATTATTGGCAGAAATCATAGATGGGATTACCAAGCGGTGCTGATGAGCTGCTCCATAGGCAGTAGCTGAGCCGCGCTGCTGCGCACGGAGCTCCGGGTGGATGGGTGGGTGGGAAGGAGCGCTGCAGAAAGGGCTGGTGGGGATGGTATGGGTGAAGCCGCGTGGTTACCTATCAGCCAACAACAATGTGCTGTTGCACGTCAGGAAACTTTGCTGTAATTGGATATTTTCTGTTTTGGTGCCGATGCGTTAGGCACAAGTCTCGCATGGGTGCATATCATAGCTCCGTTTTGCTCGCTTAACTAGATATTTCTGCTCTTGAAAAATGTGCTGTATTTGCACTTGTTCTCCTGATGTGTTAAGCACAGAAATGTAAATCCAAGTAGCTGTTATTTTCCAAGAAATATTGGCTTATTTTAAATTCCTGTTTATATGTGTGCATACAGAAGGAAAATGCGCTTTCCTCTGTCTGTCATCAAGGAGATTGTGTGGCAGAGGAAACAAACAAACAAAGCCAACCTCAAAATACAAACTGTGTCGTTAAAGCAGGAATTTGCTTTTGTGGCAAATGAAGTCTCCAGATGGGAGGCTGGCAGGTCGAGCTCGTCACTGCTGCAAGCTGAACACACATGAAACGGGGCTGTTCCGGCATGGCTGAATCTCTGCAGTGCTCGTTGGAATTATTTTTCAGAGCGCTTGCAGGAAAAACCTTGACTTTTTTTTAGTATGTCGTGTTGGGTGTTTTTTATTTCATAAACCAGGCTTAGAAATAACGAATTCATTTAAATTTGTGAAGACGAGTATTTTAAATAAGAGGGAATATGCATGTTTGGGAACAGATTTTGTGGAAAAACACTAATCTGAGCTGCTGCTTTAGTAAGGCTTTTTATACTTTTCACTGGTACGTTGTCAGCTGTGGCTAGCAAATTGTTGCTAAGTAATACCTATCCTTTCATTAACTACATGCAGATGGTTCTTAGCCTGTGATTTAATGACATTTTTCTCATTATTGAATCCCTTAGAATCCTACTACACGTGAAGGTTTTGAAGGATAAATATTAGTTATTTCTAAAGTTTTCTATTGAATATCAAAGTTACCGGCGGGATTTCCTTTTGGGAAGACTTCTGAGTAAAATGCAAATGGATGAGTTTATTTTTTTTGCTCCTCTTGAGCACTTTTTAAAACCATCCTTCAGCACTTCTTTCGGCGAGAACGTCTTTACGCAGCCACGTGCTCTTGTCACAGTGCAGAATTCCTAAAATGACTGCAACTTCAGAGGTGTTTGTAGAGCTTGGCTTCTGAATGTGAATTTCAGAAACGTTTTGGAAATTCTTTATTGAATAATCTTGGAAAAAGCCTAGTATGCACTCAGCTTACGGAATCTGGAGATAGAATGTGCTATTTTTAAATGAAACCAGAGATTTTTCATTGGGGAAAAAAAAAGTTTCTTATGTAAGACAGCCCTAAAAAGGAAAAATATTTGTTCTGCTGTTTTGCGAAGAAGTCAGTGTGTCTCAGCAACAACAAATACCTGCTTTCTGTTAATGAAATTGAGTATATCAGAAGCTGGTATCTTTAGTTTTGTTACAAAATACTAAAAATCTGCAATGGAAAAAGCTTGGGTCTAATACCTGTTTGTTGAAATGAATTTATTAGCAATTGGTGGCATCTAGTGACTGCCTTTATCGACACGCTTACTACATAATTCATCGGCAGGCTATACTAAATGGTTACCTTACAGACTCTCCTGGCCCTCAGTTCCAGCCTCTTGTTCCCTTTCAAAAGATAAACTTTGCATAGGGCAGCACTTATCTCCGGGCTGTCTGCTGGCGGAGGCTAAAGCTGCCCCAGCTCGGTCAGCGCTCAGTCGAACCTTGCAATCTTTGGTGGGCGCCCAGCGAGGACATGGGGAACCACTGAGCTTCGGTCGGCGAAAGGAAAACGGGAAAGCAAAGATAATGGATCAGAAAAGGTAGTGTATTCATTTAATTTGGTGGTGTTGGTTTATTGCAGTTAGTTTGAGTTGCAGTTAAATATTAATAATACTTCTTTCATTAAGTCCATAAAGACGAAGAGAGCGGTAGGATATTGTACTGCTGTGCGCGGCTGCTGGATCTTCTGTAAGAAGTATTTCTGCTTCCAGTGTGTGATGGTATTGTGTAGATTAGCAAAAGGCAAATGAAGGTCTAGATGTGTTTGATTTTAATTCTTGTGAACAGAGTGCTGGTGGCCTTTGTAAAGACAATGTCTGTGTTTTTGTTGGAAGCGTAACGCACAGACACAAGAGAAGAGGCTTAAGGTAGAGTTTGTTTCTCCTCATTGTTCCTATTGCCCTTGAGAAATGTGCTTCGTATCACATGCGGTTTACAGAAGTTGTTCTCAAATGGGTTACGGCAGATTCGGATGCCATTGTATGAAGTGCTCCATGTGGTCTGCAAAGCAAGGAACTGCGAGATAACGGGGGGAGTGTTTGCTGCTGCTTTCAGATGGTCTATTTTTGACATGGAGACCAGTACCAGGCCCTGGATTTTGTCAGGTCAGGAGTAGGCACCAAAGACATTATCTCTGTCTTTTCTTCGTTGACAACGTATCCTTGTCCCTCCTGGGACCTGGGATGAGTGCCTGATAGCGCTGATATTTAAAATACCTAGATAGGAGAAGTCACGTAAATGCTCTTTCTATTTTTAAGGATGTTCATTAAAGTTGCTAGCAAGGCTTAGGGAGTTCAGGGGTGGGGGATGAGAACTCTGCCAGGGGTACCAGCAGCTCATGGAAAAGCCTGTCACCTTCACTTAGCTTTGTTAAACAGGGAAGTGTTAAATGCATGAGTTAAATAATAAGAAACAATTTGCAAGTGTTAAATATTACGTGCGCATGTTCTTTTCTCTATTTTTAAAAGGTCGACGTCAGCATAAGTGTATTCTTTTTTTTCTGGTGTGTTTGGGAATATTTGAATTAAATGGGCGTTTTTGTTGTTCAGTCAGCTTTTTGTTTAACTTCCTAATGTCTCCACTTGGCATTGCCCTCTGTTCCTGGACCCTAAAATGCTCGAAGAGCAGAGCAGCTTAACTGCAGAGTTACTGCTCTGTGTGTGCTTGTTGGTTAATCATACACATCTGCATAACTAAAACCTGTAGGTTCTAATTGGCCTTATTTATACTGGAATTTAAAACCTGAACAAAATAATGCGAACAAATTAACCGTGAAAATCTAAGAAATCAAGAGTGATAAACAGCGCTCAATTTTCTATAGCAAATCGTGAGAATCAACTTCAACAATCTCTTAAGGGGTTGTGTGTAAGACTTAGGATAAGTCCGATGGATGGTTTTGGCAAAACAGTCCTTTTCCCTCTTGCCTTTGGTCTCTTTAGTACAGTAACAGTGTTTCCTTTAGCAGGGAGGGAGGAGGCGATGGGGAAGGAATCACTGTACCCAGCACAGGTGTTTAATCCGCAAGCGGTTCGGTAGCTAAAAACCCACCTGCAAAATTTCAGCAGCACTTAATGCGTGAATTTATGCGTTGTACAAAAAGAAAAAAAAAAAACCAAACAACTCTTCAGTGTAGTGTAAAAATGTAAGTATTAATAATTAAGGTGATTCTATCTCTGCAATTTAATCATACTGTGGAAAATATGTGACATGGATATTTTCCTCATGCGGCAACCTGGCGTTTCCATTTTGTTCAGTGGCTTCTGAGGTTTTTGTGCCACCGAAGCTGGTATTTTTATGTCTACTGACATCAGCTTTGTGCTGTCAGCAACAGTGGCGAATTACACCTGAAAATAAATTAATTTGATAATAATATATATTTGAGCATGCATTGGTGAAGTCTGCTAGGAGATATTATTTAACCTCCCGCAGCTTTATCATCCATCGTTGTAGGCAGTGGGTGCAAAGCTGCGCAGGGGGAATCAGTACCGCTTCAGACAAAGAGAAGTGGTGGGATCCTTCAATCTTTTGCTACAAACGATGAGTTAGAGGCAGCAGGGTGGCCCCGGCAGCTCCTCCCAGGGCGTCACTGCTGTCTTGATTCTACTGATCTGTGGTATCTATCTCACACGCTTTCATGTAAACTGGTTTTTGATGGAGTTAGTTTTGTGAAATCGGTCTGAAAAATACTTAGAATATTTCTGTAGCAGATGAAAACAAGTAGTGCACGTCGTCATTGAGCATTAAAATTTAGTAAGGGGAGCTGATGATGGTCCTCGTTTGTAGTTCTTATTTAAATCTGTAGTGATAATTTCTCAGTTACAGACCCGCTTGAAAAACATGGATTATTTTAAAAAGGCAAACTAAATCTCAATCTGATGATCCCCTTGTTGTTCTTGGAATGACAAACAATTTCATATAATTGAGGAAAGTGCTGTCATTGTATTTTGTTTATTATTACTACTTTTTGTTATTGCAGTCATTCCCAGGAGCATTATTCCTGTATTAAGTACACGGAGTCCTACTTCTTTTTAAAGTAAACAATAATAAAAAAACAGAATCACACAACCCTCATTGTGTGACAAGGGCAGCCCTTGTCTTGAGCGTTTATGATTCTGCCTACGTGGATTTGTTAAATGCTCCTACAAAAGTGTATAAATCTAGCAGCAGAGACTGCTCTGAAACACTCACTCTATGGATTTCAGGCATAGATTAATTCCCAGTGACCCTGAGGCTACATAAGTAAATGTGAAAATATTTACCTGCTAAATGGTGTACTGTGTATTTATACGTTGGCTCATATTTAGTTAAGGATCCACGAAATTGCCATCTGAAGGGAATTTGGCTTTTCTTGGTGCCCTTCACCTCTCTTGAATATGTCACGCACAGATAGGGGAAAAGCAAGAAAGAAAAAGAAATACATGACACGATGAGATCCTTTGGTCCCCATCAGATCCTCTGCGTTTCCATCAGAGAGCTGGGATTTCTTCCTTAAGCCACCTATCCTCAGCCAAAACGATCTGTTTGGGCAGCGCGCATGGCTTAGCCCCTACAACGTCCTGCACTGTACGTTACTGCTTGTTGTGGTGACTTTTAATCATACCAAAACCCGGCTTTGTGCTCATCGTGTATCACGCGGGTAACACAGCAGAGTACGGGAACGGTGCTGAATGCATTGATTCCTTGGGGGCATTTTGCTGTCCTTTGCAAAGATTGTGTATTTCTTTTTTTTTTTTAGCTGGACTGAAAGCTATACCACTGGTGTTTTTGTATTGTTTTTTTTTAAAGCGGATTTTACTGCTCGTAATCACTACGGTTTTTAAATATAATGTTTCCCTGTAAGCGGAGTGGCGAAGAGAATGCCCCAGCCTTGTTGCTGATGCAGCACAGTGTGTCACAGGCCTGGAATGGCAGCATTGCGAACTGAACGTCCCCGTTCTACCATGACCGCTGCAGGCAGCTCGTCTGCAAGCCTGGGAAAGAGTTTCAGCTGCAAATTATTTTCACGAGATTTTTGGATGTCTCCTTGTTGGGACAGGTGAAGTGTATCTACGTGCTATATCTCAACAGTGGCTTCAGAGTGTACCGGTGAAAACGGGAGACAATGACCTTTCTTGGGAATAATATGCTTTGCAACAGTTCTTTACAGTTGACTTTCTTTCCATTGCATATACGTCATAGACATGTAACTAAACAAAGTGTGCAGTTTTAGAAAACTTTTTAAAGCAATAAATGTATTCTGTCTTACTACTTGCAAGCAGTAGGGAGGTGCCTGACCTCTTCCTTGAGAAAACGTGCCAGGGAGTCCCCCACTGATATTCAGGCGTAAGAGATGTTAATGTCCAGAGTTAAGCTCTGTTAAACAGCCTGTAGAATGAATAAATACTGAAATTCTCAATGAACTGACTAAAGGAAGAATGGGAATTTTGGATTCACTGAGCAGGAAAATAAACTTTTGTATCGTTGTTGGCTTGATATACTCCTATATGAATAGCTGATGTGGAATGGTGTGAAAAGCCCAAGTAGTTGTCATCAGTGGACCTTAAACCCTAGAGCTGTTACGCGGATGGAAGTTTGTTTATATTAACATATTGGGGTTAAGAGAGAAAATAAATAAAACTAACCTGAAAATAAACCAAGTGCTGGACCTGGGGAGGTGCTGGTAACGTCGGCCCCTGGAGAGCCAGGGGAATTGGTGATTTTTCCCTTTGCAGCACAGTTGAAACACAGAAACCCCATTTTCTTTAGCAAGAATGCTTGGACGCCCTCCAATCAAGAGCAAACAAAGGTTTGTCTGTCAGAGTCCCAGGAGCTCCCACATCTGCTTTAGAGAACAGGATGTGGGGAAGGGTAAAAATCCGGCACATCTGTGTGGCTGATATGGCTGGGGGAACACCTGGGGGTACCAGGCATGGGGAGCTGCTCTCTGGGGCTGGCTTCTGGCAGACCCGGTGCCTTCAGGGGTTCTGAGTGGTGTGGGAGCCCAGCGTTAAGGCTGATCATCCGCGGGAGGCTCTGCACCCTAAAGGCTGACCTGAGTCCTTCTCCTTTGGAAAATAGAAAAATACTATCAGTAATTAATTCCGGGATGCTATTTAGCCTGGTTTTAGTATTGATTGATAGTCATTATATCTTGTAATTTTCAATTCCTTTCAGTCGCCAGTCAGGATTTTGTAAGCAGGTGCATTACACTGATGCCTTTATTTTGGTTAGCTGACTTCTGGTTAAGCTGATTTTGGTAAAACAGAGAACATTAAACACAAGTTAGGCCTGAAACAGCTGTGCATTCCTCTTGCCACGTGCAATGAGAGCAGCTCAGGTGTATGTTACTGTGTCAGCCAACCCTTAGCAGAGTGCAGTGCCTGAGTTGTGCAGGCCATTGGTGAACGGATAGGAATGTCTAGTTTGGACTTCGGGGGACAGATTGCAAAAGGAAAATTTTTTTCTAGACTTTTTCTCATTGATTATTCACCTCTCTCCATCTTCAGCTAAAGATGCCGTTGGTTAGTGAATTCAGTCAGCTATTTGCAATAAGTAGTAATGCTTAATTTGATGAAGCGTTTCTTATGTCTCTCCGTATCCTGTCAAGGAGATTTGTTGGGCATATGTTATTGCTTAATTTCTTTGGTTTTGTTGGCGGTGGGGTGCCATGCAATTACTCTAATGTTTCTAGACATCAGGAGCAGTGATAACAAAAGCACGTTACAAAGTTCTGCCCTCAAGTTTCATTTAAATCTGCACCCAGCTAACTGCGTATTCACGTGTGCAGTATTTTTAACACAGAAATAAAGACCCTTGTTTAAAACATGTTTCACAATGTGTTTTATGATGTAGTCCTAATAAAAAAATGTGATTACAGCCATCTGTGTTTCTGGAATGTTAAAACTTGCAGGAAGGCTGCGAGATGAGAAGGTGACAGCTGCAGCTGTAATGATATGTTCTTGAAAGTCCTAGGTGAGCTTTGTGTATGCACTCCTGGTGTGTAAGGCGTGTAAAGCTTTTCAAGGCATTTGATGTTCTCAATGTGGAAATAAAGCGCGCGCTGAAGAGGAGGTGCCGTGCCGAGCAGGAGGCAGCCGAGTGCTTTAGCTCTTGTTTCCTTTTTATGGCAAATCCCAAATGTCGAGGGTGTCTGTGGTTTGGGATTTTTTCGGTCAGCTGAGATTCCTCTGCTCGTTCAGGAGTACAGGTTTGGAAGATGTGCTCAGAACTTTTAAAATTCATCTTCAATTCTGATGAAGGAAGTTTCGGTTTCCTCTCTTGTATCAAGTCTCCTTCAAAGAAAATCTTTAAATTGCAACAAACTAAAGTAGAGCTGACGTGTCAGCTGGGCTGGCTGCAGCTAACAGCAGCCTGCAAACACTGAAAATCCATCATTCTAAATAGAGAGAGGGCTGCTAGGGGGCTGCTTCTCAAGAAGTAGAGTATTTTAGATGGGGTAGACTGAAATTAGTTGGTGGGAGGAAAGTCCTGGTGACAAGAGGAGCTGTGTTAATCCAGATGGCAGCTTGTCTTCACTTCTGACCGTCTTCATGCTGTGTAACCCTCCGTGGGTTACTTCTGTGGAAGTAAATTAATGATTTATGTTTAAACAAAGACAAAAGCAACAACTTGATTTTGAAACAATAGTAACCAAGTGCGAATTTGTAGGCTTTTGTCCTTTTTCAGTCAAATATTTTCAAGGTAAATTTTTAAGTAACTGTTATGTGTATTTCTGTACTCCTGTGAGGCACAGGGCGAGGGGGAAGGTGAAAGCCCGGGGAGTGGAGGGAAGCAAACCCAAGGAATCGCTGGGACGAGGGCTTCATGGGGCGGTGGGGGGTTACGCTGAGAAGTGTCTGCTGTTTCTTTGAAGTTAACATTTTCATATTTATGCTGGCAGTGAAGTGAATTGTCTCGCAATCCTCACTATGCTCAGTAAGTGTTGTCCAAATGGTACAGGGAACGAATGCAGAAGCATTTTGATGTTGTAGTTAAATGTCAGTGTACAACAACAGCTGAGAAACATGTGCCTTTCACGTCAAATAATTCTTTGATGCATTCGGTGTTAGATTTTTGGGGGATATACAAAAGGAATATTACCTAAATATTATTAATGGTCATCAGTCCTTGTATTATAATGTACAAGTCAACTGGTGATTGAGGTGAATTCATATTGTTTTAGTGTTGCATTTAAAAATTAAAAAAGTTGGACTAGATGACCTTTAAAGGTCTCATCCAACTCAAAGAATTCCATGATTCTATGGAAATTGTAAACATTGATACTTTTTGTTTCCCTTTGAATGAGTTAGTTATCTGGAAAGGACTTTAATTCTGTTTGTTTGTAAATCTGTCCTTTCACGGAGCCAAGCATGTCCTTTTAGCTTAGGGAAAGCATTGTCGACACAAGCAGGGCAGTGTCCTACATACCCGATAGAACTGAATGGAAATACGGAATGGTTATGTACATTAGGAATCCCTGCATGGACACAGACCATACATTCACATCTCCCTTCTATGGATTTTTTTCCTTTTTTTGTGGATTAAGATTTTTGGAGTTTGAGACTTGAACCTAACTTTCTAAGAAGTAAAGTTTATCTTAGATTTTGTTTGAGTTTGATATCCAAGCATATTATAGATGCTTGGTTTTTTCCTTTTTTTTTTTTTTTTCCTAGTGATATGTAAAGCAGAAATAGCTGGGAAATATCTGGTAACTCCTGCAAGGTCTGTGAGGAATAATGAAGTAAGGGCTGAAATTACAGATAATGCAATAATTGTTACTATATGCTGTTAAAATGCATGCACAAAGTGAAAGTAGAGCTAAGTGAAAGCGCGAGGCTGCGGGCGCTCTCTCACGCAGTATTTGGGGCAGGAACAATCTGTCGGCACAGGGAGGAAGGATGGCTCCTGCCATGACCCCTCTGCGTACCCACCTTGCTGCGTGGCTCCGGGTGTCCCTCGTGGGGCACGGTGCAGCCGTCCCACGGCGCTATCGGTGCCGCTGTCGCCAGGGCTGTGCCGCAGCTGAGAGGTCTGGTGCTGCTGTGCAGATGGAGCAGGAGGGTTTGCCTCTACCTCAAAGACTTTGCTAAGGATTAGAGGGCTTTAGCAAGGATTGTGTGGTTTCATTGCTCCGGGCGGGTTTGCAGTCCGGTTTGAAAGATGAGCACGAGAGGTTTCCATAATACCGCGAACTGAGTAATGCGAGTTGAAGCACGGCGAAGGGGACGATAAACGTGGGGAGAACAAAGGAAAGGAGTCACACGGCCGAGCCAAACAGCCGTGCACAGCGGTTTGGGAATACTCAGATTGCCTCCAGACCATTTAAACAATCTAAATTGTAAACAATTCAATAGTAATTTCCCAATGTATATTTGGCTACTGGAAAAGCTCTACAGTATGATGCATCCCTTTTCGTTCACATGTTGCTTAAAAATAGAACTTAT
Source organism: Numida meleagris (assembly GCF_002078875.1). Lineage (NCBI taxonomy): Eukaryota > Metazoa > Chordata > Aves > Galliformes > Numididae > Numida > Numida meleagris. The sequence goes on along the minus strand of NC_034413.1, from coordinate 9,581,971 downwards.
TACTCTCTCTCATGTGAATGAACTAGGATACTCCCTGAGTGCAGTTTAAAAGATCAGTATTAGAATTTAAACCATAGAAAACACAGGTGCAGCGAACATAAATAAGATTGCACATGCTTTAGCTCTTCCATATCGTGAGCTGTTTAATTATCCCACTCTGCCTGTAACTGAATATAGCCAAACCAGGGTTGTGTTTATGAACAGCAATGGCTGATATTTCTTATGAGATTCCTGGATGAGGTTGCTGTATCATCTGACGCTCTTGACCAAAAGTCATTTTCTTACCTCCTAGCCTGTGGAGAATAGCAGACTTTTCTTGCAGCTTGATGACAGATGAGACCAGTGTGCTGCACGTGGGAATCTCTGTGTGAGATGTGAATGAATGAGCTTTATTGCAGAGGGTTAAGAAGGCTTGCTTTTTCATTTATTTTCTTTCTAAATGAGCATGGAGAGAATTGATATGGGTCATTGATGGTGACAGCTCCAAGGAAAAGTCGCCTGTCTGGATGCCTCATGGTGCTGGGGGTAGGGAAGGACCTCTTATGTTCAAGCCACAGCTTTGAGTGTAAAGCCTTGTTGATGGTATCTGGGGTTGGGTGCTTTTGGTGGCTCCTGCACTGCAAACTGATAGGTTTGGTTTGGGTTCCTAGTAAGTAAGCATCTGCCTCACAAAGCTTGGCTGTTGGCCTCAGCAACAGGCAACCAAGTCACCCGAACCTCTAGAAGAAGTCAACATTCCACTTTGTGTGGACTTTGCTGGGATTTATCTTATCCCTTCCTGGCTGTATTGCTGTTTGGTGCTGCAGCAGCCCTGTTTCCCAGTACACCAAGGACCTGTTTCAGCCTTTCAGGGCCATCAGGATGTCAGTGGCCTTCTCAAGATGCTCAGACAGCTGTGTTTTGTTTTCCATGCTGCACATCTCAACCTGTCGCATGCTCACTTGGGGGTTCTCTCTAATTCCTGCAGAAACCGCTAGAAGGGAAATAGGGAAGAGCTACAAAGGGTGAAACTCTACTGAAACCAGTGAACTTCTGGAGTCAGTGTCAGAATTGCAGTCATCTTGCTTACTACTAGTTGAGTGACATCTAAGGAAAAAAAAAAGTAGACCTGTCATCCCAAAAAGGAAAGAAACATCACCTTTTCTGCACTATGTGGAAGCATCTTACAGGCTTTTATGTACTTTCTTCAGTTTGGACAGGAGCTAGGTTTGCTCAGGCTGGAGAGAAGGTTACAAAAAGGTCGATGAGCTACTGAGAGAACTGTAATGTGGTTGGGGTGAATTTGTCACTTTGGGGTGACAATGTGGCTGGCTGATTCCTTCCAGGAATCTCTGGACTCCAAGAGTGAGTTTAAAGGTGACTACAGTGTCATTTACTCAACTTACCTATCAGTAACACTTCTCATCTTGTCAAATGTGCATTTATATATACCTCTGCTGAAAGGACTGGGTTCAAAAGATAAACTCTAGCAGCGATGTGGACTCAGTTTGACCTTGCCAAAAGTGGTCCCTTCATCTTGGTTGTACTGCTTTTCATGTAAAGGAACACAAATGCCTACATGGGCCACTTCTTTTTCCACTGTACCGGCTATGAAGGACTTCTAAGAAAGAGCAAATCTAACCATAGCCCTTGACTCAAGATTTTGACAGTGATCCACTATGGTTTTTCTTCCTATGCGTTTTCTGTTGTTAAAAGCATGATTGACGATTAGGATAAGTGGCTGGGATAACCAAGACTTGAGTTCCTCTGCTGGTCAGCAGTGCCTTTTCCATGCTCAGGAGCACGGGTGTCCCTCCTGGCTGCTGTCCCCGTGCAGGATGCGTCAGCACAATGCCGATGGCAGATGGAAACGCCGCGGTAAATATGTGCAGTTATGGTTTAAATGAAAAAGCTGTGGGAAAGGAAATGCATTAATCCATTGTGGCTGTTTTTTCTTTTAAGTAAGCCTCTGTAATAAATTGTGAGTTTTTGCTGGACTTACCCTTTATATTTCTAGATTCCTTTCTTGAATGGGGAAGGGAGCGGAATAGAAATTGAACTGAAGCGTAAAAATTATTAAAATACAGAAGCAACTGAAAATTAAATTAGGTCATGCGTGTGGAAAGAAATCCTCTCCCATATGGCCTCTTTTGTGAGCACACTTCAGGAAATCCTGGTCTTGTGGATCAGAAAACACGCACTGAGCACACCAGTGTGCGGTTAGTTTAGGTGGCGGTGTGAAGGCAATGCTTAGGGAGTGCTTTACAACCAGAAAGAACAGAGCCCTGCATCTGGGGAGAGCTCAGCTTGGTGGGGAATTGAGTGTGGGCTTCTTCTCTGGAACTAAACATTCAGCCTTTTAGCCTTTTGGAGCTCAGATACTGCCTGCATTGTCAGGGGTTTCGTGCCTGATCCTCTCTAATTTTTGTGGCTTTAAGAACGTTTTGCATATATTCACTCTGGCTAAAAAGGTGAGAGCGTGGAATGTTTTGTAAAACAGCTGCTAAAATTCAAAGCTATTGCCACGACTCTAAAATCCTTTTCTCTCTCAGATACCTAATTTGATTCTCATCTTCTTCCTGTTTTCCCGGTTGTTACAATTTTTATATCCTAGAAGGACAGACTGTCCCGAAATTTCCTGAGCTGTAACGATGTGGAGAAACATGCATTCTTCTTTCTCCTTCTCCTCAGTAGTAAATCACCTTTAAGGTTCATGAAGACTTTATTCCGCTGTGCCCACGCCCGATGCAGCGGCGATGCAGGATTCAGAGGAGGGCACAGGTCCAACCTGCTGGCTCTGTGGGCTGTGCCAGGTGCTGCTGGTCCCTGCCGGGACGATGGAGCCATGGCAGAGCTCCGCCTTGCTCCATCCAGCCCCACTGCTTGTGCTCTGGCCAGTTTATTTTAAGCTGGCCTGAAATATCTCTGTGCTGTACCATAGTGGGTAATGTATGCAAAGTCGTGTATTTCAGTGGTGTCAGTTGCAGAATAACTATTCTGTCACATGGAAACCTTACGGGAGGGAAAAAAGAATAAATAGAAGAAAATGGCGTGACGCTTAGTGAGCTGTTGCAGACTCTTAAATGTTGGTCTCCTGCCTTTCAGAAAGCTTGTGGGAGCTAGAATTCCTCTAGAAAAATGTGGCCAGCTGAGGACACTGGGTTAAATCGTGGCTTGTGTGGGCTCTGTTGTGTCAGCAACTTCATATCCTCCTAAGAACTTGTTGATCTTCTTACAAGGGCTCAGTGTGAACAAAGTCAGGGCAGAGCTGATGTGAAATATGCACTGTAGGGCCAAGTCATGCACAGCAGAAGGGCTAAACCCGCGTGTAACACGCGTTGGTGCTGCGGGTGCCTAAACGTTGGCTAACCATTATTTTTGTCACGTTGAGTTGTCCTTAGAGCTGCACACTCAGTTTTGCTCACCCTCTGGTGCGTGTCCACCAATCTGTAAATATTGCTTTAATAAGAAAATAAAGCTGTAGCAGAGAGGGCTTCTTTTTTTTTTTTTTTCTAAACCTCACTGAAGTACACTGTGGGCAGAACAGCTTCAAGTTCAGCTCTCAAAGCAGCTTTTGTTCTTAGAGAAAAATGCCTTCCTGAGGAGAGCTGTGTGCTGGCCAGCGCTGACGCGGATGGGGCACCTAATTCCCTCACGGAGGAGAAATTGTAGCAATGTAAACAGGAGGAAATGCAGATGTTTTCCTTGTTCAGATGGCTGCTGGGATAATGCCGCACTGTGCACCATGTGTGCACTGTGCCATGTGGATCCTGCAGTTCCTGCTGGGGCTTTCTTAAGTGTTCTCTGCAGCATTCATTCGGAGCTGTGCCGGCGTGGACATCCCTCACAGCCATCCTCCTTTGTGTGTCTTTTCTGGTGCCTACCTGTGTCATGTGCATAAGTATCTCAGGAGTGAAACCTTTAAAAACTAATTTTCCTTGCTGCTGATTTTCTTATGTAGTCTTTATTCTATCTTTATTATTATTATCTTTATTATTATTTATTATTATTTATATCTTTATTCTTTTTTTTTTTCCTTGCAAGAGTTGTATTTGTTCACCTTTAGGTAGGAGCTGAAAGTTCTTGTTAACAGCCCAGGGCTGCAGTCTGAAGTTCCGTTCCTGTTTCTGCAGCTTTCTGCCCCATGCATTTTGAGTCAATGTTTCACTTTTCTCCTTCAGCATTTATCTGTTCCCTTGCTCACGAGGCAGCCCAGATCTCTCCCCCTGGCAGAACTGAAGCGGAGTCTCCTTCATTCCAAGGAAACAGACTCCAGCTCCTCTCAAGAATCAGCCCAGTGGGGCAATAAACCTCAACTCTAGCCTTTGTGAGAGCGCTCCGTGAGCAGCACACCTCATGTACCTCCTGCAAAAGTCTGCTGGTGTGTGTGGAGGGATAACAGCGTGCTTCTGAGGCATTTCAGCCTAAAGAGAGCAGCTTCATTAGCTGGGGGAACGACATGCTCAAACTGGGTTGAATTTTGAAAAATAAACTAAACTCCTTAAAAATATTTTTAAAGTACCTTTTGTTATTGCAGAGGAAAGGAGCATAGCAATCTAATGCCAGCTGTCTTTTTGATAAATGACCCTACATAGACTAGTGGAGGCTGTGACATTCCTCTTATCCTCTCTTGATAATCTGAAAATCTTCTGTGCTGGAGTGTCTGCCCCAGGGCAGTAACGCAGGAATGCTGGATAAATTATGCCTTTCATTCCCTGTTGGATAAGTTAGCCAGCAAGTTACACAATGAGCCTGTGTGGGCTAACAAGGGTACATCAAAACTGAATGGGATGCCTTCCCCAGGAATCAGAGAATTGGGGATTTATTAATGATGGTGCAAAAAGATATTGATGACTGGAAGAGATGGGACTGACTCATGACGTGGTTACATCAGCTAAGACGGAAATTTTGTACTGATCTTCAGAAAGAGGGTTGTAATCCCACTGCTTACTCCCTGCATGTTCCATCAGGGCACTAGCTGCTGCGCTTGGGCTGGAGACCTCCATTCTGTTCATCAGAAAGTGAACATTCATTGTAGTGAATGAAAGTCATTATATTAATTGAGTGAAAGTTGCATTGACCAGCAACTTCTAACAAAATTAATGTGTAGTATGTTATCTCTTAATGAATCTGAGCTTTGAAAGCATTTTAGCTTTTAATCTCTTTTGTGAGTTACCTCTGCTCTTTTTGCAAAGGCATCCTTCAAGGCATTGCCACATCTCATTGTTGTTCACCACCCATGTGCTCCGCTCAGTGTTCGGAAGACTTCTGGAGACCATGGCACTGCTCCTCAGCCAGTTTGAGTGTTTTGGAATGCAGAGTGATCTTGATCTTCCCTCTTAACTAATTCAGTGCAAGCACAGCGGTATATTCCAGCAGTAAATCTGGCGTCCTAGTTTCAATGACATGAATTTTTCTCAATCATATTTGCGAGCATGCTGAAGTTTGTGTTCCAATATCATAAGTTAATTCCAGAATTATTAACAAATAAAGTCTTCTTTTTTTTAAAGTCCTCTTCAGTTCAAGCTGAGGTGACTGGAACATGGATTTTGAAGATATTTAACTGCATCAATAAGCAATGGAATGTGACACCCTAAAACACCATCAACTTCAAGGATTTTTAACAAATTCAAGGTCATAGAATCATAGAATCACCAAGGTTGGAAAAGACTTCCTAGATCATCCAGTCCAACTGTCCACCTATATCCAATAATTCTCACTAGACCACGTCCCTCAACACAATGTCTAAATGTTCCTTGACACCTCCAGGGTCAGTGACTCAACCATCTCCCTGGGCAGCCCATTCCAGCACATGACCACTCTTTTGGAGAAGAAATATTTCCTAACATCCAGCCTGAATCTCCCCTGGCGCAACTTGAGGCCATTCCCCCTCATCCTGTCACTAGTTACAAGAGAGAAGAGGCCGACCCCCAGCTCACTACAACCTCCCTTCAGGTAGTTATAGAGAGCAATAAGGTCACTTCTGAGCCTCCTCTTCTCCAGACTGAACAATCCCAGCTTCCTCAGCCGCTCCTCATAAGCCCTGTGCTCCAGACCCCTCACAGCTTCGTCGCCCTCCTCTGAACACGCTCCAGGGCCTCAATGTTTTTCTTGTAGTGAGGGGCCCAAAACTGAACACACTACTCGAGGTGCGGCCTCACCAGAGCTGAGTACAGAGGGACAATGACTTCCCTGCTCCTGCTAGCAACACTGTTTCTGATACAAGCCAGGATGCCGCTGGCCTTCTTGGCCACCTGGGCACACTGCTGGCTCATGCTCAGCCGAGCGTCGACTAATACCCCTAGGTCCGTTTCCTCCATACAACTTTCGAGCCACTCTGCCCCAAGCCTGTAGCGTTGCCTGGGGTTGTTGCGGCCAAAGTGCAAGACCCGGCGTTTGGTCTTTTTGAACCTCATCCCATTGGCTTCAGCCCAGAGATCCAGCCTGTTCAGATCTCTCTGCGGGGCCTTGCTACCCCCAGGCAGATCAACACTTCCTGCCAGTTTGGTGACATCTGCAAACTTACTGAGGGTGCTCTCCATGCCCTCATCCAGGCCATCAGTAAAGATATTGAAGAGGACAGGCCCCAGCATTGACCCCTGAGGAACACCACTTGTGACCGGTTGCCAGCTGGATTTAACTCCATTGAAGATGTGGCACAAAACCTCTGTAGCACAAAATTATGTGAGAATGATGCATAATTGTTGTTGCACAATCCAAAGTGCTTTCCAAAGTGTAGAGAACAATGATCTTCATAGAAATGGGAGACAATAAGCTGTTAATATATTTATTGTCCCAGTTACTAATATCCGCAAACATCAGATCATTTTGAGTGGTGTGTGCGTATGTGAATATATGCAATATATAATTTCTCCCATGTTCTGTTCCAGGACAAGATTAATGTAATGTGCTGGATTTGGCGCAGAACCTGAATTCATTTGGAAGATAAGAGCCAGTGCAGAATGTGTCAGCTTGCTTTTTTAAGCAGTGCCCATCTATGAAAAACTGCAGCCTGTATTATGTGATCTGAACTAACAGGAATTTTGCTTGCAAGCATTTCAGATATAAAATTTCTGACTGGTCATTTTTTCCTTGCAAATGATCCAAAGCAGGAGCCTCCTGCTTGAAAACGTGCATCAATCACTGCAGTGCTGCGGAGACCTGTGAGTTGTTTGGCCCCTGAGCTCAGTGCTGAGGGCACACGTTGAGCTCCTGGGACAGGAAACCTCGGGGAACATGCTGGCATTGTCATGCCCAGTAGTTCTACACTCAGTGTTTTGACTGAAAAGGAAGACTGAGAGGTAGCAGACAATACTGTTGAAGACATGAGTATGTGATTAAAATACATCATTATTTTCCACAAAAGTAAATAGAAATCTTCTTCTTGACTCCAGCAGGTTTTGAAACAATGTCATCTGTTTTTAGTTGAGTATTATAAGGAATGAAGTTGAAGAGGTTGTGGTAATTACTTCCACAGTAGAAATCAATTTAGCACATAAAATTATTTGGAGTAGCATTCATTTAAGGATAACAAGTGGTATGTACTAAACCAGTGGTCTCTAGACACTAATGGCTGAACAATTGTGTCCACCGAAATAAAAAATGAGGTCAACAAGAATGACTTAACATGCTGAGTTGGAGTTGTTGAGAAAAGAGGTGATTGTTCTGCTTTGGAAGTCAGATTTCAGATTTGCCTTCTGTGCTTAGAGAATGGATTCCTGGTGAGGCTGTGTGCCTGATTTAGATACAAGATGATCTATGTTTCATTTAGGATGAATTCTTTATTAAGAGTAGAGAAAAGGAATCTGTTCTGCTTTCAGTAGGCCAAATTCTTTTCATTAGGCTTACAAAGAAAGCAACAAACTCTGTTTTTATTTCTAATGGTAACTAGTCATGGAGAAATGTTACATTTTTCTCACTCTAAGCAATCCAAAATCCAAATTATAACCTTCATACGTCTTTATTTGTTGATGCCCAACTTACATATGGACTATAAAGGAAACCAAGGGTGACTTTATAGAATTATAGAATCATTTGATTTGGAAAGGATCCTTAAAGGTCATTTGGTCCAACTCCCTTGCAATGAATAGGGACGTGTACAGCTGGACCATGTTTAATCTGTGCTTTGAATACATGCTTCTTATATTGCACGTAGTGGGCAATAAAGCATTGTTCCCAGGGAGAATTACCTTGGTTTGACAAATCACACAATTTCTTTCTCCATCTTTCACGTTATTACTGACTGAATCATAGAACACCTTTTCTGGGCTGACATGTAGTCACTGTCTCATAGAGTAGAGACCCACCATCAGGCAGGTGCGCCCTGATCCTGTAAGTAACTACAGTCAAACTCTTGTGTTTGCTCAAACCCCTTGAGTTCAGGCGTGGCTGCCCTCCATGGCCACTCTCCTGCTGCTCAAAGCAGTCCCCACATGAGAGGTGGGCAGATGTCTTTTGGAAATTTAGGAATTTGCAGTAGTGACATGGGGAGATGGTGATGGACAATGAGAAATTAATGCATACATAGAGGGTAATAAAGGCGATAGAAAAGATATTTGAAAATTGTGTGCAAAGTAACTGGCTTTGTGTTTAACATTTGGACATTTCGCAGGAATTTGAAATTATCTGTGGGGTTAATTTGAAAAGAAATAATATTGAAAGTGTCAAGATGTGAAGTGGTGGATATTCAGCAGCACATTCTGTTCTCAGATCTGCCTTCTTTCCTTCCTTCCATCCATCTTCTGCAGATGGGACAACTTACAGAGCATCTCTGGGAGATTCCCTGGGGCTCTGGGTTTGTAATCAGTGCTTCCCGCTTGGCGGAGCATGGGGAGCTTGTAAATGCAGGGCCAGCAATGCTGCTGAGTGCTTCTGCAGGGGTGAGGACTGAAGGGAAGGGCTGAGGGGCACCACAGTGGTCACTGCTGTGCAGTGTGCTCAGAAGCTCTATGTCGGATAGGGAAGGGTTAAGTTTATTTGTCCACTGAACGATGATAAACAGTTGTCACTGATAATAATTTATCTAAACTGCAGGTGGTCTTTGGTAATGACAAATGCAGGCTTTATGACCTATGTCCAAGCTAGTAAACACTTCAGTGCATCTCCGGGCTAGCGCAGCTAAAAATAGCCACTAACACCAGAGAAATCTACTTTAAGGATTTCTGTACTTAAATAACATTTATGGTTCTCCGTCTGCACTGCAAGCAGAGGATGGGTAAGAGAGGAAGATCAAAATAAATAAAACAATTGTGGAAAATCAGGAAAGCCTGGCAGAGAGTGATTGCAGCAGCCGTGTGCGAAGGCTGATGGGAAACGCTATAAACATTTGTTTATATTTGTATCTTAAAACGATGGCAGTGCTGGAAGCAAGGAAGCAATTCACTTCCCTTTTAGCATCTATAAAATCTCAGTGAGACTGTCATCTAGGTTAAATTGTTTCTCTGTAAATTATTTTTATACTTCAGGATAATTATTTTTATGTGATCGTGGTTTCAATTAACTATTCAAAGTCTTAGAGCTTGTGGATATGGTTATTAATTGTAGTCAAGAGACAAGAGATGCAGCCAGCGCTGGAGTAAACAAGCAGGGATGTTTCTAGAAGCTGGAGTTTCCTGCCATGTGCACTTATTCCAGTTAATACCTAGAGAAGCCTCTGTCTGTAGTGGAATACTTGTGCACAGAGCTCTATGGATTTACCTTACAGAGCCTTACAGAAACTTGCATGGGTAAACCTCCTGCTGGTTAAACGAGTGTGCTAACCTAGCATAGCAGTGTTGTGGTTGTGCTCGTGGTGGATCCCCTTGATTTCTCTATCGTCCCTTTCTTTGCTCTCCTGTTTAAAGTGCCTTACACCAATATTGGACAGTCCCAAACTGTAAAATGGAATTAAGCAAAATTAGTAAGGCACTTTGGAGTTATCAAATGAAGAACTTTGCAGATGACTTTAGGAGTCATCTTGGGGAAGTAAGGCCAGCAATGCTGATCTTTAGTTGTGGGAAGTGCAGGCTGAACTGATTGCTCAACTTCTTATGATATAGCAAGGCAGACAGGAGCAGGATGGCAAGTTCTGCATTAAAGCTCACCAGAGTGTCTGGTCCAACAGGCAGATTTGTTTACTAGCAGTGCCTTATTCTGGAGATTCTGTAGCTGTGAGGTTTACGCCGGTGACATTGCAGAGCCCAGGAAAAATGTATCCATGCTGTCCCATTTAATGAACGAAATAGGATGCCAGTCACTCTTGACAAGTGTGTGGTCCAATGCCCTGTGGATTTCAGTAATCCTTGCTTGCCTTCGTCCACAGTCATGTCATTATGTCATAAAAGCAAACGACACAATAAATGTTAGTTTGTGCAGAGTTAACTTAATATGGGTTATATATGCTCTACCATGTGCTGTTCTGACACTGTATATGCACATCTGCTCCAGCAAGGACCTTTAATAGGACAAGTGGCATGCATAAAATGATTCCTGTGCTTTTACCTCTGCAGGATCAGGCCTTAGATGTTGTCTGCAGAAGCTGTTTGCGAATGGGTGTAAAATAACCTAAATGTATGTACTGCATATTTTTATACTGTTCCTGTTGTAAAGTTGGCTGTGGAGAATTTTTGATAGCTTACTGTTACTTGTACTCCGTTACAGTGCTCAGGATAATTTATGTTCCTACAACTACTCTGAGCAGGGGAAAGGAGAGAAAGAAATAGGTTCCTTACATTCTTGCTTGGATTTATGCTTTTGGAGTGTTCCAAATTATGTCTTTTGCTATGCTCTGCAGCATCTAACAATCACCTGCTGCCCTTCTTGTGGGAATGTGCAGTCCAGTTCTGCTAGGTTGTTCTTGACTCCTGGGAAGCTAAAAACAGCTTGCCCATCCATGTGTAAATGTTACACACTGTGAATTGCCCAGGGGCAAGTGAATCCCTTTTTGCATCTGTTTCTGTGAAAGGTTTGATGTTCCAGGTTATTTATATCCTGCAGTTATTGCCAAATATATGATGTAATTTCCTAACTTGTGGCCTCATGACTACTTGCTGATGTTATTCCATTTCACAAATAGCATGAATGAAATACAAACTTCATACACCTAAAAGAAAACTTGTCTCGTCTGCTTCTCCCACCTGTTGTCTCCCTGTATGCAGACGATGCTGCTGCCATTGCTGGCTTCACAGATCCTGTCGCAAACTGCTCCTGCAAGGGCAGTTGCTGTGTGTCTCAGGCTGTAAGAAATACAGAATGTCCTTTTTCTGCTCTTGTAATTGTTGTAGGTTCAGGGGTTGGATTCCTCCCAAGACACTGGCGCACGTCATTTCATCCATCTGCATATTTATTTTGTTTTGTCCAATGGCCTCATGCTTCCTGAACTGGGGGTAGGGCAATTTTAAATCCTCTGCCCTTGTAAAAACAATAATTTTATGGTTTATAGCTGCGTGGCGTGTGCACAGTAGGCTAAGCTGATTGGTAACACCAGGGTTTCCCGTGAAGCTGGCGGGATTGACAGCCACAGCTTGATGATGAAGACAGATGGAAATCTGCTGTGTCTGCAGGCGGTCATGCCCAGCAGGTTTTAAGGCTGCAGCTATGTTAACACAAGGCATGCAGTGGAGGCAAGACCCCAAACCCCTGGTCCCTGGAACCAGTGGGGCATGGGGGAACGAATGCAGCTTTCTCTAAGTGCCTGTTATTGTGATGTTTCTTGGTTTTGTTGCTTGGGCTTTGTTGCATCTAGCTCACCTCTTCCTGACTGCGTTATAGAGTACGTGAAATTGTAATCTGTTGTCACTTGGTGCTGCTTGTCTGTCACCTCATCTCGTGAGGTGGGCTGGGGCTGGTGGCTGCTGGTGGGTCGCAGCCCTTTTCTGAGGCTCTGGAAGCTGGATGCCATCCGTGTCCTGTCGTGCCAAGCAAGTGCTCCTGCTGATCACCAGAGTGCTCTCCATTTTCTCCATTGCTCAGCACAATACTTGCTCCTAGCATTTTTATTTTAAGGTATTGCAGAACACGTGCTGTGTGACCTACACAAATATGTTAAGATGGCAGTACTGTGCACTTCTCTTTGATTTTAATCAATAAGAAGAAGCTTTCCCTTATTCCTGTTTCTATTAGTCACTTTTTACCACTCAAGAATAGGATAAGATTTGTTTAATACCCCTCTCTTATCTGCAAGAGCATATTTTAAAAATACAGCGTTCTCATTTTCCTTTATGTTTCACGTGTCTTGTTCAATTCCTGCTTTCCACAAATTTTAAATCAAAATACAGGTCTTGTCAGCAGGAAAACATATGATTAACTTCTTCATATTTGCTTCCATTTCTCTGATGTACAGGTACAGTCAGTAGCCATCCCTTAGTGCTGGCAGATTATTTAAGTGTCTCCATCATCATCATCTAATGTTAGGTTTGCAGGTTCTACTCTTTCTACTCCTGTCTGCATAAGTTGTCTGCACAAGCAGCTAACAGCAAAGTCTGTTTGTTCTTCTTAGTTCCTGTCTATGACCAAAAGACAGTTGTCAGGAGAAGGGAAGAACAATGTGAGGCAGCTTATAAGTGGTTCTTCTTAAGCTACCAAAACTCATTCTGTGATAAATAGTAAGAGGGCAATGGAAACCCTTCCCTGGGTTGTTGTTCAGGCTTTGCAGATGCGTGCAGAAAGCTGTGCCCTGTGGAAAGGCATTTAGGGGAAAGATCACTAACATGCAGAGCTCTCTGCATGTACCTCAGAAGCTGGGATGCACACCCTGTTTGAGTGCTGCAAGAAGATGAAGAAGGCATTGAAGTAACATTCAATTTACAAGGCTGTGCTCCATTGCTAAGTGGAAAGTACAAACTGAGCTCATCTTGCTGTGCATAAATGGATCCCTTATTACAAAATAATTGAAAGAGAAGTTGCTTATGTAGCACTGACGGGCCTGTGGATGATGAGCAGGAGGGAACTGATACTCTCAGTAACTTCAAGAAATGTTGTGTATTGATGAAACCGTGAGAAAACTGTTTGCATGACTGGGGTCATAATGCTCATAGAATCATAGAATCATAGAATGGCTTAGGTTGAAAAGGACCTCAAAGATCATCGAGTCTCAAGCCCCCTGCCAAGTGCAGGCTCGCCAACCACTAGACCAGGCTGCCCAGAGCCACGTCCAGTCTGGCCTTGAATGCCTCCAGGGACGGGGCATCCACAACCTTCCTGGGCAACCTGTTCCAGTGCGTCACCACCCTCTGTGTGAAAAACTTCCTCCTAATATCTAACCTAAACCTCCCCTGTCTCAGCTTAAAACCATTCCCCCTTGTCCTATCGCTATCCACCCTCACAAACAATCGATCCCCCTCCTGTTTATACGCTCCCTTCAAGTATTGGAAGGCCACAATGAGGTCTCCCCGGAGCCTTCACTTCTCCAAACTAAACAAGCCCAGTTAAGTCATAGGATCCTTTAAAAGTTGAATTAGTGCTGAGCCTCGTTATCTTGGCTGAGCAGTGGATTTGAGCACCAGGTGCAAGTTCTACAATGAAGCTTACCCAGCCCTGATGATAGGAAATGTACATCTGCCCTAGTGAGAGCTCTGCCACCATGCTTGCTGGTCCCTGCCTTTCAGTAGGGGGTCTGTTCACTTCTGATACCTTCAAGCTCACTCTTTGTGTGTGACGCAATGCAGTTTGCTTCAGGGTACGTTCTACTTCCATCTCTGCTCACATGGCCTTTCACACTTTTAAAAAAGACAAGCTTAAAAAAAATGATGCTGTATTTTATGGTATTAAGGGATGAATGAGTAACTCATATCTACTGTGTTTTGACTGCATAAGGATTATTTTGATTACCAATTCCTGGAAAATAATCCATTAAAGATCATTAAGTAAAACCAGAGACGAGTGGGAACTAGTCCATTGTGTGACAGTGCGTGGGAGGAAGAGAAAAATGGGTATGGAATATTTAAAAATGGGCCGCTCAATATTCTGTGGGTCTGATGCAGCCAATAGATACTTAGCATTGCTAAAAATGGATAACAGTCTTTTAATACAAAAACCACTGCGCACAATACCAGCTGAATCTATTTCAGACGTCATGAACAGGGAAGCAGATGAATTGATCAAGGGAATGAGATTTGGTGGTTGCCTAGGGACTGGCAAGCATGACCTACTTCCCTTTGCAGAGGCATATGCTGGTTTGTATGGGTAGCGCGCTGATTTGGCGTTTTAGAAGGGTGAGATTTTGTCATTCTGGGGAAAGTTTTAGAACAAAGTTGATTGAGAAGAAAAAATAGAAATGTAAAATTAGATTGAGATTGGCTTGCAAAGTATCACTGAAAAATCAACAAGAGCATTCTGACTGGGAAGGCAGAAGCAGAAGAATGGTACTCAGGTAGATAGCAGAATTTAAATGGAGCAGAATGATTCTAGCGAGGAGCAGGACCCAGAATCAGGTTAAGAATGTGAAGTGGCTAGAATTGTTGGAAAACTGCAACTGTTTATGAAATCCTTCTAATATATATTTCATTTTTCTGTTTGAAGAAGGGCAGGATAACCTAGTTATATCGCATAAAGCTGATACAGTGCTTTGAAGTCAGTGTTTAATGAGGGTATGATAATGTTTATCTTAGTAGAACTGCACTAAAAACAAACTAGTCTGGTTGGCTGCACTGAAGAATCCTGAGAGTTGGATCCAGAAGTCGCCCAAGATTTTTGTCCTCTTATTAGTTCCAAAAATCATAGAGTATGGGAAGAAATCCAGACTGCTGAGGAAATGCAAACCATTGGAAAACATGGACTGGGATGGTCCATGTCGCTGTAGTGCAGTTACTTCGATGCCAGTATGGGGCAAATAACAAAGATGTTTAAAATAAATACAGTTGGTAAGGACGAAAACAAAAAACAGCTTCAGGGTAGAAGTATAATTATTTTGGTCAGCATAATCTTCTGTTAAAAGACATTTGCTGAATATTTTAATCTTTGAAATCGTCTGTTCAAGGAGTTTGCTGAATATTTTGTTCTTTGAGTTTTTTGTGGTGTTTGATAAAGGTCAGTGGATAGTGGCATAAAGAATACTGCCGTTTTAAATAAAGGTAGGACTTAACTTTGATTTGTATAGCACATCGGGTCCTTGTTAACATGATACGTTCTAGCACCAAATCCACAGTAGTGCGTTTGAAAGTGGATATTTAAATTGGAATACCATTAAATGCTAATAGTAAGGGTAATTAGCCACTGCAGCAAATCAAAAGGAGATAACACAATTAATTCTCCACCTCTTGACTAACTTAGATCAAGACAACAGCGCTGTTTAGGCTGCCTTGTGCTTAGGCAAAGAGCATGGCTAGGCCAGCTGGGTGCGTATCCCAGGCAGTGGCACGGGGTCATGTGTTGTAACCCAGTGGTTCTTCCCTGCCATGAACCTCATGACACGGATTTTTGTGCAGCAGCAGGAGAGGAGTGAAAAAGGTGGATGAGGTAGAAGGTTGGGGTTGAACTAAAGCTTGCAAGGAGGAGAAAAAGCCTGGATAAGCAATTTCCAGGCAGAGATGAGAAACTTAAATTGCGCTTATCCACTGGGGAGGCAGTGAAAGGTTTAGAATGGGAGAAGTATGGTGTGAATTTCTTGTTATTCCTCACTGCTTTCCTCCATCCTCTATTTTGAATTGCTGTCCATGAGCAAAGATTCTCTACGAAATCCTGCTTCTGTTCCTTTTAAAGTCATTGGAACAGCTTAATCACCGATAATCAGAACTGAATGCCATCTCTTCATGCCACTCCGTAGTGCCCTTTTGCACTGCCAGTACCTGTGTCACAATTAAAACCCAGACAGGTTGGGCATGACTCTGGTTTGTCTGTCTTGCTGGAGCAAAGCGAGCTCTAGGTGAGGAATGCAGTGATATTTGACGGTTCAGATATGCTGGCTTCCAGGCTCTCCGACAGAGGCTAACTTGCAGCAATGCCAAAAATAGAATTGTCCACATGCTAGCAAGCTGCCCGCCATGAGGTGCAATTAGAAAGGTCACAGGTTTGTGAGTTTGTCTGAATCATGTGTGTTGGCCGCCTGAGGATCGCAGACTTGTCTGTCGTTTCCTCTCGGGACCAAGATCTTTAGGCTCTCTGAGGGCATTTGCATTGGACAAGGGGACATCACATGAATACTGTATACAACTCAGCTGTCGTATGTTGTCTTTAATATTGAGGAGGCTCATAACTTAATGCAGTGTGAAAAGATGCTTATCTGGCTCATTTTGATCGTGCTGAAAGATTAGCTCCTCTAAACTGAATGTGTGTGCATGTCACCGCTGGGATTCCTGCTTTCTTTTCCTGAACACTTTATCCTACAGTGAGAGTGGAGCAAACGCTGCTCAGGAGGAGGTGTGTGAATATAATACCATACTGCAAAACTTCACTGACTTGTAGGGACAAGGGCCTAAATCCGCCACAGAATGCTAGTGTAGCTTGTACTGGAAGCAGTAGAAGAGGTTATTTGAGTTATTCCACTGGCTTAAACCCATCATTAGCCCACCGAACATTAAACACATACTTCAGTGGCCTGAGTGAATAAGTGAGGAAGCAAATAACCACAAGGTTTTCTGTTAAACGTATCACAGCTTTTCCTTTGGCAAGTTTTCAGCTCTAACCAAAGGTGGTAATGCTGCTTGGAAGATAATGGAACATCTTGTGAAGGGATTTTATAACAATTCAACAATGAAATCTTAAATTTATCTAATTTGGCTTTCATTTCAGTATTTGTGAAGAGGAATACATGTTTGTATGCTGTTTGGATCACAATCAGCAAGGTTTCTCTGTGCTTCAGTTAAACTAAATTACACTGAGCTGAGTGGGGTCTTTAGGCTGAAATTGGTGCAGTGGTATGGGGTGGTTTGAGCTTTTGTTGAGGACGTAGGTGTTGGGAAGCAGCAGGAAGGTGGTGGCTTGGCTCAGGAAATGAGAGGTGAAGCACTGGCTCTTGGTCAGCCCAACAGGTGAGCTGCAATTCAGACCTCTGAGACCTCTCACAAGTGCAACCTCAGTGCTCTCGTTCGGCTTCTTGAAAACATTAAAACCTTTAGCATACTCCCCTTTTTAATGAAGAATTGATTTGTAGGCTTCAGGCAAGCTCTTCTTCCTTGTGACAATGCTGCAACCATCTGAAGGAAGAGAAGAAGATATGGGTATCTAACACAGTGGTAACGGGGCTTAGATCTGAGGTTGAGCAGGCTTAGGCGGTGAAGGTGCAAATCCCCTGACCTTCAGGGAACACCACGGTTTTACAAAGCATTGTCCCTCAGAACGGGTGAAGCTTTTGTAGGTACTCAGCGTTGTGTTGTTCACAGCTACACCACGTGTTCTACGTACTTAAACATCATTTTCAGAATACAGTCTTTTTATTGTATTTTGTAATGCGTCTATTAATATGTGTATTGCACCTGTAGTTTAAATTTAGGTAAAGACACCCATGCACACGTGTATATTTCATTGCAGGTACTTTTTTTCTGCAATTTCCATTCCACTTCTACAGTTTGTTAGAAGTACTCATCCTGATTTCAGTTGCTTGCTTCTGCATACATTGGAAAGTATAACAGTAAAGAAAATCTCTTAAAATTTTCTGCGTAGAACGTTTCTAGTGCTCACTTTATCTTCATGCATACTCTTCTTATCAACTTGGAAGTGGGCTCAGCTCTTTTTACTGCTCCAAAGATAGATCTCTTGTTATGGGACCTTCAGCAGTTGTTGCCCTGGCTGCCCTCAGGTGGGTTGTCAGGAAGTATGGCTTTTTACTGTCCCTTAATAATTTCTTCTCAACCTTTATTTCTGGGCTCAAACAATTCCAGCCTGACCAGATATTACATTGGCTCATCTGCATGGCAGCTAATATTTTGCTGTTAGTAGATAGCTATGTCTTTCCCTTCCATTTCTGCCGTAAATTGCTGGTAGATCTTCCTCTTGGGTCTTTTGAAAAGCAGAAGAGGTCAGATATGTGTACGGAATACTTCAAAACGATGAGAAAGCAAAAACAAGTCTACAACATTATTCAACTGAAGAGAAGTCACGCTGTTTGTAAGCATTTTCACTTGTGCTTGAACAGAGCAGTCACAGGGGCAGTGCTATTTGTTGGTTGTGGCGTAAATCACTGTCCTTAATGATCCAACACCCCAGAGCAACGTGGAGGCAATTGCAACGCTGCAGGCAAATTGCTCTTTGCAAGCCATTCGGCTGCTGCTCATGAGAAACAGAACTGCGGTAGCGGTTTGATTGACTTTTATATAATTGAAGCGTGGTCAGAAGACATTTCTGGTCAGGCTTTGAGACCTGACGATTTCACACTTCCACACTGCACCGTGCAGATGCCAGGATACTGATCCGGAATGCCAGCCCAGAATTCCCAGAGGGCTGCTGCTCGAGTGCAGGATGGAAGTTACAAGTCTCCTACAGATGGTTGCAGGGTGGTTTTCAAGGCCCTTTTTGGAGTGTGAGAGCTGCCAGCAAAATTATTTTGGAATGCTGTCTGGGAGAAAGATGTGATATGAAGCAGATTTCCATGTGCTGTTACAAGATAGAACAATATTCATCTAATTTAATTAGTATCACCTAATATAAAAAGAGATTGTTTTGTGCTTCCGCATTTCTTTTTAGGACTCTGAAACACAATGAGACATGGCTGTGTTTGGGGAGGAGCTTTGCTCATGCAATTGGTAGCAAAGAGAAAGCACTTTCAGGGCTGACTCCTTCGTGTGTGGATGATACAACTTCACTGAAATTATGGCCACTTAAACGATGGTAAATCTGCTTAAAATGCTGGTTTAGCACACCATTCACTTTGTCCTGATCCAAACACTGGTCAGGGAACTGGAAATACTTATTCCAAGTGGTTCTGGATCAAACCCTTTATGAAAATAACTCTCTTAGCTTGTTGTGGCTGCATGTGGCCTATAAAGCGGCTGGGAGCTGACATCCATAGGTGTAACGTGACTTTACAATGTACCTTACAAGAACTGGGACACTGTTTTAAAGTTTTTAAAACAGCATCTTTCTTAATGCTCAAACACGAGCGTTCCAGAGCTTAAGTGAGACTGAGAGCTCTGCACAGGCTTGGAAGCAAGGGGTTGTTTTTCTGTGGCAGAAAATCTAAATCAAGATAAAGTTCTGTGTCCCAAAGTGTTGTCCAAGTCACATGCTGCAGCCTGCTTCTTGTTCTGGTAATGCTATTTGACATACTGTCAGCAACACCAAGTAAGTTTTTTCCCTTCCTCGCCCTGGATGTGTCAACACATTTACAGCTGTGATTAAGAATCCTCTGTTTTAAGTTTCATACGTTTTTGGATTATATTACACTGAAACAAGCCAGTCCTCATCTGATAATGCGCAACTGCATGAGCATCCCAGTGCTTTCTCGTAATAGAAGAGCTTTAAAAATGAGCCAGGTGTGAAATAATAAAGCCATACTTGTGCACACCTAGGGGAAAAAGGTTGATGAGAAGGTGAACGATGAGCCACAAGTGTATTCAGAAATGTTTGCAGTTGCAGAAGGAAGCAGGAGGATCTGTGGCCATGACAAGACGAAGATTTACTGCCATCTACTGTACAGCTGGACACTGGTTCTATATCACAAAAAAGCAAAACAGAACCAAAAGATGGGTTAGCGTATATTGCTTCCAAGGGGAGTATTGGTTAGGGTTTAAGGCATTTTGCCAAAGAGCCACTGGGGTTGTCAGGTTCTGTGCTGGGCACGCTGTGTGCAGGGCCGGGTGGGTGCAGCCCTGCGCTCTCCCAGGCGGCATTAGAGCTGCAGATCTGTGGGTTTCCTTAGGGCTGTGGTCCTACAGCAATGTACAGATGTCGCTAATAGTTCTGATTATTATTATCTTCATGAGGTAGGTAATTATCTTAAAGAGACAGCTGCAGGTGTGACCTTTAGCAGATTTATTTACTAAACAGTATTTTTCCAAGAAGTGGGGAAACCTTAAATCTTCTGTTTGTTACAATAAATGGTAAAACACTGAGTGGGAAATGGTGAAAAAGCATCAGAATGCTTGTCATGCTGTAGCAGGAAGAGAAAGCCTAGATTGTAGGTTCCTGCCAGCACCTGCTCTTCCACATGCACAAAGGAGCCACAGTCTGTGACTTGTTCCTGCAACATCCATTCCTTAGGCCGTAGCTGATGGAGTTTCTGAGCACCCGCATCCTGCAGGGAGGGCTGCAGGTGTGATCAGGAGCCAGCCCTACACCTCTCCCAGCCAGGAACCATCCGGGCAGGATGGCTGTGCTGCCGTCTGGGTGCTGGAGGGGCAGAGAGAAGCAGGAGGATGCTCAGATGTGGGTGCTGCCACCCCAGCTTTCCTTCTGGGTTCCTTTGTTTGAACTTCTTGCTCAATGAGTTCTTGTAATCCGAGAAAGAGTGAGAGTGATCCTCCAGTATTCACGCATCTTTATGTCAAAACCATGCATAGTTGGCGTAGGGGCTGCTGAGGCAGTGGGGAATGCAGTGAAATGACGGAGGAGACCCCCCAGCCTGCTTCCCAAATGTCTTCAGCTGTTTAGATGCAATGTTATTTGGGATCAGAACTTAAAGTCTAGTTTTATGCAGAGAAAATATAGCCTAGTTTTATATTCTTGCATTGGAAGGGCAAGAATAATTTAGGGAAGTATGAGAAAGGATGCTTCTGCCTTTTGTTTCTTCCAACATTGTAATTCTGAAAAACTCTTACACATAGACTTGCAAAAGGCTCAGTGCAGTGCCTTGCAGAGTGGGAAGTTTGAATTTTCTGCTGTTTAACATTATTCTGCCACACAGGACCTGTGGTGCTGCTCCGCTCAACTGTGTGTTGCCGCAATTCTACTGCATCAGTTTCACTTCTGTTTCTGTAAAGCTGCAGTAAATTCTGTTGCATTTCTCTTTTTGCCCTCTCAGTACTCTTGTACGAGCCTTTGTCCATTAGTTCTCTGCAGTTAGGGAGCATTTCCACAGCAATTAAATGTCTATTTTCTAACTGGGGCTGTGCCCGCCTTTTGTAGTGCCACGTGATGTAGCTGTGCTATTTGTAGTCCAGAAAAAAGCATGCTGGGTAAAGCATATGTAAGGCATCTTAACAGAAATCCCACTATTTCTACAAAACACATCCTGGGAGGTTAATGAAGGGTTCGGATCATCATGAAGGATGGTGTGTGAAAAGCCGGATTTTCTGGCTCAGTACTAAGAGTTCTGCTCAGCTTTGTCATCATTAAAGCTTTTTCTGTGGTACTGAGGTTTAGGTGGGAATTGTACAATCATACACTAACTGTGATGTTATTACAATAGTTTGCTCTGTCAGAGGAACAGCTCGGGGTGCCAAGAGTAAGCTCCTAAAATAATAGGAAGGCTACTCAGGTTGCAAGTGAACAAGATATAGTGGTTATACTTGTTCTGGGACACTGTATAATTTTCTCTGGAGTATTCCTTGTCCTTGATATTTTTAATGGCATTTGGATTGTCTCATTTGAAACAGCCGCGTGAAATGCAGTCATTTGGGAGGGGGTTCTCCCGTGGCAAGAGCCCTTCTGCTGTCGCTGCGGCCCATGCCATGCACCCCAAGGTACCCATGGTGCCCTGGAGCTCTGCGGGTGTGCCACATCCAGATGTAGAACTGGGATAAGGATTCTTTCCTCGGTGGAATCCGGCCTTTTGGCAGGCGCTGGGGGCAGACAGGTGTGGGCACTTTGGAGCTGGCTTTAGGTCTGTCACTTGATAGGGCTGCTAATGAGCTGTTTTATGCTTCCTTGCTGTAGTGGATGATGTTGTAATTCCGAGGATGGTCTCGGGTTTCCTTTTGGGAGTATTGTCCACGGCTCCTCAAGAGATCTCTGCGCAGGATGTTTCATGGAGCTATAGTTAAAGCCCCCTCTGATGCTCACACACAGTTCTTCTTTTAGTAAGTTGGAGTGCCCACCCAGAAGCTGGAACGCTCGAGCATAATGCGCTG
Organism: Numida meleagris; assembly: GCF_002078875.1. NCBI lineage: Eukaryota > Metazoa > Chordata > Aves > Galliformes > Numididae > Numida > Numida meleagris. The sequence goes on along the minus strand of NC_034413.1, from coordinate 9,560,075 downwards.
AATTATTTCCTTCATACCTGATGAGAAGGAATTCCACAGCAGAGGCGGCTGCAGGGAGGGCTGAGCAGAACGGGCGCGCGGGGCCCGTGGCGGAACACCCCTCTCCAGGCAGAGGCACAGCGGGAGCTGTGGGCAAGTGACCTGGTCTTCTAGTGGGTACTGGATGCCTATTGGAGGAGCTAATTGCAACGAGGAGGTCTTTCTTTATGTAAATGTGTGTTTTAAATACGTTTTAGTACTCAATCAGAAGAGAAACCTAGATCAGTTGTGTGGTATTCTTGAAGAATCGTGACGGTTTTATTTGGTTTTAGGCTATCACTGTGCACTTGCTCATGTGCAAATTTTGGACTAAATCTTATATTGTACACGCACTGTGTGAACATGTACTGCATCTCCTCAGCTCTCAGATGCATTACAGCAAATTCACAACAGCATCTGAGTCTGTGCTGCTGAAATCAATAAATATTCCATCTTTGGCAGGGATAATCATAGAATCATAGAATCATAGAATGGCTTGGGTTGAAAAGGACCTCAAAGATCATTGAGTCTCAACCCCCCTGCCAAGTGCAGGGTCGCCAACCACTAGACCAGGCTGCCCAGAGCCACGTCCAGTCTGGCCTTGAATGCCTCCAGGGACGGGGCATCCACAACCTCCCTGGGCAACCTGTTCCAGTGCGTCACCACCCTCTGTGTGAAAAAATGGTAAATGGTGGGCCAGGAATTCAGCCAGCAGTGCTTTCCCGATTTGCCTTGATTTTCTAAGTAAGTTGAAAGCCACAGCAAAATGTATTGAACATTAACTTTGAACAGAAAGACAGCGTTAGAAATAAAGCTTACATTTTGCACCTTAGGCTGAGGGAAACATTTAAAACCATTTTCCTGTTCTTTTTAAGCACTTTTATATTCACTGGCATTTGTGAAGATGGGGGGAAAAGGGTCCTTCACTTTCAATGTGAGGAGCATTGCTCCTGGGAGGAGCAGGTGGGATCCAAAGCTGAGTAAGTGGGAAGGAAAAGAGCATTGCCAGTGCTGGGGAGGGTTTGAAGGTGAAGACTCACAGCGTATCCTTCGTGCCTTGGGAACTGCTGAGCTGTTAGAAGGGGGAGGACACCATGCAGATGTTATGAAGGGGGTGGATGTCCCATTCACTGAGACAGGAGGTGTGTGTTGACATTCTAGCTGTAGCTTCAAAGGAAATGTTGATATAGAAGGAGCAAAACACTGATCCCAGATGCTGAGCAGGGAAGGAGAGAATGCATGAGGACGGCAGGGCAGGGGAGAGGGCAGGCAGATGGGAGGGAGGCGTGAAAGAGGAAGGGAGATGGAGCCTCAGAGGTGTGGGCACTTGGCTGGAGCTCAGCAGCCATTTTGCCTGCTCTGGATATTTGCTGAAACTTTTTTTCAGCTCAGTTTGGGAACACATACATTGAACTGATACAATTTTCTACCTGTTTTCTCTTGTACTGCCCGATCTTTATCTATCCCTTGCACAGTATGAGTCTGTTCATCTGTCTTTTGCTTGATCCACGGACAGATTGAGAGCGTGCAAGTGGGCTTTACTTGTTTCTTTCAATACTTCGAACAAAGTTTGACTGCAGAGAGTGACCGCGAGGCTCCTCCGGCCGTCGTGGTATTCTGAGGTCGGACATCCCCATCTAGTGGTGCTGTTAGGGCGGAAGGATTTTCCAAAGGGAAGATCAGCCTTTTCTTTTTTTTTTTTTCCCTAACGATTACCATTTCTATTCAGAACATAAATGGTTGCTGTATCGAAGGGAATTATTTTACCCCTGCTTGTGGTACATTCTGACAGTGTTTGTCCTCGTTTGCCCCCGGGGGGGGGTCCCACCTCTCCAGGAGCTCCTCCTGCTCCTCCCCCTGCTGTCAGCTCTCCCATTGGGCACTCTTGGCTTGATGATAAAATCCGCGGAAGCAGAGCTAGGATTTTCAGCCTTTAAGCAATTAATTTGCCTCTAACTGACTCATACAGAAATGTAATTGCATCTGTGTGAACAGTTATGTTGCAGGCACCGATCCTGTGGGCAAAGACACCTCCCACGTGGGTCTGACTGCAGGAACAGAGCCAGGCCTTTGGATTGCTGCGTCTGTGTCTTTTATCTCCTTTTGCTTCTCCTCCTGCAGGCCCTTTGCTTTCCCTGCGTAGGTGCGTTTTCAGACATTACGTTGTCTGAGCGCTCTCCCTCCCTCGTGTTAAAGCCTTCTTTGGGCAGGCAGCCTGTGCTGCCCAGCACGCTGGGGAGCCACTGGGCCTGCTGCTGCACCTGCAGTGCTCTCGTGCTGCGTGAGCTGAGCGCCGGGCTGCTCCACCTGAGCGCCTCGCTTGGTTTGGAATGTCTGCAAACGCACCGGCTGCAGCAGCTGCGCTGCGCTGTCAGTCACCCCCCCGTGCTGCTTCTTGGTACAGATGTTTGGGTGAAATTTCTGAGAACTCGCCGCAGTTCCGCCTTCCTCAGAAGAGTGCTTTTGGTGTTTTGTGCTTATTCATTTTTCATAGGCTCCTTTTAGTGGAAGTGCCCTACCCAGGCACTTGCTGTTTCCCAGAGCAGAAGCAGAACGGGTTCCACATTGCTGAGCATCTGCTTTTTTTTTCTTCTCATTTCTTTTTTCTATTCTTTTTTCTTTCCTTTAAGCTGTTGGTAACCACAAAGCCATCGGGTGGCAGCATCAGCCAGTGAGTACCCAGTCAGCTGCTGAGCTGGGGGTGTGGAAGGAGGCTGGAAAGGACAAGTTTCTTTATATGGAAGGATAAATCAGTTTGCATTTAAGAGGCTCTAAGTTCAGACGCATGTTCTGAATATGTTTAAAAAAACCAAAAACAATGTGAAAGGGCTTGGCAGTACGCAGTCAGCCGGTGTCATTGCTTTGTTGTCATTAAAGGAATTATTCTGATGCCCAGAGCTCAGACCTGGCCTTCTGCTTTTAGATAGTGACCTTCTTGCTCAAGTTTCTTCAAAAGTAGAAGTGTTCATTCATAATCCCGAGATATTTTCTTTTTCCCAAGTCCCTGTGAATGGAGTAAGAAGTAACAGGAGCTGTGTGCGTTGTGCTGTCAGCCTTCAGTACATCACAGCTTTGTATTCACTTTGCCCTTTTATCCATTTTTTGTACCACAGCGCTCACGTGTGTGTTCAGCTTCATGATTGAAAAATATTGCTAGTGATGACCTGCAATTTAATTCTACACTTAAAAGGAGCAGATTTTGAATGTCATTATATTCATAATGATGTAAAAGTTTCAAAATTGGCCTCCAGGCTCTTTTTCTAGCCAGAGCTGTATTTTCTGTAGTGGTTATTTCTGTAGTGGAGTACTGTGGCAGCTCAGTTATAGACGTTTTCACAGAACTGCTGTTCTTTACGTTCTCACTAACTCTCAGCACTCTCATTCTAAATTCTATCTGGTAAGGCTGTAAAAGCCATGGGCACATTTTGACTTGTTCCTAATATCCTCCACTTCACAACCACCATCCAACCGGGAACATTTTGCGTGGTACCAAAAAAAGCCACATGATCGTGTTGTTCCTGCCTTGCTTTCAGCTGCACCAGATAATGCCACTTGTTTCAGCTTAGTCACGTCTGGGGGAATGTCAGGAGCCCGCATCACATGAGCTGCTCCTCAGGTTTCCTGGCCTATATCAGCATGTTTTCCTGGGGAGAACGGGGGCAAAGTTGTTATTAAATGGCTCACCCTACATGTTAGGATCAATCTTTAAACCTTAGCCTTATTCCTAGGATTTTCCCACAACGTTTCACCTGTACATTGCGCTGATTTATGTGGAAATATTGTAGTATGATTTATTTTCCTTTAAGGTATGTGTTTCAGATGGAAGAACGCACATTCTAACCAGCCTTCCCCTGGGTGTTTGTGGTGTGCCTAGGGTGGGAGAAGCACCCTGACAGCCTGTGTGTTCCCTCCTGCCTTAGTGTGCCTGTGATGAACGCACGGCACAGCACACACAACCTGGAGATGCCCCAGTGGGGCAGGGCTTTGAGCTTGTCTTCCTCAGCATCACTCGCGGACGCCGCAGCATTCACCATGCCAGCTGCACAAACCCTGGGGAGGATGAGATGGGGAGCCCCCACTGGTTGGCAGCACCCAAGCCATTGCCTTGGCCATTCAAGACAGTGTGCCATTCAATGGGCCGTTGTTTGACCGTTCTGCCTCAGGGCAAGGTGCTGGCTCTGTTCCTTGGGTCAGGTCCAGATCAGAAGCTGCTCAGTGCTGCTTCCCAAGCCCTACAGCATGTTCTGTGCCCGTCCCATGCTCCCCGTCTCTCCCTGTGGTGCATATGGGGCCAGCCACCCACGGTGCCCATGTAAGGAAGGGTGACACTGTCTTGTTGACATCGGCTAATCCAGCCAGGCATGCGGAGGGGCAGCAGAATGTGATGCTCACATGTAGCGTGGCAGATGGCCCTTGGGACTGGATGTCTCCATCACACCCCCGGCACGGATATACAAGACAGGGGAAGACCTTTTTAGTGCACCTCCACACAGCCAGCAGAGCTGCCAAGGGCCTGGGCAGCAGTGATCCCGTGTGTTCAGCCATGCTCATTCCTAGGGAAGAAAATTAATGAATCTACCTTGTGCTGCAAGTCAACGGTGGCTCCGCAATACTTACTCTTAGTTTGTACAAAATCTTTGCTTTGTGTTGGTGGAAGTGGCTGGGTCGGGAAGGAGGTCTCGCAGTTCCTCTGTTAGTGAGAACCTGGCTGAGCGCGCTCTTCTTTTCCAGATGCGTGGCCACATGGGACAAAAGCCAGCTAAATACTTCCTTAACGAGGTTTTGTTAGTGGTGTCTGGGTAGCCTATCCTAACACTGGAGTGGGCAGCAGAGGTGGTTGTGTAAATCACTGTATTTTAAAGGGTGATGTGAAGGAAGGCACTCTAGGGGCAGAGATGCTTGGTTCGCCTTCTGTAGACAAATCAGGATGAAAAGTGTGTTGGTGACACGGAGAGCCACACTGTTGACCTAAGGCTTAATAAGTTGGGTGAGAGCAAACTTCAGGACGGATCTGTTGTGCTGGAGGATCTTAGGTAATTCAAACACCAGGCTCCTGCAGAGATTACTCCAGATCTGTGTACTGTTGTGCTACACCTGCGCTCACTCCATCCATGCAACAGATTGCTCTCCTGAGTGATAACGAACCTCTGTATTCGCCATGGGCTGCAATGTGAAATCCAGTAGGAATGAGAGAGAAGAAGGAAAATGAACATCAAAGCAGTTCACTGTCCTCTGCCTGCAGATGGGAGCAAGACGTCAGTAGAGCAGTATGACACTGAGGTCTCATCCAGCTGCACTTAGGGGATGGTCTGACACTCACAAAGCCAGGTTTCACAGCCCTAAAACAGACAGCAGTGGCTGGCCCTGAGAGCTACACAGTGCAGTCTGGACAGTTTGTAGCAGCAGTCCTTGGATGTTGCCAGGCTCTGAAGCCTTCCTCTTTGCAGACATCCAAGCAACTAACTTAAAAATAAGTTAGAAATTCTGATGTGGGCCTGTTCTACCATCTACTAGCAGCAGTTGCACCCATAATCCTAGATGACTGTAAAGAGGTTGGTCACTCTTTCTTGATCTTATTGAAAAGTATTTTTGGGTTTTGGGTGACTTTGTTTGTGGTTCACCCAAAAAGTTGATGTCCAGGCACCCCAAAATTTTGGAGTCGCTGTACTTCTGTGGAGCATTCTTAGTCTGTGTTGGGTGAGATATGGATCTGTAAGACAGACCTTCTGTTGTCCACCTCTTTCTTGAGTGGAGAAAACACTGCTCTGTTACTGCATATTTAACTTTAAATCTTGAGCTGGATTTAAGCTCCTTTAAAAGAACTTACTGGGTTGTTATAGGTGATCCAATGATGAAACCAGCCACAGTGGTGTTTGCCAGCATCATGCTCCTTCAGGTGTCACAGAAAACGTGTCCACAAAGCTCATTTTTGTGGAATGCAGAGTTTCTTCCTCCCCCCACCCTGTAGGTGGTGGTTTGTGCTGGGAGGTTTTCAGACTCAAGTTCCATCTGGATTTCGGGATGTATTGTTTAGTGAATAATTGCCTCTGAGTGGGGATGCTCCCATAGCTGGAGATCTCTGTCCAGATTTTTAGAATTCTGCTGTTTAAATATTCAAATTGATCTGTCACATCGCTGCTTGGCTTGCATCAACACATCTGACTTTTCAGGATGTTTTCCAAATGACGCACTGGTGTTGCTTTGTAATGGTAATGCTATGATCCAGAAACTCCACAGGCAGGGAACATATTAGATTTTTTTTTTAATGCTCACTTAAAAAAAAAAGAGATTTTAAAACGCATTAATATATGTAGAATCTAACGATTATGCAACAGGATTTATAAGTGGAGACTGACCTCTGAATTAGAAAGTTGTGCCAAAAACAATCCCCCAAGTGGTGTGTTAGTGAATAAAATTTCCTGAAAAGCTGCCCTACAGTACGAACAGCTCTTCTTCAGAGCTGTTATTGCTATGGACTTGATGATTTCTCTCTATGTGTGCCATCTGCTCGGTTAGAATTTGTTCTCAGCTGCATTACTTCACTTGTGCATTTTTTTTTCATGATACAAATGGTCTGAATGATCTTTTCATCTCTCCCCTAATGTTCCAAGATAGCCGGGGAGCCCTTCTGGTCTCACCAGACCGTGGGAGCATCGAATTACCTCAGCAGAAGGCATCAGGTGGTTGGGAGCCCATGCGAGTGCCTACAATGTGGGCATTGAGAGGAGCATGTTGTTCCTGTCCCAGAGAGGCTGTCTGCTGAAACGTAACCAGCTGAGAGCCTTCACCATCTCTGATCTCTCTCAATGGGATTTAATTCCTCAAGTAACATTTATTTTTGGTCATTTTTAGTTAAGGTAGCAAGAAGACGGGAAGGGCACGTTATAATGAATGTTAGCTGATTTATTCTCGATGGCAGGTCTTTGTGCAGTGGAAAGGAGGGCTAGCCTCTGGTTTTCTTTTTTTCCCCTCTTTTTTTTTTTTTCTCCAGCTCATCAGATAGATGAGGCAAGGATATACCACAGGAATGAGATTTGCCAGACTGCAACGCCGTTGTTTTGGGGCAAGTTCTTCCCCTGGGTGTGAAGCGAAACACGAGTATCTGATGACAGATGAAAATGCAGGTTAGGGAAAAGCGGAGAGCGGACAGAGGGAACCTTTTCCCCTTCTGGAGAGACCCGACAGTGTGCAGCCTGCGTGCTGGGTGGCTCTTTCTGGAATCAGACTGCCTGCATTGCTCGCCTCGCTTTCCTTCCTGCTCCGAGACAGTGGAAAAAATGCCAGCCTGTCTGCTGCCGGGGTGAGCACCGGCCGTGCCCGCTGCTCCGCACTGCAGCCTGCAGCTCAGCCCGAGCCACGTGTGGCAGCGGTAAGGATTAGCTCTGCTCCTGGCTGGGAAGGTCCCGCACGGTTCCCAGGCTGAGCTCGCCATATGTGCTTCACGTGGCCGTCCTGAGGGTTACGTGAAATGGAGAGTTCAGCTTCAAGTGCAAGTTGGTTTGTGTTTCTCCATTCTGGTTAATGCAACACAGATGCGGAGGACGGAGTGAGGGCGTCTGCTGCAGAGCAGAGATGTGGCAGGCTTTAGTAAAGCCCCGTAGGTTTTACTAACGCCTTCTCCTTCCCTCGAGTTTTCCTTTGTTTCCTGATGGGAGTCACATGTGTGAGTGGACACCCTTGGGCCACCTATTAAACTCCTTCCGCCTTTCAGATGGTTTTTGTCATCTCTGAAAAAACATGGCTTTTTTGTTTGGAGAAAAGGCAGAGATTCGGACAGTGGTTTTGTCATTTGGAGACATGGGAAGAGTGCTCTGACATAGCACTTGAAGAAATAAAGAAAGAGGGCAAGAAGGGAAATCAGAAAACCTGGGTAGAGCCCCCTCTGGGCTCTCCGTTGTGTGTGCATGAATCATTGCAGAATGACAGGTTTTTAAAGGTAAGATGTGCACGTTCACAAGCCGATTCAGTTTGCGGTTTGCTTTAGTGCAAAGTAATTTTGGAAATGACATCTTCCATAGAAGGACTGTGTCATGTACGAAGTGCCCTGCTACTGTGAAGTGTTCCCGAGACTAATGCTATTAATTGCAACACGCAGGGTTAATGAGCTGCTGCTGTGTCATGGGAGATGAGTAGTTGCGAAGAAACCTCTGGCTGGCTAATGGGGCCATGTACCCTAGGCAAAAACCAGAACATTTGACTTATTTTGGTCTCCAGGCATGGGAGAACAGCTTGTTTATTTCTTAACTGAAGGGTACGCTATGGAATGTTATAAGCAGAGGCAAAACAATAGCACTTTTCCTGACAATTTTTTTGCGTTTATTTTATTAATCCTTAAATAATACGATATATGGGAAAGATCAATAGTTCTGGCATCCAGATATAAACTGTAGTATACTTTGTGTTAGGAATGTGCAAAACTTGGTCTTGAAAAGCTTGAGAAGCATGGGTTGTGCGGGTTTGGCACTGCCATTGCTTTGCTTCAGTCACGTCAGAGCGTGGGCACAGCTCCGCATTCATGTGTGTCTGGGGCACTGAATTAACACTGGACTATGGATTTCCTTTCCTGAGTTTATGTTGATTGCTTCTGAGATACTGGTGTAGCAAAAACATTATCCCGAATACCACCACAGTCTTTCCCAAGCCACCCTTGGGTGGCAGGAAGCCTCCAACCGCTTAGTGGTTAAAACACGAAGCGTTGAGTGAAATTGTTATCATTTAATCTGGGTAATGCTCATTGCCTTTCAGAACAAGGGCTCGATCTGTGTCAGTCCGTCCCTCCCCATCTTTCAGTCTTCGTTAGCGTGGCTCATGTTTTCCACAGCTCGCCTAATTAGGCTGTGACCCTGTCCTCGGTAGGATCCCAAGGAATTACGCTGTGCAAAAATGGGATTTTGGTGCTGATATGTGAAGAGACTGGGACCATATGGCATAAACATCAACTGATATTGTTCGCCGTCTGCACTTGCGTGTAATGCAACAAGAATGGCTCCTGGCGGCCACGTGACCGCCTTCCACTCCTTCATTTGGGCTGGGTTGTCTTGCCTTTTTTTTTTTTTTTTTTTCCCCTCGTTCCTAAAGTTGTGACTTTGTGGAAGGAAGCTTGTAAATAGCCGGCGTGCAGACAGCAGGTAGAATGTCAGTGGGATGTTACGGGAAGGCATGTGCGTAACGCAGACATCGGCGCCCGGCCCCGCTTCTTCTGCACCCGCTCGTGGCTGCACGCAGCCCTACATGTTGCAGAAAGGTAAGAGCGTGCGGCACCCCAGAATGCTCCCGGCTCCAGCACTGATGCGTGCTAAGAGTGAGGGCTCTTGGTCGTCTTAAAAATTCAATTTTAAGGCACAGCGCTTTCCGTAACAAAGCGAAACAGGCGTGTGGCTGCTGCCCTGGCCGTGACGGCTAACTTGGATTTCAGCTCAACGATCTGATCTGTTTTGTACAGTAGCTTCTTACACTGCTTAGCTTTTTCTAATACCGGGGCTCTTACACTTTAAGAGACATTCCATACCTAATTGTATCCTATTGATTTTCCATGGTTAACCACCCTGTAATAAGCCTCAAAATCTCTGCGAGGAGACCAGAAGCAGAATTATAGTGATGCTATTTACAACCAGTGGGCAGAGAGTTATTTCTGAAAGTTAAAAGGGGTCAAAATGCCAAAATATTTCAAGGGTTGAATTTGGAAATGTGTTCATTAGCCTGTGAATAGAGTTCCTTGGAGCAGAAAGAAGGAAAGAATCAGAACTACATTATTAATGGTATAATTAATGGTGTTATATATTTTAATGGCTTTATATAGATACATTTAATAACCAATATTAATAATTGATTAGTACACAAAGACAGATTTTTATTTTCAGAAATAAAACATGGGACATAAATAAGGTAATTTTAATGAAAATCAGCACTTCTTTGATGTGTTTTGTTTCTAAGCCAGCAGCGATCACAACTTTCTTGGACATCTTCACACTCAAACAAAACTGAACCTGAGTCTGAGGATTATAAGATTAAAAGATAATGGGTAGCACAAGGTATAATGTGCAATGTGCAGGGCAGCAGGATGAATTAAAACCCAATTTACCTGGTCCTGCATGTCCAGATTGCTGCTCTGAGCAGGGCATGTGTGTTAAGGTTAAAACAAAAAACAAACAAACAAAAAAAAAAACAGAAAAAAAGAGCAAGCAAAAATGAATGGAAATAATGCCCTGCTGAGGTGGAAAGCAGTGGCTACTCATTTGCACCAATGCTTTGGTCAGCAGAGCTGGACAAATGGCCAGCGGAATGGAGGGGACGGGTTAATATCTTCACACTTCTTCTGTCCTCACAGCTGCTGCATGTGGTGCTCTAAAACCTGATATTTTTCATCAAAAAAATGATTCTTATTTTCTGTCTTAGGGTACTAATCAATTTAACTGTGTAGCGCTCAAAATGTATTAACTGTCAGTTACTGCTAATTAATACTGAAGGCAGGCAAAAAGGGAGAAGAAAATAATTGACATTACTTAACGTAAAAGGCCTATCCCAATTTTGTTTCCTTTGTGGGAAGCTCTTTTGGTCCCTGTTCCGGGTTTGAGCACTGGCCTGTTTTATGTTCCATGTCAGAGGGCTGACTGAGTGGCAGTTTATTATTCAGGACAATCAATTAAACTTCTCAAAGCCGAAGGACTGCAGCAGTTCTGGCACGGGCTGCGTCCTGCCAGGAGGGACGCGCTCAGGTCTGATTCATACCAACTGTTGCGGTTTAATATAAGGCAAATAAATAAAACCTTCCACGTATCTTTCGAGATTCCCGCTTACATTTCTTTAGCACAGAAATGTGGATGTGTTAAAGAAAAAGCGAGCGATGTCCATTGTAAAATAGATAATGAAAGGTTCTAGGCCAAAACGTACCGAGTATTCAGTGTGTGTAGCAGTACGAACATTACGGCCTAGTATTAAAAGTCTGATTTCAAAGGCCTCATGAAAAGAGAACATTTTTCTTTGGTGTTTTATGAATAAATTAAATATAACCAGTGCTCTTGCTGCACTGAGATCAGCAGGGCTTTGCAGCCCGCTCGGTCCCAGCTGGGTGAGGTCTGCGGTGCCCGACCCGCGTGCTCCTTGCCGTGGTGCCCAGTGACATGTGCCATTTCACAGCTCTGAGGAGGTGGTGGTATCGATTAATTACAAAATGATGACTTAGTTAATTACGTTCCTGATGACTTCCAGTCACAGGTAGTGCTTCTCAGCTGGCCCAGGGTGTGAGGAGAGGAGCTCAGACGCGCGCGTGGCTTCTGCCGCCCGCACTGCTCGCGTTGGGAGGGCCCACCAGTGCTCTCCTAGAGAATGGATTTACTGGCACAGCATTTCATTGAACTTCTCAAATATGTCGTTAGAGTTAGTACAGGAAAACGAATGGATAAAACAGATAATTTATAATATTTTATTTTTTTCCACAAATGACAATTCTTTTCCCGAGCCCAAATGAAACTACTTAGAAATAAAAAGTCGTTCTTAGAATTTCAGCATTTTGCGGCTGCATGTCATTTTCCTGTCTGCAAGGGCTTTTATACTGTCTTCTATTACTGTGAAATAGATAGGCATTATTCAGATGAGGAATTATCTGCCTACCATGGTACGCTTTCGACTTTCAGCGTACAAATGGAAACTGCTGTGCTTCCAAGCACTGCGAGATATCGAGACGCTCATACTCATTATTTTTGTAGTGGTTAACAATACCATGCAGAAAACACATCCACAGAAAGTGTGGTGAGATATTACTGAATTATCTTTTCTAGCAAGTACTATATGTCAAGGATTATTTTCCAGTTGGGCATTTGTCCTTGTGTAAAAAACCTTTGAGGGGTTTCTGAATTTTATTATTATTATTATTACTTATTTTATTTTTAGGCTGTCTTTTCCTTTTTTCTCTTAAATTATAATGAGCTTTCCAGATCATTTTTTCTGTTTGCAGGGCTGGCTGGGAGCATGGTTGGGAGCGCTGAGCCATAGCAGAGCTGTTGCCCATAGCTCGGGCGCTTCTGCTGGAGCCGCTCACCCCGGTACCAGGCTCTGCCCTCGCTAATGCCTGCCCCAACCTCCCTGCTATCCCCGTGGCTTTGCATTACCACCTTTTCTCTTGTTTTTTTTTTCACTCCCTGACCCTCAGTCTCTAGCAAGCCCCAGGCTCTGCCCATCTCATCCCTCGGGCATGGCACAAGTGCTGGCGCAGCAATGTTATGGGGACCTTCAGAGCCCCTCCTTATGGGAGCACAGCTGAGAGCATCTATCTGGCCGGGGACCTTGCTCCATCGGGGGATTTGTAGCTTTGATCTGGTGCTATAGCTATTTCTGGCAATTTTTTGCACACGTTTAAAATGCAGTTTTTAAATACGTTCCTTTAAGTTCAGTAAACAAAGAACTATGTTTCCTTGAGAAGCATTTGCAGATAGATGGCTACAGTATAGCTACACAAATTTGTCTGGCTCTGTACAGGAGCTTAAAATACAAAGCAGTGCTGCTGTGTGCATGCTAATCCTTACAGACCTTGACATGTCATCAGAACTGAACAGCATTTCAGTGTCCTGGAACAAGACAGCAACTTCAGCAGCTTTCGAAAATCCTTCCCCATAACCTTGGGTTCAGGTGGTGTATTTGTTAGTTACGTCCTTTATTTGAAAATAGTTGAACTTTCCTTAATTAAATATTTACAGGGAGAAGCATTGCAGGAGGGAAAGCAGAAATAAGTGTAATATACAATCTGGACTTCCATGCAAATAAGTATGTAAAAATCATACTGAAAAATGGTACACAGTAACAGGGAGAGGAAGTGCAAAGGCCACTATGAAATTCAAGGATACCTGGTTTTGTTCTTCTAATGCTGCAAGTGTGAATTGCTTGTCTATGGCAGTGGCTTTGGCATTTGAAACTGACTAAACCAATAGAAACAAATGTTACTGAAAAGAAAACTAGACATATAAGTCTGTTTTAAACAGCCATACAACATATCTCTGCCAGAACCATAGGAGTTGATAATAAGAAATCTCACTGTGGATTGAACCAGACTTTCACTCTTGCAGCTGTAAATAAGACAGAACAGTATAGCTACTGTTATTGTTGTTTTAATTTTATTTTTAGCAGAAAAGAGTGTGGTCTCTTCAGCACACAAAGCAGATCAGCTAGGTGGAAGAGATGTCCTTGAAGTAGTAGTGTTCAGAGGAAAAATGGAAAGGCGCATCTTGGTTCCCTTCTTGGGAACTGCCCTTAGTCTATTTGACAGTTTCATTGATGACTTGGGTGAAAAAAGCACCCATTAAATCCACAGCTAGTGCCAAGAGGAGAGGATTTACAAGTGCTTTGGAGGCAGCATAGGAATCCAGAGTAATCCTGACAGACTGGAGCTGGCATAACCTGGATGCAATATTGATGAGGGCAATGTGAAATGGTGGCAAAAAATCCATTGGGCTATCAAAAAGTGAAGGGACTGAACTGGCCATCCTTGTGGAAAGTCAGAGCAGTGGGGCGTCAGTGATCCCTCCCAGCCAGTGTCTCTGGTTCGCAGATGGGCAACAGCTTCAGGAAAGGGGTTGGGTTGTGCTGCTGCGAAGAAAAGTAGTTGAGCATTGCAAACAAATGCAGTGTGTGAGATGTGCAGAGAAAGGAGGGAGCTGGAGAAGTCCCACCAAGGCAGGTTCCTAAGAGCAGATTAAATGAGTACATCAGGAGTCGCTGAGTTCAGCTCGATGCCACCTCGGAGTTAGTCCAGCCGTCCTCCTAGCATCAATTCCAGCTTTGCGTCTGTGATCACTGTCGTTATCTGAGAGGTAGCTGCTGTGTTTGCCCCCAGATCTTGTCTCTTTGCCAGTGAAGCTGTCTGATTTCGCTGCATATAAACAAAGGCAAATGATGTTTTGTGTGCAAGTTTCAAATGAGCACGAAGGACTCTTGGTAGGAGTCAGGCGCTTAATTCCCATCACCTTCATAAACCTCGAGCATAGCAGCTCTGCAAAAACATTTTGCATTTCATCTTCCTGCTAACTGTTGGGTTGGGTGACTGTCCAGATAATAGAGTTTACTATTGCCAAAAATATGCAAAACTCTCTTGGCAAAGTACATGTGTACTTTGGCCGGAGTTTTACTTCAGTCCCTCAGTAGTATAATAGAGGGCTTTAAATACTGTTATTTGGGATAAGAACAGTTTTACTTGCAGCTTATAAACATATTAAAGTAGCTTAAGGTTTTTAGCGCTCCTCGTTGTTAGCTGAACTTACTCTGGAACGTGATCTTTCTTCTTTTTTTCATCAGTTCTAACCAAAACTCAGCCAAAAAAAAGTTCTGCTGCAGATGGTGTCAGAGCTCAAATGATGACAATGGAGGGCTTTCCTTCTCTCAGCAGACTTCCTCATCTTTTCTGACCAAGAAAGTCATTTCACTGGAAACCAAAGGAAATATTTCTTGTGGAGACGCAGAGAAAGAAAACAGTCATTTGTTACCAGCCAGCTGCAATCTATAGTACAGGAAAAGGTCTGTGTCCATTTTTAACCAGTGCAACAGCTCATCAGAATAAGTGCTGCTTTTGTTCAGAAAGCAAAAATGAACATAAAACCCATATTCTAAATGAGATCAGCGAAACAACATGATGTAAAATATCGCTATAATAGTTACTTACTCTAAGTATTAACATATGCTTTTGAGATGGCTGAGCTTGGCCTTTTCTTCTACCAGCATTTGAAATGTGGCTTTGCAGTTCCCTCAAATTCAAGAGGCCAAATTCTGTGCTGACAAATAGTGCATTTTTTTTATTCGTAGGTGGTTGTACCCATAATTTCTTATCAGCCTCATCTAAGTAGAATGTGTTTTGTTTACCTTCATTTTTTTTTCTTTTAGTGTGGCAACAATTACTTTGGATGAGTTTAGAGAAGGCAGTCCTGTGCTGCTTGAATAAATGACACGTTACAGGGAAGGGATATTCATGCTTCTGCAGAACAGTATATTGCTGATTTTGTGCTCAGATAATCAGAAAATGGTTCTCTGTGCTGTGTTCAAGGGTATTGAATTAAAAAATTAAAGTTCTCTGTTAGGAAAATTGATTCAGAAACACTTTTAATGGATGGAAAACAGTATGCTGTTGCAAATGGTCAGAAATCTAGAATAGGGCTATTGAAGAGCAGTCGTACATCTGGGCTCCTTAGATATCTTCAGATCCCTGGCTACTTTAGTTCTGAAACAGGCACAGTAATACAGAGGCCTTGGAAAAAGTGCATGTTTCAAAACACTTTGCAGTGAAAAATAATAACAGATTTGTCTTTCAGAGATTTTGACGGGTCAGTATAGTTATACATAGAGGCAAAAGGGTTGTGGGGCAAGGGATACAGAATCTTAGAAGTTGTGCAAGACTCCCAACAGTAAATTAATCTGTTTTGGAAGAATTCAAATTATTCCTCCATGCAGCATTTCAAATATTTCTGGATAGAAATAATTTCTAAATAAGTAGCTGAGCTCATAACTTTAATAGTTTTTGTTGTTTTTTTTTTTTTAAATTTATTTCCTAGTTCTTGGAGGTGCGTGGCAGCACTTTAAAATCCTGAATTTTGTCATTTGAGAATGAAGCTCTGGCTTGTTGGCCTGTTGTGATCCATGCATTCTGGGGTCGGCCTTTTCATCGCTCTCGCAGACAGGATTACTCTAATAATCCAGCGGTCTGGATGCTTTACCTCCAACACTGTGTGCTGCTCGGTGCTGTTGGATGCTAAAAGCATAATAAGGATTATGGGGGTAGCAGATGGGCTGAATTGATTTATAGCAATATGGCCTTGCCAACGCTTGCAATTTCGTTATGAATATTGCAGCAGGCGATGCACATCTTCAAATCCCAGCTCCCAGAGCCGTGCAGAAACTCGCCTGGTGTGTGGCTTTCTATTAACGAAGAGAACCTCTTCTGTTAACCTTTTACATTGCATTCCCCTTACAGTGAGGAATGCTTTGCAAGGAGATAGAGCTGACTTTGGCATCCGCAGGCGTAGTGGGGAGAGAGGTTTGTTTAGCAGCAGCCCCCATCCTGAGCAGCCAGAGGCTGCGTGCTGGTAACCTGAGGACAAGCTGGGGAGGGAGCTGTGCATGTATGAGAGGTGAATGGCCCCATAAAGTGCTGTAGCCAAATACCATCTTCATGTCGGGTTTGTGGTTTTCAGTGGTTTCGTAAAACTGTAGCCGGATGATTGGCCAAGTGGTGTTATCAAGTATATAAATACAATGATTGTAGAACAGAAAGAGGGAAGGAAATTTTAAAAGCTGTGTGTGGCAGTCCTGCACGCCTCTTACAGCTTGTATTTTGTAATGTAACAGAAATCCTTAAATTTAGGTGCTGCTCTAAGAGATGCTCTATACACAACTGTCTTCCTGACCTCCCATCTGCACATCTGCTTTTCCCACTGCCCCCCAGCCAAGCCCTTCCTTCTTTGGCTTGATTAGATGCTAAAATATTCCGATTCTGCTGTGGAAGGATAAAGCGTGCAACCTGAAGCACCCTGAAATCTGGAAATGCAAACCAGACAGCTGAAGCCAGGGCCATTTCCAAAACTAGCCGCACATGGGAACGACCCTCCTTGCTAACTTTGTCCCTCCGTGAGGGGCATGGGGGCTGCAGCTTCTCCTTTCAGCATTAGTTTTTCCCCAGGTGAGGCATCTCCTCACAGCCCCCAGCTGCCCACCACCTGCCTGCAGGGTTGGGGCTGAAGCTTGTACAGCCAGGTTGTTCCGGCAGTGACTGCTTGCGTGCTGCAGTCAGACAAAGTACAAGCTGTGCAGCAAGTCTGGGGGAGCTTGGGGGTTTGCAGCAGCACTGTGGGAGATTTGGGTTCACAGGGACAGACCTGTGACCATGTCCAGCAGGCAGCCACCGGAACAGGGATGTGCAGGCTGCCACACAGGCTTGCAGCACAGTGGAATTAGGCTGCTGGGAACAGCAGTCTTCCGCAGCTTCTGAGCCTGAAAGCATTACAAGCTGTCTGCCAGCTTTTCTTTTTATTTTAGGGCCACCGGGCAGTTCATATTTGCATGCTCTATAAAGCTTTTAGAAGCAGTTTTACAGTTTGCTTAATGTACAGAAGTTACAAGCAGCTATAAAATTAAACAGTAGCTGTGAGCGCAGCAAGTCCCATGCGGGGCGGATGCCGGTGGCACAGTACGGGGCCACACTGCGTTCCCAGGCGGTGACAGCAGTGTGCATGCTGTGCTGGTGCAGGATCCTCTGCCCTCTGAGCCCCTCGCACTCCATGGGGCTTCTCAGCAGCTTTGGGGGGCCCTCAGCACCCTGCAGGCTGCGGTTCCCACAGCCTCCCTCTTGTTTTGGCTGTACTTGCACCCCAGCTTTCATCTGTGGTCAGATTTACAGCAAACCGTACTATAAATGCGAGTCAGAGAGGGATGGAAGCCACGCAGGAAAACAAAAGGCACCTCAGCACAGAAGTGTGCTGGTGTCAGCTTGTGCTGACAGCGAGTCTCGTCATTACATAACGATGCACTTATCCAAACGGCATTTCATATTTTTGGAGACAGATGTGCCTTGCAGTTGGTAGTGGAAGTGAAATGTTAAACACGAAACCCATTCATTTTCTCTTAGTCATACTTTGGATTTAAGCAGATGTTTTCCTAATTTGTGGTTTTCAAATGTAGCATGCTGACAAGACATTCATCATTAGCTACAACTTCATCCATGCAGTTGAGCAAATTGTCCAATTATTAACAGTGAGCACTGCATGGTGGTTGATGCGTAGCCCCTGCTGCTTTGAAAGGCCTAAATCAAAACTCTAAATACAGTTTTACAATATAAATTAATTGAACTTTGGACCACATCCCACGAGTGCTCTGTGCTCTCATTTTCAGGGCGAGCAGCCATCTGTAATGTGTTGGGTCCCTGTGCCATCTTTGAGCATAGGCTCCTGTGGGTGGAAGAAGTGATGGCTAACATTTTTCTGATGGGAGCGTGAAAATGGCTGCTGGTATCCAGCATGACATGCAGAGAGAGCTGGCTCTGCCCTTGGTGATGCTGGAGGTAGAAGGATGCTGGGGGGCAGGAAAAGCGGGGTGGGCACAGCTGCCTGGGAGCGAGCACTGCCTAACATTTTCCATTATAACATTTCAGTTGTTTATATAAATTTTCTAGACTTAACTCATTTGGAATGATTTTTTTCGCCCCATTTTATGTTTGCAGGGTTTCATATGGTGGGAGCAGGGGTGGTGGTGGTGGTGGTGTGAGCAGAGATCTCCCAAAGGTGCTTTCCAATGCCAGGAACTGCCATACACCTCAATGTGTCATCTCCTATTTTCTTAGTTCTGGAATACATGCAGGCAATTTAGTTACCATGTGTTTACTCCACATGTAAGACTTAATGGAGAGCACTCAATGTGACTCTAATTTCTAGAAAATATAAAGACCTTGATTTTCAGCAGCTGACATTGCAGAAATTTTGCCTTACATTCCAGTTGTGAAGTTCTTACCAGGTTGGTTTTACAGTCCCATCTGATGTCCCTTTCTTCACTTCCTCCTGCTCTGTGGGAAAAGCTTGTGCTGGTCCCACTGAATGTAACGGTAACACCACAACATGAGCCTGAGCAGGGAGAGTGAAGGTTGCATGAAACAGTGGAAAAATGGAGATTTGGGGATGCTCAGGGAAGGTTTGTGTTGCCTCTTCTCCTGGCCTGCTTTATGGATCTGAATTATATGGAAACTTAAAATGACCCGAAGGCCTGATCCAGAGGGTCAGTGAGGGATGAAATGAGGATTTTCAAGAGAGGTCTCTGATGTACTTGTCTCCCTCGTAACTTTTTGATTGAAAATTATACGGCAGCAGAGTTTTAAGCAAAGGTGTTGGATTATGGCTGCATTGCTGACCACCACCTTGCTCTCTCTGGGTTTAGATGAGTAAATCCCTCACAGTGACCGCTTGTCCCATGCTGGGCTATTGCAAGAGGTGAGCACAGTCAGATTTCGCATGAATTCAGCTAACCCGATCCCGATCCTTTGCAGCGCTGCCAAGCTCCTGGAGAAGAGCCCGTTCTCCGTCAGTGCCCCGAGCCCCCTGCTCCCCTCTCCGGCCAGCCTGCAGCTGGCCCAGCTCCAGGCGCAGCTCACGCTGCACAGGCTGAAGTTGGCTCAGACCGCCGTAACCAACAATCCGGCTGCTGCCACGGTCCTCAACCAGGTGCTCTCCAAAGTGGCCATGTCCCAGCCGCTCTTCAACCAGCTGAGGCACCCCTCTGTGATGAGTGCTCCTCCGGGACACGCTGCAGGTGGCCCTCCGCCAGGGCCTGGCATCGCTAGCACAAGGTTCTCCTCCGGCAGCATCGCCTTCCCTGCACAGAGCGCAGGGGGCAGCCTGGGGCCCGTGCAGGCCCAGGCCCCAAATACCATCGTCATGAGTCCCTTTGGAGGCGTCATGGCTCCCACCTCCAGCCAGCAGCCCGTGGTTGTTGGACTCAACAAGGTGGGCCCCTCTGCCGCTGCCGGAGGGTTTTATGAGTACAACAAACAAAATGTCACCGCCCCGCAGGCCTACGCCTCAGAGGGGGATCAGCCCGGCTTCCCCTCAGCGGTCGGGGCTCGCTACGAGGGGCCCTTCGGCCCTGCCGGGTCGTTGAAGCACGATGCACCAGCAGGCTTCCAGAAAGACACCTACGGGGCAGCGCCGGCCTTCCCCGGCGACCCACACACCAGTGCTCATCCAAAAGGAGATCCCGGCCCTGTCTTACATGGCACAGGTACAAGCAACCAGTGGGAAAATATCCCGAATTTCTCCAGCCAAAACAAGTCTGACCTCCTGCCCAGCGACAGCATGTGGCCATCAGCAAGCCAGCAGCCGTATGAAATAAGAAACGAGCTGTACAACCCCGAAGAACCGACACCTGACACAAAGTTTAGCACAGCCGCTGCCCCAGCGTTCGGCAGGCTCAACAATAGCAAGCAGAGCTTCGGCAGCCCCCGGCTGAGGCAGAATGAGGAGCTGAGCGCCGGTGCTCCCGACCTGCCCATGCGGTCAGTGCAGCCCCACGAGCTGAACGACCTCCATGGCGTGGCTCCCCTCCACTTCCCCCACGTCTGTGCTCTCTGTGACAAGAAGATCTTTGATCTGAAGGTGAGTGATTTTAATGCGCCCAGGGACACTCGTGGCATTCAGAGGGGTTTCCCTGTTTGTCTGGTGATTTATCTGTCTGCCTGTCCTAGCATAGCTGTGTCCGTCAGCCAGGTCAGCCTCTATCACAGAGAGAAACACAGAGTTTCGTAGGGCTTACAGGGAGCACTGTAAATCTGTTTTGTGGAAACTGCCGGGGTTTCAAGATCTGTTTTTGTTCCGCGTTGCACTGTGAAAATGTGGAGAGCAGTGTGTGCGCACCAGTCTGCTGCTGGGAGGCTGTGGCCCTGGCGTGAGAAATGCCAGACCCAGACACATGTCATTCCCATCTCTGATGGGTGTGAATCAGGGGGAGGAGGAGCTCGAACCTGATCCCCCCTCCTGCAATTGTAATTGCACATCTGCAGTTTCATTTGGCTATCTCTCTGTTTCTGACCACAGACCCTTCCTGATAAAAGCTTTGTGGAAACTTGCTTGAACAAAATACACTTTTCCATAAAATGACTGTGATAATTTCTTTGTTGGGATGTCCTCCACCTTCTAGTAACTCAAAGAAAAGAATTAGGACTTACTGTCCTAGTGGCTTTGGCCTGGAAGAAAGATGCTACCCAGCGTAAGGGGTGCAGACCAGGCTCACAGATCTTATCTGTTGTGAGCCCCAACAGCTTTTCTTGACCACATTCTTACTGTCAAATTCAAACTCAACCTTGAGCAGAAACTTGCCTGATATACGGAGAGCCTGTGCTGCCAGATCATGGTATAGGTCAGCTCTGGAGAGAGCCACATGCGTGGCTCTGAGCCCCACTGTCATCCACTGGCCTTGCCTGGGGTTGTTCTGCCCTCCAGGTGAGCCCTATCCCACAAGTCCTTGTGGCCTCTTCCATTACATTGCAGGACCAGCACCTCATTGCAAAGGCACAGGTTTTCATGCCAGTGCTGGCCTGACAAAAATGTTGCAACAGCGTAAGTATACAAAGGAAGGTAGCCAGCAACTGAAAAAGTGCCTGATACATACATGCCCTGTGGCTTTGGGAGATTTGAATATATTTGCTCTTTCATGTTTCCCTTTTACTCTTTGAGCAGCTGCTTGCAAGAGGCTTTCCTACAGCTACTGCAGCTACAGGAGTGGTCTGAGCTTACCACCACCTGGCATGCTGGACATGAGTATTTTTCATTAAACACTTAAAAAGAGTGGAGTAACTGTAATACAGTGAGTTTCAGTTGGTCTGTTTATTAGTGTCTAACACGCTGCCTCATTTGTCCATAGCAATGCAAACAGCTGAATGCACTTCTCTTACAAATGTGTTCATCTGCTAAAATGAATGATCACTATCTTTGCTGCCATGTGTGATGAGCGTGCTCGTTATGGACATTGCAGGAGCTGAGGATGCTCAGAGCCTTTCAGGACAAGCTTTTCAGATAGAATAAATTACCTGAGTTAATAGAAATAAACATGCAGAATTTAAAAACTAATACAGAGAAGCTATCCATGTGTTAAGTAACTGGTAATTGAATCTACAAATAACGAATCAGTAAATGCTTTGGATAAAAGTATGCTTGGCTCCAGTGTCACACAGTTAGATCTTCAGCATCCCAGTATTGGCTTTAGAGTAAGGTAAAATGAATGGAAAAGCAATCTTTCAGAAATTTGTCTTAGGATTTTTCCTGTGCTCATCGTCTCTTTGTTTCAACATAGGACTGGGATCAGCACGTAAAGGGAACTCTTCACATCCAAAAATGTATGGCTTTTTCAGATAAGTAAGTATTTTTTCAGAGACTCTCTTCCAATTGAATTTCTAATAGAGCATCCCTTACTTCAGTGGCTTTATACCAGGAATTTACAATCTAATAATTAGGCTTTAATATTTACGACACATTATGCATGCTCCTAAAGTTGTTTTTTTCTTTTCCAGCACTGGTATCCGGTGTGTGTTAAGTTCAGCAGATGGAACATTGCATTTATCACCAAATAATGCAGCAGTTTTCAATCCATCTAGTATCGAAGGTGAATGGTTGCATGTGCAATAATTAAAAACTATTTTTAATGAAAGGGGGAGTCAGTCTTTGGGGAAAAGTGGACGTTTCAAATGACGTATAATACAGTTTTCCAGGGAAAATAGTTTTTAGACATTGTCTGCAGAAAGACTTAAAAGGCAAGCCTGCCTTTCAAAGTAGGAATTTATTTTTCTTTCCAGCAATTAGTTGTTTCCACGGTACAATGAAGCAGTGTATAATTTGGTGTTGAAATGATGAAATGAATTGTTACGTAAATGGGGCATTGCTTACTGCGTCAAGATAATAATATGAATCAAGATTTTCACAAAATGTGTGTAATCCATTATTTAGATTATCCACCAAATGTCGGCTCATCTTTTATCACTACGCCAGCAAGATGCTTTGGCCAGCCAGGTGCTACATTTCCTTCTCTTCCATCAGGGGTAAGAGTGAGTACCTAAGAAATTGATCTTGCCGAGATTCTTGCAGAAACCACTTCTACTTACTGGAATTGAAATGTGTCATTTTAAGGCTTCCTTTTAGGCAATGACGTGAATGAACATTCAGTCTGTCATTTAAATTTACCTGCAGCTCTTTTATGCTTTTCATTTTGGTCAAAACAAATGTAGATGTAGGGTTTTTTTTTTTTTTCAGTGCTGAAATTGTTTGCGTGTTAGAGGGATTTGGAGAGGGTGACAGATTGTTTTGTGTGTATCCCGTCGCTTTTCCCCCCATAGCCTGAGCCTTTTCGTAGCAGGAAAATCAGCTTCAGCTAGGAATGAAAAACTGGATTAATTTTTACTTACTCTAAGTATCGATCCCAGTGAGAAGCCTGCATCTCTCCAGTTATTTATCTGTAGCAATCACTCTCTGCTGGGGTCCTCCTCCCAGGTAGCAGCAGTGGAAAGACAGTGGCTGCAGCTCCACTAATGCTTATTCGTTTGGGTGTCCCAGTTTGATTCATTATACTGGACTAGCTTTTTCTTAGTTTATTTTAGTGTACTATTTATATCGCCTGCTGCCACTGGTAACCTTTCAGCAAGTTTGCTTCAGTATACATAAACCTCCTGTGGTTTCAGTTTATTATCCCCCAGTCCTCAGCTCATGTCCCAGTTGTTTTCCTCTAGTGTGCACTTGAATTATCATTCCAATAAGCAAAAAGTGTCACCAAAACAAAACCTTACGTTAAAAGTGGCTTTTAAACTGAGAAAAGAAAGGGTTTTAAAAGAAGGGAAAAAAGCAAGAAAATGCAAATCATATGCAGAATAAAAATACAAAGACATTAGGGTTAAAATGAAGATCAACCTATATAGGAAAGCTATGATTAGAGTTGGAAACATAGAGGAGTAATGTTAGGCCGTTCATAGAATAGCAGCAGTAATCCGGGGGTTCAAGTTTTCACCTTGTTAGTTTTTATGTACACATCCTGATGTCGGCTCAGGCACTCCGGGAGGACAGGCTGAGCCATGTCCCTGAGCCGCTCCAGTTCACATCGGCATTGCTTCCAAAAACATCACCCAGATTTGTGTAATCCAATCAATTTTGTGCTGTGGGGTTTTGCTATGGCAGGGGCTGTTGGAAGGGATTTTGGCTTCTGCCCGTCACAGACACCACGTGTGCAGGGCAGCAAAGAGCAGAGCTGCTTGCGATGGCTGCCTCCAAGGTCAAAGGTTGGAGTCGCGGCGGCTGTGGAGGAATGTTCCTTTTCATCATGTCTGTCAACCTCACAACAAATGAAATTACTGCTAATACCAGTATCATTTCTCCTCAGAATCTGTCACTATTTATCATCTAAGCTGCCGGCAGAAGTCCTTCTGAATGACCTGCGGTGCTAAGAGAGATAAAAGAACCAACAACTTTGTTTTTTCTGGGCACTACAAATCCGCTTTTTCTTCAGAAGCTCAGGAGGTGGTCAGGGAGCTATATTAGAGGTGTTAAATTTGAGTTTACCAGCTGTCATTCCCTCCACAACCCTGGTGGTTTATAATTTATTACACCTTTGCACAGCAGTATTCACTTTCAGCTAAGCTGCTGCCATTTAACTGAGCAGTGGGAGATTATACTTGACCCTGCATGTAATCATAAACAAAGTGTTCAGATTTCTGGGAGAGCTTGATGCATGCTCTCTGTCTGCAAATAACTCAGTCCCTCTTCTAAAGGCAAATAGAGCGCTACGAGCCTTCCCTCAGGCATGGAAAGCCACTGGCAGTGAAGGGATGGCACTGTCGCTTTCTTATTGTCTTTAGGAGCCATGAAAAGCTCAAGAAATGGATAAGTGATCCCAAAAAAAGGGGAGGAAAAAAAGATGCAATTAAAAATATCTGAATTATGTTGATGAAAGAATGTGGCAAACTGCATGAGGTGCCCTTCACTGTTATGCAGCAAATAATTTATTCAAGCAGTTATTTTTTGAACAAACCGGTTTTTTAATAGTTGTCCAACTGCACTGGTAAATCCCTGTAGACATCAAAGAAAGTTAGCATGAAGTCTTACTGAAAATTACATTCCGCACTTGACGCACCATGGCCCCTTTAAGTTCCTGAGTGTGGATATAGTAGTTGTATATTCCTTTTCTGGCTATGTTTTACAGCTCATTTAGTGAATGGATCCAATTTAACTTCAATCAGCTGACAAGAATATTGTCTGGTACAGCTAATCTGATCCCAGTATGAGCGTCTGACCACTTTTTAGTCGTGAATTATAGCAGATTTACGACATGACATTTCAATTCAAGCCATTGCCAATTTTGGGGAGGTGGTAACGTCTTAGAGTCATCTGATTTAATGTACTGCTGAGTTCATGTCTGAGCCTGGGCCCTGGAGCCTAGGGAGGGCCGCTGTCTTTCTAGTCCTATATACGCTTAACACACCATCTCTTTACAGATCTGACAGAACAAAGAGAAGGTGCCAGGTTTCCTGAGGTGTTCCTGTGCTGTCAGGAAGGTTTCCTTTTTCCCTGCTAGCTGTAGGTTGTGCTCTCCTGTTGCGTGCTATGTGCTGCCTTGCCAGATGCACTCAGACATCAATGCTTTTCTATTCAAGTGGAGCTGAGTTGCTCCATCTTTCTTCAGGGTCAGGTTTTTGTTATTTTTCTGCTAGAGAAAACGCTTTTCTTTTGGACTGTGGCGCTTGTTTGATTTGCCTTATGCACCTGGGCAGTCTCTGTGAGCTGAATAGCAGACTGCTGCATGAGGCAGGGTCGTACTGCAGCAAAAACACACCAAGAGTTAAGTAATAATGCCTAGAGGGAAGGTAATGGGATGAAGGTGCAAATAAGATAACATTAGCTCTGTAACTTGTGAGCTTGCTGACAAGCCAAACATTTGTGATGGCTCTGGTGAATTTGATCCCACGAGATTACGTGATTTGCATCTTCCCTTGAATGGCACAATTTTAACTGAAGGTAGAGTTACTTCTTCGATAAAACCCTAACAGCGGAAGTCATAAACTGGGGAAGTATTCTGGGAAGACTTAATCCTGTGTGAGCAAGGTTTGTGTGTCATTAGCTGAGGTAAATTACATTTCACTCTCAGCATATGCTGATGTCTGTTTGCACAAGGAGTGTAGAGACTGCTTTCTGCATCAGGGAGACGGGCAGCTCTTTGGGAACTGCCCCAGCACCCCAGAATAGAATTCCACCTTTGGGAAGTGACTACTGCACCAGCAGCATGTGCCTGTGCCAGCCCAGTTTGGGACCTCTGCCTCTTTGCATACCCCGTGGTCAGCATGCTTTCAAGAGAAATGTTCTCTCCAACTGTGTGGTGTTGCAAGGAGAGAGGAAAGCAGTAGGTTTTCCAGCCTCAGGTACATCTGGGGTGTCCTCTTGCAGAATGAACGCTGTAGTTTTTACCCCCAGCCCGATCTGTTCCATGAGCGCATGAGGAGGGTTTGAATTCAATCCCTGCTATCCTGAACACCTTTATAGTAATTTAAACTGTTTTTTTAACATCTATAAATCCAGCAGGGACTGCAGGGAACACCTGCTTGAAAATACTCTTCTTTTTGTACGTGTGTGTGCATTGCTGGCAAATTATTTGTTAAGGGCGTTTTACTCAGCAACGGTATGTGGTGCCCTCGTGTGTGGGGAAGGCACAGAGCCATTGGCGGGACAGGCAGATGCAGAAGGACAGAGGAAGGCCGCGTGACTTGGCAGAAGAGCCTTGTGGCTGGCTGATAGACAGATACTGGGCCTGCAGTGAGCTTATTGGCATGACTGAGACCTCCCCATTGCAGAAACGCCTCTGAGCACTGAGAGGTCTCCGAACTCTCTCTGGTGCTGGGTGGAGCCCAGTGTCCTGTGCCTGTGACAGCTCAGCCCTCTGCTGGTATGTGCCAGGGCTCAGAAGACCCTGACTCCCTTAGGTTTGACATGGCAAGTTACCTTCTGCAGCCATATCATTAATCCTGTTTGAACTAGAGCATTTCTCCTAGTAATCCTCTCCCAGTGATCCAGGGATGGGGACTCCACTGCAAGCCACAGTTCAGATAAAAATATGAATGGAGAGGAAAATGTTTTAATCAGGATGGTTTTAATTAAGGATATTTGTCCTTAGAAACAGGTGCGTAGAACAGATCATTTCAATTTATTTTATTTTATTTTATTTTTTGCAAAAATGTAAGGTCTTATCTAGTGGTTGGAATAGCTAAGATAAAAACATGGTTTTGAGTTGAATTTTTTTTGCAGTTTCCCCAGAGGAAATCTACATTGGGTCGAGTTGTTCACATCTGCAACCTCCCCGAGGGAAGCTGCACAGAGAATGATGTCATTAACCTGGGCCTTCCATTTGGGAAGGTCACCAACTATATCCTCATGAAATCCACTAATCAGGTACTGTGCTTCCAGAGCCACCAGTATTGATGTAAATAGGCATAAAGGGATATTGACGTGCTCAACGAGACAGTGCCCATGCAGTCTTTTAACCTGCACCATACTGTAGTGGAGCTCTGTCTTCAGGTTTATGTCTACCAGTGGTGGTAGGCATGGTAGGCTGGAAAATCTCTCACATATCCATAGCAGACAGCACAGAAGAAAGTGGAATCTGTGCCGGTGAGCAATGTTAACATTTCAAAATGCAGTCAGTGCACAGTTGGTTTTTTTTTCCTTTGGACAGTTAAATCATAGTTACATCAAATGGAATTTTTCATGCAAATAGAAGTGCTAGTTAGTATTGTTCTTTTACTATTATTAGTTCTTTGCTTTGTTCTGGCTGCTCACACTCTTGCTGTGCTGCAGAAGCCTCAGTGAGGAAATGGGGAAAAGGTGTTTTATTTCATATATCAAGAAAGATTGGATTCTAGTTATTTGTTTTTTAACTGACTTCTAAAGCTGCGTATCAGCTTTCATAGCCGGGTTGTAACCATTATGTTCAGTTAACAAGAGGCTGAGCGATCACCTTAGTATCCCTATTTCTCTCTTATACTTTGTTTTGTAATGATGTAGTAGATTTTAAAGCTCTCCCCGTCTGTGCTAGGCCTTTCTGGAAATGGCTTACAGTGAAGCAGCACAAGCCATGGTGCAGTACTACAAAGAAAAACCCGCTATGATAAACGATGACAAGTTACTGATTAGGATGTCTAAAAGGTACAAGGAGTTGCAGCTGAAGGTAAGATCAGATTCCTGATAAGAATTCATGAGTCTCCATAGCATGTCCATGAGAATACATCTAAAAATCTTTACTGATTACTGATTTCTAATTAATGTTTTAATATTGTGGGAAAAATGAAGAAAGATAAACTAACAAATGTATGTTAATCATCTTTTATACTTAGTTTTAATTCTTAGAAGAGATCCCATTCTCTGGTTCTCTCATAGCACTGCTTCAAAAATCCCTCCCAAGTTTCTTCCTGAGTAGGCTGCTTCCTTGAACGAAGGTTGAACTAAGCAGTTAAACTAAGGCATAAAGCACGGCGCTGTGCGAGATACCGCATGTCATCAAAAATAAGACAGTGCCATCCTTTTAGACAAGCATTGAGCTTAGGGCACTGCTTTTCACTGCTTGCACACTCGAGATGTAATGCAGTCTCTGTGCTGAGCAGCGATGGCAGGACTAAGCATCACCCTGTTTAGCTTTTCTTTCTTGACAGTGACCTAACCTAATATATATACACACATATATACTTACGTAGAATCAGAACAGATCGGTATTTTTTCTTTGGACTTTCTGTGGACTTTCTCTGACACTTTTGATGTGGACATCTGAGTGATCTCCAAAGATCAGTACTCTTGAGAGCATATTCATGGCTGCTTATGTTCTACTGTATGTAATACTAAGGGAATAAGCCTTTTGCATGTAGACTTGGACTGGAACCAGCAGTGAAGATCTGAAAAGCCTTATATTATATTATCCCAACATAGCACAATAATTTTATAAAATAACTTTGTAATGTTCCAACTTAAAAGGCATTTTATGAGCATTAAGGGAAGATGAGTAAGAGGAGACTTGAAGGAGTTGCTACTCCATAAACCAGGGTATTCTTTCTTCCTGTGGTATTGAGGCAATGCGAAGTAAGGTGATGGAGGCTGTGCGTCTTAACATGAAGGCT
The DNA here is from genome assembly GCF_002078875.1 of Numida meleagris. NCBI lineage: Eukaryota > Metazoa > Chordata > Aves > Galliformes > Numididae > Numida > Numida meleagris. The sequence goes on along the minus strand of NC_034413.1, from coordinate 9,531,412 downwards.
GAGCTGGACTTACTCAGGAGAGTGGGATTTTGGGACGATTTTCAGCAGTTCCAGTGGCAGTTTCTCAGATCATGGAATTGGTTTTCTTTTCATGAGCAAAAACTCTTTGTTAAAAACAAACAAATGAACGAAGTACAGTGATATGAAAGGGGAATATGCGTGAGTTACATACCACTCTGAACTGCTCTGAGTTCCTGCATGATTATGTTGCTCAGTTGTGCATGCTCCACATGGCAGATGGATTGCACACACTCCAGCTTGGAGTTGCACATCTTTTGGAGGTGATCTTGAATCTCAAGTAATCAACAGTTCCTGCAAACATTTTTCTTGCACTTAGGTTTTCTGGAGTTCCTGTGTCTGAGCACAGTCTTTTAGAGCCATACTGTAGTATGGAATTAAGGCAGCTCCTTCCTAGGGTAAGAAGTGATAGGCTGATGCATCTATTTAGTTCAGGTATTAGAAAAAGGGCCTGATTTGTTTCCTCTTATATTCAGGTCCTAGAGTATACTCTGCAGTGAGTGTGTATCAGGAAAGTACAAGCTTGGTTTTCAAAGCCAATTTTCCAGAAGCCGAGTATGAGCAGACAGTGCTACAAGCAAATTTTCCATTTGTATCATTTTACTGCTTTGATCATGCTATTGAGATACCAGTTGCAGAAAAGACTATAACCAGAACACTGAAACCAAGCATTTCTCATAAGTGTAACGGAATGATGCATGCATGCTGTTTCTTAAAGGGCAAATCTTGTATAATATCTTGGAGAGCAGTGCAGCATGCTAACAGTGTCTTTGTCTGATGTAGAAACCAGGTAAGAACGTGGCTGCTATCATCCAGGACATCCACTCACAGAGGGAGAGAGACCTGCTGCGTGAGGCAGACAGGTAAAGTGTAATAAGCATAGTCTGTGTGCTTCCCTTGCTTATCTCATTGGCTTCCTTGTTTTGGATTTCATTCCAAATCACTGTAAAAATGTAAGTGGGTACAACAGTAAGTACGGATCCTATGTAATGAGATCAGGTGGAAAAACTGTACTTGTTAAGAAAACAAATGAACTCATGACTGCTGCTGCTGATGACTCAGAAAATGTGCCTGGCACGTGAAGAACACTCAAATGAAGCCATTCCCCTCTCCACCTTCTGTAGTGAAAAGCATAAAGGCTGGTGCTATGGTGACACTGGAGAGCAGGAAATGTATTTTGGTATATTTCTGATCTGACTGGCTTCGTTCATATCTTCTGGACATTCCAGCAAAGCTGGAGAAGAATCAGAGTCTTAAAACATCTGTTTTAAATAGTTGATCGTTTTCATTTTTGTCTCAGAGATGCTTTAAACAAATGAGTAGTAAGGATGCTGACACTAGGCTTATAATGCTGGGGTTATTGTAAGGGTATTAACATATACAATTTTAATGTTAAGCCCCTAGGAGATGTTTTTAAGAACAAATTAACATATTCTAGACAGATCTGTGCAGTGCAGATCTGTGACAGGCCTGGGGTCTCAGGGGGGCAGGCAGCTGGGTAGTACCAGTGTGTTTCCAGTGCACAAGACCTCAGCAGCCCACTGTGAGTCAGCCAGTTACAGCTGCCTTTTCCCTCTGCAGCAGGTATGGCACAGAGAGGCCCCGCTCTCGCAGCCCCATAAGCCGTTCCTTGTCGCCCCGATCCCACACTCCCAGCTTTACTTCCTGCAGTTCACCCCGCAGCCCGATGCCAACCAGCAGGACCGACTGGGGAAATGGAAGAGAGTCGTGGGATCAGTCCCCGTATTCTCGACGGGAAGAGGAGAGAGAGAGCAGAGAATGGCGAGAGAACGGAGATGAGAAGAGAGACAGGACTGACGTGTGGGTACATGAGAGGAAACACTATTCCCGACAGCTAGACAAATTTGATTTGGAAGAACGGATTGAAGGAGGCAGAGGGCACAGAGAAAAATATGTAAGGAGTGGTTCTCCTGGCTCACTTCACCCTTCGTCTGGCTACAAGAGCAGGGAAGATGACTATTACCGAAAAGCCTCTAAGTCAAAATCTGACAAATTTCAGAGGCAGGAGTTTTCTGGGAGATCCAAGAGGAAGGAAGAGGCAAAGTTCAGGGAACACAGGCATTCTTACAGTGAGGATGCTGCTAGGGAGGAGACGGCCGAACAGAAGCATAGCAAAATCTCTGAGAGCTCCAGGCAGAAACAAAGTGATAAGAATAAAGTGAAGAAAGCTGAAAAAGACCAAGAAGAAGATGCTGTTGCTGAAGGCAGTGATGTGAAGGAAACCAAACCTCCTGAGAATAAGGTAAATAGAGATCACACCGTACGTAAGATAAAGGTGAATGCTGATGTAATATATTTTCTGAAGTATTTCAGAGTAGTTGTTTGGGATATGGTGCTGGTAATATGCAATGTTTTGCCATGATGGGGTAAGGGATTATATTCCTAGAGTAGATCATGGGAGGTCACCTCACCCAGGTCTTTGCCCAGATCTGTTCAAATCTGTTACTCCATTGTAGTGTTAAATTCCTGGATATCATCTCTCACTGCCATGCGCAGACCTTCCAGGTAACCAGCAAGGGGAAGGAAAGAGACAACTGAAAATAAAACCAAATGAACATCTACTGTTTGCATGCAGGTTGCCTATGCAGGGGCAGTCAGTCTGCTGTTCTGTCTTCCAAATCTGTGCTAAACCCCCCACGGCTGGTCTCTCTGCATTCTTACCTTCATTCCGCTGTCTGTGATACGGATCAAGTTATCTAGGAGTTAAGTTATCTAGGAATTTTACGGGGATGCACAGTATATATAGTTATGCTGCTATTGCTATAGGTTGTTATACTGCTAAAATGGGGAACGAACTTCTAATGAGAAACATTTTCTTTTGGTCAGCTCAGTAGGGCAGTTGGTGTCTATTAAATGTGAGGTCATCTGCAGCGGGGATAATTCACACCGCTCGTTTCAATGTGCTGGAGGAGTGTCTTCCCATGGTAGAACCACTGACTCAGCTCATCTGTAAAGTTATGGGATCTCTGAAGAAATACTCCCAGTCAGTGAAGTGGCAGTGTTTGCGGGTTTGATTCTCCACTAGGAAAGGGTGGACAGGGAACAACAGATCAGGATATGGCATTTGTCCCAGTACAGCCCATGATTGTATTCCCTCCCTACAGGGATCTTAGGCCACCTTGCCTTCACCAGTCCCCGGGTGCTACGTGGCCTCCACCTGCCAGGATGTGGTGCAGGAGGCTGCAGAGCTGCCTTGCTCACCAGGGGTCCATGTCTAGCTTATGGCTTTGTGCTGCTTGAGCTGTCTTTGGCTGGTTTTAGTTGACTTTTGCATTTGTTCTTCTTGTGTGGCGGCAAGGTTGGTGGAAATATCTAGCTTTGTAACTCAGCTAGTGTCTGTAATGGGCAGCAGCACTACCTCATGCCATAGAAATGTGTTTCTGTAACCACCTTTTGTCATCTTTCTCTTGTGGTTGATATTTCACTGTGATGGATGGTTCCTTGGGAGATTTCTTTCGCTTTCAGAAAGGTCAGGCAGCTTCCTGAATCATCAGTATTGCACACCCCTCTGCATATTTTCAAGTCATTTTAAGCTGGCTTGGTAAAAGGCACACTTCCCAGGGGACTACTTCTAATAATGCATTTTAAAGGGCAGAAATAGGTTTGAATGCTCTTGAACTCATACTCTTGCTCCACCCCTCTGCCGGGGGTGCCAGGTAATACTGTGGCTTTGTTCTTCCAAAGTATCAGCAGTGTAAGTAGTCACATTCTCAGCTGATCCTGCATCAATAAACAAAACAGTTAATGTCTTTTGTAGAATTTGAACACTGCTGGTCTCCTTACCACGTCTGAGCCAAGAATAACAGATGTGGGTAAAGAACAGGGGAATGGAGGCTGGAAATTTTAATGAATTCACATTCTTCTCCACCTGTCTTCTAGCCCATCTTCAAACTATCATCTCTATGATATAAATTACATGTCTCTAATTTTGTTTCAATTTCTTTTTCATCGTTCTTATGTGTGCAGCTTTTCCAGTGGAATCCAATTCTTGGGTCTTTTCCCACAGTCCAGTTGACTTGCATAAATTTTAGAAATAAAGAATGTGACCTTGTGAGTGACTTTGCTTCCCTAAACCCAGAATAGAAACATAATAGAGCACCACTGAGTATTGCTATACGTGTATCTGTTGTATCTATTTTAGCTTGGTAAAGAGGAGCAAGATCCAGAGAAGAGCTCACCTTCAGCTGATAAAGGAAGAGAATCTGGAGAGACTCTGGAAAACACAAGAAAAGAGAAGGTCGGTGACACATTGTTGGTACAGCTTCGATGATAAAATAAGTGAAAACCCAGGTTTGGTAGTACATTCTCCCAGCTGAAATGTTAAAGTCCTCTGGAAGAGTGTGTAGGGGGGCAACAGAAGGGGGATGTCTAATTTAACTTGCCTTATCTTGACCTTTTCCCGAAGTCTCCAGAACTCTTTTTTTAGTTGCTCTTTGCCCATGTACATTGCTTCGCATGCATAGCCCTTGGCACTGACAACTGTAATGTATGCCTGAGTGAACCATGTAACTTTGTGAACCGTGCACAAAAATAGGAGATGCAGTCAGTTAGTGGAGAAGGGGAGGGGCTAATGATGAAAACTTTTCAGAACATTGGCCTTAGATGGTCTAGAGTTAGTAGGCTCTTCTGATTGCTTCTGGTTTTAATTAAATAGTGTCTTTACAACAACCCTTCTGCAGCATCACATTTGGGAACAGCTATGTCCTTGGAATTCCTCCAGCTTCATATCTGTAGGGTCATGGGTTGATGATCAGATATGGAAGCTATTGATATCTCTTGCTGTAGAAAACTGATCTCCTGGCAAGAACAGTGTCAACTCCCCGAGTTTTCTTGCTGTTTTAGGATTCTAGGAGTGGAAGTGTGGGAATGGCCAAACAGGAGGAGAATACAGATATGAGGAGGGTACAGATAGGAGGAGAATAACAGATTATGTGCTCTCAGTGATTCTGAGAGCTGAAATCTAAACTGCACCAACTATATATTAAAAGGAGCATATACGTTAACATTCTGATACTTCTGAAGTCCAGTACTAGTGTCTGAGCATCCTACATGTCTATAATTGTGTATGTGAAGTACATAAGATTATAAATCTTGGAGTATAACTGTAAAACTGATTTTTCTTAAGGTCTAGGCCAGTCTCTACCAACACAGTCCCTGGCAGAGGGCTCTTGCAGGTGGAAGGAAATGACTACAGAAGGTAGCCATGTTTTCTCAGTCACCATAAGAATTTGAAGGACCTAATCCAGCGAAGTCAAAGCCCCAGGGGCTAGAGTGGAGTTCATTATATTCTCATTGTGGTTCCTATTTCTGGATGCTCTGGAACAGAAGTAGAGGAAAGGGAGAGGTTAGTTTCCTTGGGGATCATGTAGCAGAGGCAGTCGTGTAATGAGGTGTATGACAAGCTGTGCATTGTTCTTCTGCTTACAGAAAAGCAAGGAGTGGGAGGCTGCAGAGACTGTAATCTCCAAGGCAGTTATAGAAGCTCCCAAAAGTGAAGTTCATATTATTATTATAAAAATGCTACTTGTATATGTGTATAAGGTTTAAAATCGTAGCATGGGGGCATGTCATTCATTGAAACTAAAACACAAGAGGGGGTAGGCATGGCCAAATCAAAACTTCTCCTGATTACTGATGTTCAAAGCTCACTGATCTCTCAGTTTTTTTTACATCTTTGTGACAGGACCAAGACTGGGAGAGTGGAAGTGAGATAGAAGGTGAGACCTGGTATCCTGCTAACATGGAGGAATTAGTGACAGTAGATGAAGTAGGAGAAGATGATCTAATTATGGAGCCTGATATAACTGAGCTTGAAGAAATTGTACCGGTTGATCAAAAAAGTAAAGCTGCTACGGAAATGTGTTCCTGCATGACAACCATGTTAGAACTGGAAAATGATCACAGCCACTTAACCAGGAATGAAGAGAAATTTACCCATAAACCTTTAGAAACAAACTTCAGGTCAGCAAAGGGCAGCGTAGCTTCCAGCGTCTGTCAGGATGACGAGGAGGATGATAATGATGATGCTGTAACTGAAGCATCAAGCCTAAACCTGGACCCTGAGCAAAAGCCGGAGGAGTCGCAAGAAGACCAATCTGCTAAGGAGTCTGATCACCAGCAGAAGGAAGTAAAAAATGATAAAAGCTCTGACACTCATTTAGAGCCAGAAGATCAGCGTACACCTTCTGTTCAGCTAAAAGAAGAGGCTCTCCAGCTCCCTGATGCATTTATAGATGATTACAAACAGATGGGATCACAAGGAGCTGAAAGCAGAGAAGTTATGGAAATGCTTGTAAAAAATGTTAGTGAAGAAACAAGATGTGGAAGCCAAGAGTGTCCAGAGGGTAACTACTGCTTTTTTTTCCTTTTCAGCCTGCAGGGAGCCTTGCATGTTTTTTCTGACAGTAGACTGAAATTTATTGCTAACAAGAGTAAATGTTGCTAATGGTATCAAGACTTGTCCTTGGAGCAGCTCAGTAAAAGAACTCCAGTGCCTTTCGCCAAGCTAAACCATTAGAGGCTCTTAGCTGAATAGTGTAAATGAAATATGATAAACAGCTTGCAAGCTTTCTGAAAGGCATAAGCTGCTATAATTGTCCTGTCAAGGTTCACATGAGTTTAACTGAACACTTTCAGTGCTCTGCTAAATTTATTTTGAATTGTCAATGAAATGAGTGACAGTCACTGAAGGTCAACAGAAAAGTATCTGTAATGTCTGGCTGGCTCCTGGACAAGGTGGGTATTCTTACACACTGTACTGAGGCATTAGTAACATGGAAATCATCCACAGATTGTTACTTCTTAGTCCCTGTTCACACAAATACATGCCTTTTGTCAGGACTTGCCTTATCATCTCCTCTTATCTACTGCATGCTGCCTTTAATATCTCTGGTAGGACATGCTCTGAGATAGTGCCAACAAATGTAATCATAGCTGACTATTAATATTTTACTGTCAGGAAAAAAAAAGTTCTTGAATGTCTGAAATTGAGGTTGATTCCTTGTCACGCTTTCAAATGAAATTTGAGCGAATGTGTAGTGCATAAGGAGTGAAGTGGAAAACAAAATAGACCATGTAGGTCAGGAATGCTCTTCTGTGGTTGCTACTGGAGCCCACATGATGGAGAAGGGTTTGTGAGCAGAAGCTGCTGAAGTTTTAAGAATGCCATTTTCTTGCATTTAGTGTGAATATCTGATCTTGAACTTAATTTTTCCTCCTGAACAGGCTTGAATCTTGCTCACCTTTCAGTACTTGCCTTCTGGCCTGAAAACAGCTTTCCAGGCTTTGTGTGTTTGGAGATAATGCTGCCATGCCATGCCCTGTGACTGGAGATGGCAAGCTTGGCTCCCCTGGCTGCCTGCTTCCCAGGCATCAGCTCCAGTAGCAGAGGCTTTTGGTGTTTTCAACACCTCAGCTTGCCAGCAGGGAGCCTGGAAACTCCACGGGAGCATCTTTCCCAGGTGTCTGCCATGGATGTGATAGCTGTTGCGCAAGGCTCTAGGCTCTCTGCAAAGGCAGCTACCAGCTCAGAAGCCCAGAAATCAACCTAAGCGAGACTTAAGTTGCCAGAAAGGCCCTGGGTATTTTAAGAATACTGAAGCTCTTGGGTTTTTCAGGGTTTCTTCAGCACATTTGGAAACCTGGAATAGTCTTAAAAGTTAACTTGAAAGCCAATCAGGTTTTTTTTTATTTTTTTTTCTTTTAAATCATGCGATACGCACATTTAAAATAATGAAGGAAAAATTCATTTTCATAGTCAGAAATTGCTGACTATGAAACTTTCAACTACAGACTTAAAAGGCAGGAAGGGTTTGGTTTGGGCAAAAATTTATTTGTTTTGTAAGAAAATGTATCTAGCTGAAATTTGCGATGCAATGGAAATTTAGTCAGGAAATTTCTGGTTCCTTGATGTAAGAACTGAAGAACAGGAATCGTACAAATTTATCTGTAGTTCTGTTGCTCTGTGGAAAAAAAAAAAAAGTCTTGTCTGATTAGATTAACTATCTATTAGATTAACTATGGCAGCTGTTGAAGTAGCACTGAGTTGGATCTTATTTGAATGGAAGAGCTTCACTCATAGCTCCACCCAGAGAGTGTTCTAAGAAGTCTACAAATGTCTGTTTAAACTAATAAACTGTTTTCATTCAATGCATTTATTCATTTGTTAAGCAAATTCTAGGTACCTGGAAATGAGATCTCTCGAATACCCAGAAGTAGAGTCTAGGAGGAGGCACTCTCCAGCAGGCTGGGAACAAGAAGACGTCTTCACCGAACTCAGCATTCCCCTGGGTACGTTGGGACATTCAGGCTGAGAGTGGCTGAGATGCCGCCCACTGCAATTCCTAGAGCTTACAACAAGGTGTCACTTTAAGGCTACTTGCTATATTTGTTTCTCAGAACAGGAGTGAGGAGATTGAAGGAGCGTGGTACAGGACAGAAGGGGAACTGTTGAAAGAAACAGACTTTTCATTGTAGACCTTTGCCGATTTCTTTCCAGATGAATAGCAAAAGATAGCTGTTAATGTCACTGATTAAATCACTTCCCTTGGACTTCTTCGTCCCAAACCTGAGCCTGATGCACGGAATCTCAGCAGTAATCAGAAAGAAGAGTAAATTAGCGTGGTGGAGCCTCGTGTACCCCCCGCAGGCACACTGCGTTCATAAGGGACCTAGTGAGGCTGTGATAGAAACTCTGATCAAAGTCAAGGGATCTTGAGGGCAGAAGGATCATCCAAGAAATTCTCTAGGATTAGAGATTTGAACTCTTAAGACATATGATATGAAAAATACTTAGTAATTTTAAAAAGTGCCTGTCATAAAAGAGTTGGTTATACTCTCAGTATAACCAAAAATATTTGCATTACTGTGTAAAGACTGATCATAAGTAAAACACTTGGGAGAGTGCATCTTTTAAGAGTAATCTGCATGACATCAGTGTGAATTTGCTGCTAATAACTACTAGAGCTATTCTGGCCCTTGGGGTTACACGGTGAGATTTCTAGTCAATATCATGTGAGAGAAGGTCCATGTGTATAATATCTATGAGAGAAGAAGTGCAAGGTGTATTTACAATGCACAGGATTTTATACTGCAACTCAGGTGTTCAAGGCCAGGTTGGATGGGGCCATGGGCACCTGATCCTGCTGGTTGGCTGCCCTGCCCGTGGCACAGTGTTGGCATATTTAAGGCCGCTTCCAATCTAAGCCTTTCTAAGAATCCAGGATCAGTCTCCATTTCTATGTCATTTAACTTGCTTATTTTGGTGGGGAAGGTTTTCAACTGACATATGAATGTAATTCAGAATTTCTCAATAGGCGTGGAATTCGTGGTGCCTAGAACTGGGTTTTACTGCAAGCTCTGTGGACTCTTCTACACAAATGAAGAGACGGCAAAGACAAATCACTGCAGAAGTACTGTCCACTACAAAAATCTTCAGGTAAAAACACACGTGAAAATAGCCAGCAACTAGATTTTTGGATAGATTGGGTATAAGACAGTGATGCTACCAAAAATCAGTTTTTGTGCCATGGACAAAATTCAAAGTGAAGTTTAGGTAAACAAAACTTTTCAGTAGCTCCAAATTTAACACTCTGATTTCTGACTGCCAGATCCCTGCCATCAACTTATGGATCATAAGCAAAATGGGGCCAGCTGATAATTGCCTCTTCTCATGCACAATAGGTCCTTGTCACCAGCACAGCCAGCAACTCAGACCCTTAGTTACCCACTGTTAAGGGTCCCAGATGTTTATGTTATTGGGAGTGAGCCCAGCAGCAGCCTTTATTATTTCTTAGCTTCAGGAGCACTGAACATGCCACTTGTTTAATAACGTTGCCATTCTGACTTTGTATGAGCATAAACTCCTGCAGCGTGTTTCGGCACGCAGTACTCTCTGATGCACAGGCTCTCCTGCTGTGACCTGCTGAAATCACCTCCCTGTGCTGCAGAGCAGCATGGCAGTTCAGCCACAGAGAACACCACCGCTGAATAATTTCTGTAAGGATATGCAGAGGCATGTAATCGCTTGCGTGGTTTCCATAAGAGTATACCATCAGCCCTTGATAACAGCATGAAGAGACCACAGGCACTTGCCTTTAAATAAAATTTCCTGCCTTTATCACTTTTCAGATGTACAGTTGATAGTATCAGTCATGACAGCACAAGCTCCATGCCTAATGCTAAGGACTCACTGGAGGAGCCAGCCTTGCATCACATCTCCTTGAGTCCGTGCCCATGCGTAGGGTGTGTACAATGCAGAAGACACTTTTATTAGGACGCTTTGAGACAGTTAGACTTCTTATTAGACACTTTTATTGGGATTCACGTACTCTCAAAAAAAAAAGCATGAAAGAATATGGCTGTCCCTTCTTTCTCTGTTCCTTCCCTCTGCCCGTAGCAAATGCTGGATCTCTGCTTTTCTTCAGGTAATAACTATTTTTCCCTAGCTGGCTAGTAGGCACTAGACTTTCTGAAAATAGTGTTTTTAATGAGACATATTGTTTCTCTGGGAGAATTTTCTTCTTGGGCCTCTGACTGTCAAAGACTCTGCCTGCAGAGTTATGGTGTTAATGGTGGTTCCTGTAAATGTAATCTCAAAGAGCAGGTGCCCAGTTTGCGTGTCTTTTTTTTGCTTCTTTCAAGAAAAATTGACCGCTCAGTACTTGCCCTGTGTTCCATGCAAGTCTGTCCTAAAGAAACTTCGCTTAAGCAGAGATTCCAGCCCCATGTAACCAGTCCTATGGGAAGAAGAGGCAATTTTCACTTTCTAAGTTATTTTGTCGAAGTCGTAGAAAAAAAAAGTCCAGATAAAATTGAGACAGCATGGAAAAAATCTTTTTTCTCCCATTTGACGTTTCCCATGAACACTCTAGTAGAAATGTAGCACTGATTTGAGTTAAAAGCACAGAGACCACAAAAGCTGTTAAAATTGAATCTGTCAAATATGGTAATGAAAACATAATGTTCTGTAGAGCCTTATCTTCTTAAATGGAGGAAGCAAGCATCTGATAAATAACCATCCAACTTTTGCCCACTCAAATTGAAATTCAGCAAGTTTTTGCTTTGTGTTTCTAGAGCTATTTTAATTATGTACTCTGCAAGAAACATCAGTCTTTTAGAGTGCTGCAGTTTAATGAGTGTATCCAGCAGTATAACAGCTGTGAACTGTAGCTGTATCTGAAGCTATGGGACTGCTCTGCAGACTGTCATTCTGTTGTCTTGCCCACGTGACAAATGCCACTGCCTGATGCCAACATCATTGTCCCAAATGCTTTCATGACCACGAGTCTTTTCTAGTTGATTTGCCACGTGTCATCTTTCACACGACCTTCTTGGAGCCACATCCAGAATATATATTAAATGTTTGGATTTTAACACAAAACTGAACAGTTTGTTTAACAATTTTCTTCCAAAAACTTCACTTAGGTGATGAGAAAATTAGTCACCTTCACCTCTTCATCTCTCTGTGTTGCCCTTGAAGAACAGCAACCAGTGAACAAATTTCAACTGTTTCTCTATCAGCCTTGCACACTTTTTGTATTTTTCTGTTCTCTTTGGCTTAATACATAATTCCCCAGGTGGTATTTATATTTATAATCCACTGCATTTTCCATGTCCAAAAGATCTATCATTCGGCCTTCCCTCCTACAAGTATCACACCAAGCTGTCAGATTCATCTGGTGTAAGCTACCTTTGGCAATTCGGTGCAGCATTTTATCCTGTTTTCCTTAGGCTTTATGCAGTATTCATCAAAACCTGTATTTAAAGGAAAAAAGTATATTTTTCCTAGACTTCTGTTTTCCTATAAATGAATTTGAATGGCTGATTTGTGAACTTCAAAACTGGTGACAGCCGACATTAACATCAGCAAAAGGTGGTGGATAAACCTCAGTCTTATTTTGGTGGGTAATCATTAAAACACAAAAATGTATGGGTTATTTGATCCAACAAGTGTTAGGAATGTATTACAGTTCATGATGTACAGACCACTCGTAATCTCTATCTCTGTATACTCCTGTAGCATTTACTCTGGCCTTCTGCCACATGGAATTTTGTACCTGGGAGCCACAATCAAGAGTTGTGTAATTTCTACTCCCAAGTCAGATTAACGGGGGTGCAGTCATCATTTTCTCACAGTTATGCCTACTCTTTACATTTACTGAGTCTGTTTCAGATATACCTTTTACATCCACAGCTTGTATTTACCTGAAACAGTGTGGCAGTCGTAACATAGCCCCTAGTTTCTTTACATTTGTTTCCCATTCCACCTATTCCTCATAGAGGACAAAGAGTAAACTCTACTCTGGAGGAATCCTGCAACTAGATAATGTTAGTGAGACCACCTCCGCATTACTATGTGCTTATCTGTGTAGACTAACTGCTGATGCAGAAGCTTCTTTCCATCTATTTCTATGTCTGTTGACCATGAATAAATACTTTGAGCACTATTTTCCAACCTACATCAATTGGTCCATCTTCCATTTCTACTAACAGTGCTTTCAGAAGGTTGGAAGCCTCACTGGCCATGTCTGTATTTTCAAATCATGCTGAAATGCTTTTTCTTATAGTAACACAATACACATAAATACTCTAGCCAGAGTGCTAATTTTTCTTAATTATTATTGAGTTGGATTTGTCCCTTAGTATAAACATTTGTGTGCCCAAGATATATGCCTGAACTGGAAGTGCTGAAAATGTAATATATATGCTTTAAATTACAACTCAGAATCTGTGTCTACTTTCTGACACAGCAGTCTTACCCTGCAATAATGTAGTTGACTCAGTGGAGTTAGTTCCTGCACTGTATCATACAGGAGCTGTGAGTTTGCTCGCAAAGAGAATAAGTGAGGTCTGGTTACACAGACTGATGGGGAGTTGTGATCTTTCTGATTCTGACAGCAATTCCCCTTGTGGCACAAGAGTGAATCACAGAACTTTCAAATCCATGGATTAAGCATTTTACCTGGCTTGAATTTTCACCAGAAAGGGTCTTCTATGTATTTTCTTCCATTGTGAGGTGCTGGGATTGTATAAGAGCTCTGAAAAGGAGTAGAGCATCCCGTGTTGAGTATTTTCAGTTTTAATGTAGATGCTTTGTTTTTGATGTGATTGCAGAAGTATCTGTCCCAGCTTGCAGAAGAGAGCCTGAAAATGAAGGAAGAAGACAGCCACCTGCTTCAGGATGACACTGGAATTGTTCCTCACTTTACAAAGAAAAAAATATGATGCGGATGAACTGGAAGAGACATAACGAGTGAATGCTGATAATTTTTTAGATTTTATTTTCTCTGATACAACTGTCAATTTGCACTGTACAGAGGAGGGGAAATAAAGAGCATCTTCCATGCACCTATGCCCAGAGTGCCATTAAAAACCAAAATGCCTGAAACTGTTTCCCACGCTGAAGCAAAGATGGCATATCTGTACCAAGTGGAGCAATTCTTTCTCACACTCTGCACGTTGGGAGTGGTTTCCTAGATTAAATCAGAATTCTCAGGGATTCTTCAAGTTCTAATTCTGATGTGAGACACCAGGTCAGGCGGAGTATTTAGAAGCACTCGGCATCCTCCAGTGGATGCTGGAAGGAAAGGAGATGTGACTATAAATAGGCTTTAATGTTGCTTAAAGTGTCTGCAGTCATTTTCCTCATTACCCCAGTGAGTAGGATTTGCATAGGACATCTAAAGCCATTGTGCTAAAACTGATCTGTAGATGGCATCGTGTAAACCCCATCAGCATCCATCTCCATGTGTCTTAGAGCTGGGTGAAATGATAGATATTTGTGTTGTTAAGCACTGACTGTGTTGTATGAATGCAGAGGGAGCCACAGTCTCTGCCCAGGGACCTTACAGCCTGAACCCAGCACAGTGAGTACAATTCAAACACACGTGCTGGCAGCTCTGGATTTCAGCATTTTCCATGGTGTGATCAGGTACCGTTGTGTTTGAAACTCTTCTTTTTGACAAATCTAAAGAGTGCCAACTTTGAGTCTTACAGACTTGAAACTCTCATGGGAGGCTTTTTAAAGTGCCATGTGTTTGGACCATGTTGCTTTTAGACATTTTACTTGAGATTCTTGCTTCTGGAGTCTTTCTGTTTTCTTTTCAGAGCTGCTTTTCCTTGGCTTGGCGATGTTGAATTTTCCTGGTTTTCATGGAAAGATGCCAGACTTTTAGTGTTGTTTTTGTGTTTTATTTCCCTGATTTTTTAAGGCGAATGTCGCAACTCATGGCTCGCAGTGCTGTGCTGAGAACACAGGATGCACCAGCAGCTCTGGCATTATTACGAGCTATTGTTTCTGTGCAGTTGTTGCTTAGTATTTTGCCCAGTCCCTTTGAAATGCACTGTACAAGTTTCTGGTTTATTTCAATGGGGCTTTGTGTTAGTGAATGCATATGCAAACCATTGCCAGAATTGATCCCAGAGTTAGGCTTTTATGAAATGCACCACGCAGTCTAGGCAGATGGGGATTTGCAGACGTGTTTCCGTTCTTTGCCTGACTCTAATACTCATCAGAGTATGTTCTGTAAAAGTTGCTGGTGCAAGATGTCCTGTTTAGATGTTGTACAGAGGAAATAGTTTCCCAGAAGGTTCCCGTCATCCCTAAGAATGGCATGGACATTGCAAACTACTGCAGAGTGGCTGAAATGCCAAAACCGCTTTCACCAAAGTATTCGTTCCATTATTTCTTGTGCCAGCAGTCATGCTTGTTCTCTGCAGTATCCTGTGGCCAGGCAACGTGTCTTAGAGGTGTCTGGCGTTGTTGCCTGAAGCCCTCTTCCATTTCATGGCCTGTGCTTTCCGCTCGTTTTTACCAGAGGTAGGTTCAGATTTCATATTTGGAATTCCTGTTACTCACAAGTTGAGGGATTCTTTGCATCCCAGATTCAGATGTGGCCTATCCAAAAGACAAGGGGAAATGAAAAACATTGCAGCACAAATCCTTCTTTATCCATACTTGAAGTATTTTAAAATTTGGGTCCATCTGTCATTTAAAACAGCTTTGGTTTTTCCCTAAGCTAAAAAAAAAAGAAAAAAAATTGCAAACAAAGAATTTTTCCTTCAAAGGTTGGGCTTTCCTTTGGCTGTTTGTTTTTCATATAGCAGTGAAATTTGAGCACGGAGCTGTTAGGGCGAGAGCTGATATTGCAAGCTATAAGATTACAAAAATGGCAGCAAAGATTGTGCAACCATCTTGTAAAGCACAGCGCTCAAGCTGGTCATGTATCATCTGAATGTGAAACTCCCCTCATGCCCGTCAGCACAATCTGGGCACAAGGGAAGGAAATCACTCCAAATGCAAGCATCAGATTTTTGAAGCTAATCCTGCTATCAAACTGGGGCTCTCACTGCCCTAATGGGAGCTTGTTAGACCATGTGGTTAAGTTTAATTGGATGTGAGACATAGCTGACTCTATATCAAAGTCGTATGCCTCCAGCAACTTTATCCCCAGGTAACCTCAAATGAGAAAAGTATCGCTGTTATTATTCTTTATTTGTATTGCAGCAGAAGCTACAGGTCCACTGCCTTTATTATAGGCACAACTCAAATCCACAACAAAGACTTTCCCAGGCCAAAGACTTTCCCAGACCAAGGAGCTTTAAACCCAACTTTCAGCAAACAGACAACAGGTGGATACAGGCAGGCAGGGAAAGCAATAGGCAACCATGAGATTTTGACTGACAGCAGCAGAATTATTAAAATGAGGGTTTGCTCAGGGGGTTGTTTTTCACCCCTCCTCTAATTCTTAATCAGGATCACTCCCATTATTCATAGCTTGCATATTTAACCATCCTTTTCCTGGCTGGTTTCATTAGATACGCAGAATTCCTTCTTGACAGAGTGGGCCTCGGTATCCTTCAGTCCTTGATTGAGATGTGCTCGCTTCAGTTTCAGTCTCCATTCAGGGCTCTGGGAGCTGGAGTCCTGACCGAGGATCACCAGGCCCTGCCGTGGCTCCGGACTCTTTGTTTGGGTCAGGGCCCAGGCCACTGTTTTGCAGCTGGAGAAGGAGGAGACTCTGCATGGCATCTCTACCCTACTTAGCTTTTTCCTCTTCCGGAGGCAGATGATGTAAGTGAGAGATGCGGGAGCCATGCCCAGCCCCACAGATGTGACCTGACCAGACATTTATAGAGATGGTTTGGTGGCCCCATCCCTCTGAGCTCTGTCCTGACACAACAGCAATCTGTGACATCCTAGGTACGGACAAAGGGACAGTTCCCTTCTGAGGAGGTCCTTTCTCACCCTAGAACTCAACACTTTAAAGCAATCCCAAGTCTCAACTAACTCCTACCAATCCCTACAATTAATTTTTAGCCTGATTCACTTTGAGATCTCGGAGATAATCTTCCCTCCCCAACAGGCCATCACGCAATGCTGACAGGCACTCAGCTCCTCAATTTCTACTACCTATTCTGCTGAGGAAGAAGGCCACTGGAGGCAGTTGCTTGCCTTTCTCAGCTTCTATAAAAACGTGTTGTTTCTTTTGGTTTGTTATATTTTAAATCTTTACTTTTTTTTGTTGGCAAAATTCATCATCACTATAATCCACGCTGTTTATTAATACATACATATATATATATATATATACATACTTTTTATATATATAGCACAAAGCAGGCTCAGGTCTAGCCAAAAAATATTGATATTTTAAAAAAGAGCTTCCTTAATATATACAAACCATTTCAGCACATCTTAACCAAAGATTGCACTTTTTGAATAGGGACTATGCTTTTCATCTTTGTGAAATCCGTATTGATCTCAAATAGTCTTTAATGTCAATCTGCAACTTACTTTCTTTGAAGTATAAATTAAAAGAATTAAACGTTCGCCCCATAAGATTAGACAAAGTTTTGCATTGGCTTTAACACTAAATTAGTGTTAGGCTGGTTATATTCAGGGTTTTTCTACTCTCTAAGGATTAAGGCTGTGATTTGTTGAATTATACTTGAACCGGACCAGATGTATTATTTATTGAGCTTATATAATCTTGTTAATTTAAGTTTTGGCTTGTAAACAGTTGGAGTTTGTTAGTACTTGTTTAATTATGTAGGAACTGTCATCAATATTAACTGATCTGTGTAACTGATTGCAAAGTGCTTCAATTTGTGTTTCCTAAAAAGAAAGATTTTAATAAAGAGAATTAAAAAGCATAAGTAGTGGTGGGCAATTGTCCCAGCAACGATGTGCTTCTAGCTTTCCAGAGAATCTGTTAAAAATCAAAATGAATGAAGGATAGTTTGGGGACTAAGGTGAAAACGGGAGGCCAAAATGTTTGCTGTTAAATATAATGTCTAGAAGTCGTGATTCTTCGCAGGTGGTTCCTGCCACACACCACGAGTGACTGCAGTCATCAGCTGCTGAAGTTGAAGTGAACACATCTTGGCGTTTCTCTCTGTAATTATTATTAATTCTTACTACCTGCTCTAATACCTACGACCTGTTACTACCTGCTGGTCCTCTAGATATGCCCTCACTTCCCTTTTTCTCTTTATTTTCTCAAAATAAATTTGGCAGGCTGGCTGTCCCCACTGGCTTTTCTGTGTTTCCATCCAGACTGTCTTCTCATCCTTCTGAAAGTACCATAGAAAATAACTGTCCCCAGCAAAGCCAAGCATGCCTCAAGCATTCCCTACCTGATCTCAGCCTAAGTCCCCCCCGTTTGCCTGTTCCCCTCTCTCCCTTGCTCTCCCTTTGCTGAGACTCCCTCTTTCGGCACACTGCCATTGAACAGCTGGGGAAATGGGTCATGGGCAATAAGGCTGGCACTCTGGTTTTCTGACTCTCCAGTTCATTAAATCAGCACTTTAATGTCTTTTAAGTGAGTGCTTTGCAGCCGAGGCACACGTGTAATGTATTTTAAGCACAAATGGTTTCGGTTCTTCTGTCCTGGGTGTACTGAAACTGTCATATGTGTGATTGTGATACCATCTCGTCGCAGCTATGAATGCCTCTCTCTAAAAATCAGGAAAGTCAATCTTGTAAGTGTTAATTTGGCATCACATGTCCTTAACTAACAGAAATCCAAACAGTGGGGTGCAGGCTGCCAAGGACATCAGTGTTGGTGTGGCTGGAACTCTGCTGTGTTTGTGCAGGTGGCAGTGGGACAGCCCCAAAGAACAGGTTTGCCTTTGCTTGCCTTTCTACCTCTCCCTCTGCCAGCCTCTGCTTATCTGTGTCAATAGGCTGAGCGCTCGCCATGTGTTTGGCTCATCTGATGCAATGCTGCGCTGTGAATCCGGGGGAACGCGAGTGTGCACCTGGAGGAAAGGTGCCCGTGGTGCGGAGAAGATGGGGACTGCGCAAAGCCAGGGATCTTCCCTACCCTCTGTGGGCCATCTTCAGTGGGATGGGGTAATGCAGTGGTGGATCAAAAAGAATCCTTTTCCCTTGCACTAAAGAAATACCCACAGGCTTCAATCAATCTTGAGCTTGGCAGCAGGCGTCAGAGCTGCAGGCGCAGCAGGACCAATTTTCCATGCACGAAGGCTTCTTGTTGGGGCTCATCTGCACACAATTGCATCAGCCTACTGCAGGGTGAGATTTCTGATCAGATACCCATGGTGATTAAAGCCGGGGAGCTCTCATTTCAGTTTGTATCAGGCTGACTCTGCTTAAGCAGCCCTCTGTCAGGAGCAGTGTTTAGCTACCAGAAGTAAGCTTCACTTAAACTGAAATAGCAGCATACGTCAATTTTTAATTAACTGGGTCAGATCTAAATGAGTGGGTATGTCCAAAAGCTTTTTGTGAACTAGAAAGCCAGGCTGAAGGCTGTATCCAGCCTTTTAGATCATTGCCAGGCAGAGCATTGGCCAATATCCCTCCAGGTAAGACAGCACTGGCAGTGCAGCCCTGTTCGGAGGCAGCTCTTCCAGCCTGGTTTCTTCCCAGTGCCTTAGCGGTGAGGGCTCCTGTTTGTAAGCTGCCCTAGCATTGTTTGAGGACATGTATATGAGTTCCACCTTCCTCAAACACAGCCTTTGTGTCTTTAAGAGAGCACAGGAAGCCTGTTTTGTTTGTGGGTTTCTACTCCGGCTTGGTTTTGTTTGCATTGCAGTTGGGTTATCTTCGGCACAGAGCAGCATGTTCTTGGCAGCAAACTTTCACCTTGTGCTCAGGGGGCGTAGCCAGGCAATGCCGTGCACACCTGTGGTGGGAAATGAGGAGAAATTTGCCTGCTTGTACCACTGCTGTGATGCTAAAACCAGTTTCACAGCAGTGCTATTAGTGAGTGCTTAGCAGTGCCCAGCTCCCGAGACATGGGCATGCTGCAGGGCATGGGGACGCACACATGTGTGTGTGCATGTGTGTGCAAGAGCATGGCTTGCACTGCCTCGCCTGGGCTTTAGCAGTAAGCACTTGGCACATGCTTTGCCAGTATTACAATAACAAGTCAAGTTCTTCTGGTGCATGCCCGAGTTGTGTTTCTAACATCTACCCTGCTGGCTGCTACTTCCCTCACACAGGGATCTGCTGCAGTGGAGAGCGGTGTGTGCACTGAAGTGTATGAGGGGACCAGTGCCTGTGTTCCCCAAGGTGCCCCCGCCAAAAAGTGTGGGATCTTCAGAAACAAGGCAGATCTTAACCTGGCATGCCCACAAAAAGATAATGCACTGAGACAAACAGGGGGATCAGCCCGGGTCTGTCCTGACTGTAAAGGCAATCAGCACTGCTCTGCCTGGGCTGTTCTGGGGCCTGCTTCCAGCCGATTGAAATTGGGACAGGTTAACTCAAGCATAATATGCTGGATGTTAGCCTGTCAACTGATCAGCAAGAGGCTGTAAATAATCTCTTCCCTTGTGTGACTTTTGCTGAGCTGTGTGTGGGCCCAAGAGCTCTGAATAAGGCCAGTAGGAGCTGTGCTCATGGGCATTTCCCAGCAGCGGGCTGGTGGCTGTGGCTGTGTGTTCAAAGGCTGTGTATCACCTGCTCTTCTGCTTTCATCTTCCTGCAGAGGCACACACTGCTGCCTCTTCCCAAACCTCCTCCATGGGCTCTGAGCCCCAAACTAGCAGTAAGTCCGGTTGAATTGGGAGCCACTAGAGACTTAAGGTTAAGTAAGTACCCATTGAATGCAGCATCAAATGTAAGCAGTGCCTTACAGCATGAGAAAGTACAGGGCCCAGTGAGAGGAGAATGAAAAACACGAGGTGAAAGAAACCTGTCAGAAATGCCATTTGGGTGTTTCTCCTGAGAGCTGCTCCATCTCTTCGCGCTCTGGGCATGCTCACAAACTCACTTTCATGAATTACTTCTCGTCAGCCAAGCAAAGTGGGAAGCAAGTTGTGTTTGCTTAAACCAGCATGCAGGTGGTCTGAACAAGCGAGTGCTGCCCCTGAAGGAGCACACGAGATGTGTGTCCCGTGGGCTGGCATGGGGCAGCTGATACACAGGCACTTGCCCTGCTGTGGTATCTTGGTCGCTTGCAACTGTGTGAAAATGCCTGGAGATGCAGCCAGGGCAAAGCACAGCAGCGGTCTTGATGTGTTTGAAGCTCACATCTGTTCCTGTTGGGTCCTGGAGGCTTTCTGCCGTGGCCACCCACTGAAACAAGAAGAATCGTTTTCCTAAAATACCAAGGACCGAGACATATCTAGTCACATTCAGTGTCCTGTGATCTTGTGGAGCTTCTCATTCCTCTCTGCCTACAAGAGGTTTACCAAGGTGCAAAATGAGTACCTGCAGCAAAAAGGCACTCCTTTCTAAGAGGAGCTAGGGTGCTAATGCTCCAGGTCTTTTGTCTCTAAATATTAATGCCTCAGTGTGCATTGTCATAGGTTGCTAAAATAATCTTTTTCCCACCACTTTCCTCTTGTCAGCATTTCTGGAGCTCCACTGCGTTGTGGCTGCTGCTATTATGTAAGGATTCATGAATGGCTACAGACTTCAAAGGCAGATTGGCAACCCCAAATCCTGAGAAGCCAGCAGTCAGCCCAAGCCCTGCCCCGTTTCCCAAGAAGTTATTTGCCAGCTGTTTCTTTTCCCACCTTTTTTCAAAAATTCTTATTAGTCAGTGTAATGCAGGAGCTCTTTATTCAATTCCCAATTTTTTAAGTTACACTAGTTTCATATTTTCAAATCTTTCATCCTTGAGGGCTAGGAGCATAACTCGTTTATAAATGAAAGCTACAGTTCCCTTGCTTCAAGGAGCTGGGATTTTATGATACAATCCCCAAAGCTTAAAAACTGCGATAAAATCACAGGAGCTGCCAGCAGCACACAGAGCCTCCTCTGTTTGGGAGAGGTGTTGGGCTGCAGTGAGCTGCAGGCATCGGCTCCAGCTACTGCTGCGTTAGCGAGTCAAATAAAAATAACCCCGTGGCTAAGTGCAAGCTCTGCAGGCCTGGCTACAAAGACAACCTCATCTCTTTTTATCTGCAGCGCTGCACAAAGCAGCTCCCTTTGTAAAACTCCAGATTAATTTTCATACTGAGGCCCCAGAAGGCCCCTGCCGCCCTGGCAGTGTGCACTGGGGAGCACGCTGGACATGCAGGGCACAGAGAGACACAGGCTGGTGCTAGCTGGACACGTGGCTGTGGCTGCTTGCAGTCTGGGAGCATTTCAGCCTGGGTAACCTTCCTTTCTCCCCTCTCCTTCCTCCTCATCGCTGCTTTAATTGTGGCTCCCTGCTGCCTTTCACTGTAGTCCCCCTCAGCTTGAATCAGATCCCTATTGTCTGTGTTGTCAACACAGCTGTTAAAATCCCTTCCCCCAAATCCCAGTGCTTTCCAGAAAGCTTCTGTCTGCAAGGAGCTCTGAGCTTGTGGCTTTTTGTCGGTCCTGGGCTCAGGTCAGATTCCCAGGTGGAGCTGGATGTGGGAGAATCCTGCACTCTCCCAAAGGCTGCTTGCTGCTGGCGGCTGCATGCTGGTGGCTTCTGCAGCGCTCCAGCCTGAGACCGACGGGCAGCGCAGAGGGAAGCGAATGATGAGCATTATTAAAAATGCTTTGCAATTATACAGCGTCTTTTCATCTGAAGATTTCAAAGCTTCATCGTGCTCATGCAAAGTTACTTATTATCCCTGGCATTTAGCAGAGTCAGGAAATGAAGGGGAGCAGCTAAGTGACTCGCCCTAGGTCATGCAGTGTCAGAGACGGGAACCCGGCCCCGCGGTGCTGACCGTGCTGTGCCAGGCCTCATCATGGGGGCACACGGCCTGGGGGGCTCGGAAGGCTGGGGCAGCACCGCTGTGCCAAAATCTGCTCCACGCCATGGGGCCTGTTTTGCTTGAAGCTGTTGCCCAGATTGCCGTTGCGTCAGCAGCAGCCACAGCTAGTAGCGCACACCGTGAAGGGCAAGATGTGATGTGGGCCCTGTCTCCAGCACACTCCCTTCAGCCCGCTGGACCTTCCTTTATGGGTGTCTTCTCCAGAGCCCCCTGGAGCTGCATGTCCTGGAACAAGCTGTGCAGGAACTGGAGGGGAGCAGGAGTGGTTCTGCTTACATCAGCACCGCGCTGACTGCAGCTGTGCCGAGAGGGAGCACCAGGTGCCAAACTTGTGTGCCTTGCAGCAACCGAGTTGAGAAAGCCAAGCCCTTGTACATGGTCTCTTCTCTATCTTCCCATTCCATGCTGGGACTTTGGGACAGCGTGGTGGGAAAGGAGAGGCTGATGGGGAGAGGAAAGGTGATGAGACAGGGGAGCTTCAGCTGAGGCTCCAGGCCCTGCAGAGGTAAAATATCTCTTTGGTGAACTACCACAAAGGGCCACCTATGCAGCTATCTTTTAAGGTAAAAATTGATTTCTAAAAGGAGCAGCAAATCTACGTCTGCTCTTCCATTCTGTCTTGCTGATATTTACCCTGGAAATACCAGAAATATCCACTTCTGTCAAGGCTTTTTTTGTTAATTTTTTTTTTTTTTAATGGAAGACTCAGGATACTTCAGGTTTTTTAATGATACACAAAGCTCTGCTTAAAATATGATATCCCTGTGATGAGGACAGGCATGGCTGGTACAGCTTCAGTTTTCCAAGGGGCATATTTAAATAAATAGCAAGAACTAATCCATTCTATCAGCTGTCCTAGGAGCCTGGGGATTTGTGTGTCTCAGCACTGCTGGGATGAAGCTACAGGACTGGGGCTCATTACACATTACCTCACTGGAGATAAAACCCAGCAAGAGGAAAAACTGGAAAGCACAGGGTGCAGTTAAATCCATTTCAAATGTAGAAATGATATTGAGAATCAGCAGTCATTACAAGGAATCATTTTACAAAAGCAAAATAGCTGATCGGTTATAAAACCTACGTTTCACGAGTTAGGCAGTTTGCTCTCCTAAATGGTATTAATAAAAAGAGGAAAATGTTTTTCCTGGTTGCATATGGCTGAGGAAAACAGGGAAAGAGGAAAAAGAGAGAGTTTGCTCTGCAGTAAGAATGGTATAGAAGTGAATATACATTAGGTAAGGGCAAAACCCAAACTCATTTTAGCTTTCACTGAGAGTGAGGATGTTAATCATGTGGCTGCAGATGAGCAGGCTGATGGGATGGGGAAGGGAAATGTTCACAGGCAGGATAGAAGCAAATCCCAGGGATCCCTCATGCACTGCAGGCTGAGGAACGGGCTCACCCACATGCCAGAGCTCCTGCAGAACTGGCCCCAGTGTCTCCAGCACATCCCTGCAGCCAGGGACCGGAGCAGAGCACACGGCCTGTGCGCACCGAGCGAACCAATCTGGGCAAGAACAGGCATGAACGCTGCAGCTTAATGGTGTATGGAAAGCTCCAGCACAGACTGTGAAGGAAAGGGTAGCTAAAGAAAGGGGGGTAAACAGCATGAGATTAAATGGGTTTACCAAACCTGCTCATCGCTCTTGGGTGAGGGAAGGCATTGGCTTAGCGAGGGAATTGGGTTGGATCTCACCCCTCTGGATTTAAATTCCATATGGTGCAACATGGAAAGCTCTTAGGAACGGGGAGAAGAGATTTAGGATAAGGCATAAACATGGTGAAACTTGCTATGAGAGGGGTGGGAGGCTGCCAGCCTAGCAGGAGGCTACCAGGGGCTGTTAAGCACCCCCCCGGCAAAGTGCTTCCGGGAATGAGCCTGGCACAAAGGCTGGTGGAGAACTAGTGAAAATTGCTGATGACAGAAAATATGAGGTGACCTCAGGACAAAGGAGGCTTGAAATATTATATAGAGAAACAAAATAGCCAGCTGCAAGGAGAACAATCAAGAGAAAGGGAAGGTCATAGGTACAGAGGTCTGAACCTTTTCCTACATGCAAACTGGCAGCTCACACTCTGATCACAGAATAACCAAGCTGCCAGCAGTGTGGAAGCACGAGGAAAGCAATGCAATCCTAGAACACAATGGGAAAGGTGCAGGCCAGGCTGCAGTGAAAGCAGGGTGTACCCAAGGAGAGGCTCTCCCGCTTGATTTTGCAACCAGGAGGATTTCTCTCTGTAAATATGTCATGGAAGTGTCTCTCAGGGAGGGTGAGAAAAGACTTAGTGGTGCTAAAGGCCAGTGCTGGTAGAGAGCAAATGAGCCAAAAAGAGGCATCAGACATTTTGGTCGTTGCTAACCATTTAATGATCTGGGAGGAACAGCTTCCCAGTTGCAGTCGTGCATGCGAAGTACTGAATCGCTTTGAGGACGGAACGTGTTAAGTTTATGAAAGGAATCATATCACATGTTGCCCATGATAGGAGACCTGGTGGCCCAAATGTTCCTGCCAGTCCTATGCACATAGGTAAATATTTTGTAAGCCTCTGTCAATATAAGTATGGAGCATGTGATTATACACACACAAAAAGTAGGCACATGATTTATTAATCACAGTACCTCAGCTTGTCAAATAATAATTACAAGGCAATAACACACCTTGTTTGTTATAAGTGGTTCCTGAAGATTTTCTCCCACAGTAAACCAGTAAGAAAAGGACAATTATTCTGAGATATTACACTATTACACATTTCTGGTTGTTAGCTTTTAAATGAACTCACTGTCTGGAACTCTTTACGGCCAGTCAAGTGCTCCATTTCTTTGCACATTTCACAAGTTCAGCCCTTCCCAGTAAAGTGTCTTTTCAGAGGCATGACTGTCTTTGTTAAGGCAAGAATAAACAGATGACAACTGTAACGCAGAGGAGACATGCCTGAAATGGTTTTACAGAGCAAACCCAATTCCAAAGTGTCTGACAGGAGGGAGTACTCAGAAACACAAAGGGGGAAGGGTTTTTGTGCACTGTCAGGGGCCAGTCCTGGAAAGCCACGACAGAGATAGTCTGTGCTTCAGGAAAGCGTTTGTCCAAAACCATCTCAGCAAGTGACACCTGAGCTTCCACACCCAGACGGACATGACCCGGATTCCCCCTGTGTGCCCATCCTGGGCAGGGGCTGCAGATGCAGGATGGAGCTGGAGCCCTGTTGCCAGCTCATGTATGGAGCTGCAGGAGGATGTTCAGAAGCAACTCTAATTAATGAGCATTAAAAAAGCGAGGGTGTGTTTCAGTATCCTTTCAACCCGGAGCTGATGCTGAGTGGTGAGGAATGGGACTGCTGTGCTTGCAGTTCATTTGATGAAGGCACCTTGAAGCCAGTGCAGAAGATGCAAATGAAAGTGCAAGGAAGCAAAAGAAACTAGAAGGCCAAGAGACAGGCAAGTGAACAGAGCAGATGGATTTGGCAGACTCGATACGCTTTTGCTGTCTACATTATGTGTGGAAGTCTATATTCTAAGTGACACTGCAGCAGAGTAGATTGTAATCAAACAGAACTGCTGAGGTGTCAACATCACAGGTGCTGGCTTTTGAAAACAATTAAAACAGAAAGCAAAACTCTGAAAAACCCACAGTGAGGAGTGTAAAGAAAATGCTGGGCGATGTTTTTAAGTAAACACAGCCTCTGCTTTTCACTGCTCTCTGGGTGCTGGAGGGCTGATAAGCAGTGTGAATCTTGCTGAAGTGGGCTGAAAAGCAAAGGCTGGCAGCAGGCAGGTACAGGGTGTGGGTGCCCCCGACCCCGGGCTGGGGGAAGGGTTCTCCACGTGTTTTGGGGAACTGCAGCCAACGGATCCCTCCCCTGGGTGTTCTGGGAGGGCTTGGCCAACATGTGAGAAAGGGAGGGGAGAGTCTGAAAACAACCCAGCCAGTGCTAAGGGAGGAAGAGAGCTGGGAAGTGACCTGCTCGCCTCTCTCCCAGCAGCTTGCTCCAGGTGGGAGGGCAGGAGGGAAAGGAATCCTTGCAATTCCTGTGTGGCGTGGCACGGCGTGGCACAGCGGAGCTCCCAGTGCAGGTAACCTGGGCTGCAGACAGACACACCAAAGCTTGTGTGGGAGCTGGGCACTGGCCAGGAACAGGGATTTTTTTTTCTTTTTTCTTTTCTGAGTTTGAGTGGTAGATGAGAAGGGGGGAGTGGGATTCTGCCCTCTTGTTTTTACGGGAATTGGGTGCTGTTCATACAGCCACGGAGGGAAGCAGGGAAGGAGCAAGCAGCTCCCTACAGCCTGGAGATTAATATGTGGCGGACTGTGTCTTTTGAACAGTAAGATTTTGAGGCTAGAAAGGCAAAATGGTGATTTCTTAGAGTAGTCTGCTTGATACAACAGGAAGATACAAGTAATCTTGCATGCACGTCAGTCCTTTTTCAGGTCATAGTGTTTTAGAAATTGGAAAGTTTGTACCATCAAATCTAGACAAGATTTTCAGAGGTTGATAACCAGGCTGCTAATAGAGACATGCAGCAGAAGAAAGGAAAAACACACCATTTCCTTGTCTGGAGGTGTGCTGGTTGGTTCAGGAGTTTTCCTCTTCTTTTGATTATCAGACAGCTTTTGGGTCTTTGGAAGTGATCCAGCCCTAAATTTTACCAGAAAATCCTCCAGCAATTTTCCAGAACGCTTTAAAACATGTAGCGGCAATTGGCAGGATGCACTGAGGTGGTATTTTGTTGCATCTTCTCTCTCTTGTGCGGGTTCCTGTTACTGTATCACCGCTCTTTCTCTGTCATCTCTCCTTGCTGCAGAATCTCTTCCACCTTTTCTGCTGTCTTGCTATGGGGAAGCTGAATTCCACGATCTTTGTTAATGCATAGATTCTATTTTCCAGATTTCAGTGATGGGACTGTAGTGTCACATGCTAGGCAGCGAATGTGCAAAGAGACAATTATGAATTATTTTTTAGATTGATGAGGGAAACAACATCATTTGAGGCTGCTCCTTATATGAAAAAAGCCTCGTGTGAGCATGCTAAGCTGTCCTGCCTTGAACACGGCTGGAACCTAGAGTCGTCATGAACAAGAAAGATTTTTCTTTCCATCGTGTCTGATGGGGGAAGTGTTTATCACTAAAAATACAGCAATCATGCTGCACAGTCCTTTAAAAGATCACTGTTGTTTTGGTTCTCGAACTTCCTTCTGATGATTCATGCCACGCTGGGCCAATAAGTGAACTCAGCGGCTCTTACACAAGGGAAGTTTGGCTGTAGTTCAGACTGATTTGGAGTAGAAATACATTGGAATAATATGTTTAAAAAAAAATACAACAAAAGTCAAGTCGTAATTCCCTCTCTGGCAGCTGAAAAACCCTGCAGAGCACAAGCACTAAGGCAGAATGGCTGTGCTGCTCCCTCAGACCACTGAACATTGCCTGGGCTCTCAGCAGGGACAAGCTGCAAAGGGAGAACAACGGCTCACTGAGTTCCTAGGAGAGGCTGAGCGGGGGCAGAGCACTTGACAATAAAACAGGCTATCACCTGTAATTAGCTGCCTGGCCTTAGGCACTGAATACAGAATAAACAGGGTAAGGGCAAACTAATTTGAAGTAGAAAATCTGGAAGGCAGTGGATGGATACAGATGGTTTGGTTATCAATCTGGAGGAACGTGTAGCAGCAGCCTTTCCTGCCAGACCCCCCGAAAAACTGTCGGCTTTGGGGTGGCTGTGGAGCTCCTGGGGAGCCCCTGCCCTGTGACACCTACACTGAGGAGGAGGGCGCAGAGAGGTCCTGTGTGAAGAGAACGGGCCTGAACCTTCCCCCTCCTCCATTAGCAACACGGAAATGAGGTGATACACGAGTTTTTTGGCGGTTTTGCGTAAAACATAACAAATATCGATTTTTTTTTTAAGCGGAAGCACGCGCTACTGAGGGGCCAGGCCCAGTACAAGCAGGCTGGTCAGGCAATGGGTGCAGCTACACGGGAAACCCGCTGAGATTGAACCCCCCCCCCCCTCCACGCGAGAGGCCGTTCCCGCCCCTCCCGCCGACGCGGGCGAGCTGCTTTCCCCCCTCCCCCCCTCTTTCCTTTCCAGTGGGCCGATGCTCCACCCACCCGCCGCTTCCTCTGCCCGCCGATTGGCTGCGGCGGCGGGCGGGAGTCAGCCAATCGGCGGCGTCGCTCACTGCCGTGTCGCTGGGGGGAAGAAAACAAAAACAAGCAGATACGGGCGCGCGCGCGGCCTGGGGGCGGGGCCGGGGCCGGGCCGAGCGGAGCCGAACCGAGCCGAACTGAGCCGAGCCGCTGGCGGTAACGGTCCCCCCTCGGCGTGAAGGGGTCGGCGGGCGGCCCGCCGGGTGTCCGGGGCTGGGCTGCGCCGCCGTGAGGAGCGGCTCCCCGGACCCATTGCTGAGGTAACCGCTCAGGGGGCGGCGGGCGGCCGTGAAGCGGCGCTGCGCGTTGTGGCGGCGCTGGGCCTGCGGCGCGGGGCGGGCCCGCAGCGGTGCCTCGGGCGGCCGCAGCCGTGTGAGCGCTGTGCGCGCGTTTTGCACGGGCGGGAGGTGCTGAGCGGCTGTATGTGGCGTAAGTCAGTAAGATACAGGCGGGTTTTATCCGTACGGTGATAAAATCGACGTGCTGGAATTGGAGCACCGCAGAGCCCAGGCTGGGAGGAGGCATTGCGGAGCTGAGTTCGGCTCCCGGTCGGCATGGCAACGGGGATGGTGGAGCTCGGTTATTCCATGTCCTAGTTACAGACAAAGCGGGGTGCTGCGTCCCAGCGGCACGGCATATGGAGTCTGTGCTGTCTGTTACGCTGCCATATGTGGAGGATTTGAGCTAGGGCTCCGTGAGGAAAAAGTATGCCTCCTCCTCAAAGTGGGAGCTTTATTACTAATGGAGGGTGCCTTTCTCTTGATTGTTATTTAGTACAGGCTTTGTGTTTTGTCTTCTTTTTACAAGAGGTGGACCAACAGATGGAACATTCCACTCAGAAGGACACAACTGTTCTTACAAGGTAATTTGCTGTGGTTAGACTGAAGTCTGCACAAGAAGGCTCGCAACCAGCAGTGACCAGGAACGCTGGGAACTCCTGAATGATCAATTGAGGTAAATCGGGAAAATATTTGCTTAAAAAACTGTGGGCTGGGGAGTACTTCTTAGTCCATTAAGTTGTTAACTGTTGAGACAGACGTTGGGAAATAAGCAGATCATGAGAGTTCAGTGCTGTGCCCTCAACCGGTTTCTTTATTTTCAACGGTCTGTGATGAATCATGAGCAGTTAATAGTTCTGTGGTAGGAAAGTGGACGTAACAGGGGAAAACAAGGAAAGGGGAAAAGCGGAAGGGAGGGATGTTGCTTGGTGTTGCAATCTTACTGCTCAACTGTAAGCAGTATTCAGGGTAGAAAAAGATTAAAAAAAAAAAAAGGGAAAGAAGTCTCTGTGGATTCTTGTGAGATGGACGTGTACCAGTGATATTTGCAGTGCTACAAAGTTTGGTTAGTGAAAATCCTGCAGGTACAAAAGTGTGTGGGGAGTCACAAGGCTGCATTAATTTTGTGTATGTAAAGATGAACGATGATCTCTTTCACAGTTACCTGTGGTGATTTGTAGAATAGCAGCTGCTAGGAAAAGAGAGAGTAACAGAAAAAGGGGAGTGTTGGACTGCATCCCTTGCTGATTGGCACAGAAGCATGCGAAAATTTGGCAGCTGTAGATAGACATACAGTGAAATATAAAAGCCACATTCTTGAAAGGAGGAATTAAAAATGTCTTGTTTTCTGACGGTTTTGTCTGAACTTGGTAAAGTGGTATCATTTTATCACTATAGTTCAACCTGGGGACTGTTTGTCTTATGGATGCAATTACAACATTAATGTTGTATGCTTATATAGATAACTGCACTGCAGAAGTGAACAGTCTCGAGTTGATAGAGGGGACTTATCAGCCTAAGAAAGCTGCATAGGAGAGTTTATGCCCTTAATGTAATGGCTTTTATCGTGGTTCCACCTTTATAAGCAGCAGAACTGACAAGTGCTAAGACATCAAGGCTTAAATAGACGTGTTTAAGGGTGGTGCTGTCTCATGTTACATCTTTTACCTTCCCAGGAATTTTTCAGTGGATACTGGTAGTTAATTATATCTCAAAAAACTTTTTTTTTGTGGGTGAAGCCTTTGCAGCTCTTTATTCCTTTTGGATTTAGTCTAGCGCTTTTCTTCCCTCTAAGCTTCTCCATTTTTGTTTAGGCCTTGAAGGGAAAACGTTGAGACTACATTTCACTGCCAGTTCTGTTAAGCAGCTATGGAAATAGAAAAGCAGCATGTTTACGTTAGCACAGTAGGTAAGTAAGATATTCACTATTCTTTTTACTTTAAATTGCTTATCTGACCTGAGATGTGCTCTGTTATGAAGTGCATTTCCTGTAAATTTTTCAATAATACTACTTAAAAAAAAAATTACATATGTCTTCATCACGTATTTACAGAATTGTTATTTCATGTATGTATTACAGTATCCTGCTTGATTATGTTTATTTTGAACCTTCTTTAAAGACAATCATACATTCAATCTCACATGTAACATTTCTCTAAGAAGTTAGTGAGTAGTGACTCTGGACTCCTCGCATGGTATTTCAGTAGTGCAAATTTGAAGACAGAAATAAATTCAGAAGTGCACTGTGTAGGTACATTTAAGAGGTACAGGTTCAGCCTTATCTGTATGTCTAGCTTAAGATTAAAAGAAAGGCTTGGCTGAAGTGAGCTGCAATGGAAAAACTTTATTGAATGCATTACACTGTCTTGAAATCGATGATTTGTCCATATTAAAAGAAGTGTTACATTATGCTTAGTCCAATTAATGCAATTTCATATTTTGATGATCTGCACTGACCTTCTTACAACAATGAGTTTTTGTAGGTTTTAAATGATTTTTTAGAAAAAAAATACATATGTTAAGATAGCATGTGACACAGCTAAGGTGTGTCGTTCTTCCTATGGACTCCTACTTTAAAGCAGAATTAGTTCACTACACTAGGTTGCTTTTCAGCATTTTAGAATTACATTTGGGTAGTAGAGGAGAAGCTGGGAGGTATCAAACTGATCTAATTTGGTCAAATGAAACTTATGGATAGGGAAGTACTTGCTGAACGTTCTTTTTGTTACGTCTTGCTCCAGATTTTAACTGTCTGCTAGGCTTAATAGCAGATTAACAAGAACAATTTGGATGACTTTTTAATACGTGGCACGCAAAGCCTTGAAGTGCATAGGACATGTTCTCACTTGTATGTCTGTGTATAAGTGATATGATGCAAAAATGAGAAGTTGAAAAAATGCACATCGTTTCATGTATACATTTTATAAAAAAAAAGATTTTTTAAAAATAAAAGTATTCAAAATTATTGTAAGCTTAATCTATTTTCTCCAGAGTAACGAGGTGACTGATAGTGAGAGGCAGTGGGTCACAGTGTTATGGAGAAAGAGGCTGCAGCTCAAAGTTGTATATTGCTATATTAAATAAAAAGTAAATTAACACAGTGTGACATTTTAAGCCACATAGGTTGTTTTCTGTGAAGGGTTTCATTTAGTCTCAAGCCTGAGATCGGGGGTGTGTGGAGACTGTGCTGTAGCCTCCCTTTTTTCCTTAGAGTCCGAGTGAGGAGTGACCTGTGCTCGTTAATCGCTGACCATTTTCGTTGAAAGCTGAGGGAGCATTAAGTGGTCAGTGAAGCGTGTGGTCCCTGCATAGCCTGATTGCTGCTCTAAACTGGAAAAATTCATGAGAGGCTGGGCTTGGTTAAGAGTTCTAGTTCAGTCATCTGAGATGAGCTGGTTCTGAGGAGGGCTCCCTGGGGAATTCAAGGAAGGAAACCTGTTCTCTTCAGTTTTGCTGTTTTGCCCTGTGCTGGCTTTATGCAAATCTTTCGCTGTAGTATTAAAATATTAGACAGGCTGAGAATGCTTGTTGTGGGAATATTTTTCTGTATGGGGTGCTGTTTTTTTTTTCTGTTTAGCTTGCTGCGAGCTTAAAGGGAATACTTTTGTGTATTGAGTGGAAAGATGAAACTTATGCAGGAATGGCTGCATTGTTGTTCAGCTATAGCGTTCACATCTGTGTCCTCTAATACCTAAATGCTGGTTCTTTGATCAGGGAGGAGGCAGTTGCATCACGCTTTCTTCATTTTGTGGTGTAGTGTGCTCTTTGATATGGGTATACACTTTGAGGTTGAAAATGTTTTATTAGTGCACTTTGCTTTCGAAACCCATTTTCATGAGCCTGTTTTGAAACGAAAAAATACAGTTCTGAGAGCTATTGTCAAATGAACATTTTTAATTAGAATGTAATGGAATGGTGGAGTAATACATTCAGCTGCGTTCAAATAGCAGTTTAAAGTATTCTCTGTATTCTGGGTTTATGGATGTGAGCCTTTCTGTAAAGCAGGTTTGGCACAGCTGGAAAAGCAGCTCCCGCGTGCTTCAGCAGTGTACATCCTTGTGCTGGGGCTGAAAGTTGTATCTGTGACACTTCTGACTGCAAGAAGAGGAGACTGTGTAACACAGCTTAGCTTGCTGCCTTTGTATGTGACTCCCAGAGTGCTAATTACTAGAATTACTAGCACAACAGCACATCATCAGTAGGGTAAAACTGACCTGTCTCACGAGGGTCTAAACCCAGCTCACATTCCCTATTAGAGGATGCTAACTGGAATGCAAAATAGGTCCCCAAATGCTTTTCTTTGTTGTTACGTATTTTTCTCTTTCATGAGTTAAGGAAGATGAAGAAATTACAAAGACTTTAGCACTTAAAACCTTCTGCTGAACCACAGAGATCGTGTGGGGAGATTCTTACTTTGTGAAATAAGACTTCAATACACAGTTAAAATTTGGATCTGGCTTCACAAAGGAGTGACATTATTGCACTTCTCAGTGCTCTGAAACATTTATGGATGTTGTGAGAGGGATTTTTTCATCCTACAGAGGATGTTTTAAAAGGAAACAAAGCTAGTAAGTTACCTATTATGTATGAGTGCAGAGGGGAATAAACCATGGTGATTTTTAGAAGCGGTTCTGACTTAGCAAACAATAAGGCACAGTCCCTAGGGGAGTGAGATCATATTGTTTCAAAATACTTGATTTATTCTGAGTCTTTATTACCAAACTCTAAAGTTTTGTATTAAACTGCTTTTTTTCTTCTTAACTTCAAACACAGAAATTAAAGCAGTCTCATTCGTGTATTCCTGTATGTCACAGTCATTGATTTTCCAGACGGCGAGCTGTGTTTGAAATTCCTCCAATGAGAGGAATGTTGGTTGATGATTTAGGGAATTAATTTTACTTCGGTGACTATTCAGTTAATGTTATTGGGCTCTCACAAAATTCACTGCATTGACAGTTTTGTTTTTTTCCAAAACAAGCGATGAGTGGGTGGGGTGATAACTAGTCACATAGATCTCATGCTCTGTGGAATTCTGATAAATTGTTTAACAAGGGTGGAGTTTTCTGTGGTTTACCTTTCTATAACTGGTTTATTCATTTGCTTTCCAACTGTGAACATAAGCTCTGTTTAGATTGTGGATAGTATGTATAGAGGGATAAGGAACTCCTTATTACTGTGATATGTAGGCACATGTAAATAAGACATCACCATTTATCTGTTGGAAATAAGAGTACTACATAATGTTGTAATCCGTTTTAAATGCGTTGTGTTCTGGTATTTGAACATGAAACAGTTCAAAACAATAACAGTTTTTTCACTTTGTCTTTTCCTCAAGAAGTCGAGAATCTAAGTGATGCTCTGTTTTCCGGTGATGAAGAAAATGGTGGGTGTGAGGAACGAAGGACTGAAATCAACGGAAACTGGATTCCTGCAACTTCAATTACTGAAGCCAAAATAAATGCTAAAGCAAAGAGGCGATTGAGGAAGAATTCTTCTAGAGATTCTGGGAGAGGAGACTCTGTTAGTGAGAACGGAGAGACGCAGAAGGCTGGGGTGGTTGTACCAACAAGCCCAAAGGGGAAAATCCTGGACAGGCGCTCCCGGTCTGGGAAAGGAAGAGGTCTTCCAAAGAAAGGTTGGTGTAGCTTGGGAAGAGAGTGCCATGATAAAGATTCTGTCCAGGATGTAGCCGTGGTGTTTTTGTTGAGAATCGTGTTCGTATGCCACAGCCTTTGTGCAGGCATTTGGTTCTTTGTTAGGTAGTGGCAATAGGAGTTAATAGTAGGTGGAATCTTACAGGGCAAAAATTGTGTGTATTGTTAAGTAACTTCAGACTTTAAGTGTCTTTTATTTGTAAATTGAATACACAGGCTTGAACTGCTGTGGTCAAGTGGTTCACAGAACTGTCACTAATGTAAACTGAAGGCACGGATATATGTAAAAGTACAGTTGCTTCAACTTTCAGTAATTCTTGTGCACTTCATGCACGCTGCTTCTAATATCTTACCGGAAAGCAGTGAAAAGACTAGTTGCTGAACTGGGAACATGTCATACAGACACTTCTGCAGTTTTCAGCATGCACTGCTAGAGTCAGAGGCTACAATCACACCTGTGAGGGAAGGAATGTTGGGTTGAGTTCAAAGTCCTGTTTGTAAACTGGCTGTCCGTGCTTAGTTGCTTACTGTTCTCTATTTTGCCAGGTGGAGCAGGTGGTAAAGGAGTCTGGGGAACACCAGGTCAAGTGTATGATGTGGAAGAAGTAGATATTAAGGATCCTAATTATGATGATGACCAGGTAGGCAAGCAGCTTCTTTGCTCAGTGCTTGTTTTGATTTTCTGTATTAATTAAAATTCCTGTGCTGCTCAAATTAATGAGTGTTTAACCTCACAAGTTATATGGATGGTGGACTGGCTGTATTAAGTACTCCTTTTTATGTTTAAGAATGGATTATTGACTTAAAGATGACTGGTGTAGAAGTGTTGTAGTGTATAGCACGCACAGGTCTTGCACCCAAGCCCTCCTTCTGTGCCTGACTGGACAGCATGCTTTTCCCAGGTGTGTTCTTTCATTGCTGGTTCTCATGGAGGTGAATGTTGCAATGCTGCTGTAAATTGCAGGCAAGCACCGTGTTAAAAATGCAACACAGACTGGACAGTTGGGAGTTTAGCTTGTGACAGTATCCTTCAGGGATATTTCTCTTCATTGTATCCCAGGCACTGGGGATGCAAGGTCTTGTATCTTCTTGGTACAAGCACTTCAAAGTAGAGTGAAGTGGATTTTCTGTTTATTTATGTGTTTTTATTTAGGATCTGTTGCGGAAGATTATGCCTTACGGCTATATTATCAACAACAACAAAAATAAAGCAACATTTCCTCAATAAGGTTTTCATCAAGTTAAATCTCTGAGATTGCAAGCACAGATTACTGATGTGTCTGTGACAAATATATTTGCAAGACCATAAATAAAGCCTGTGTAACATCAGCAGAGTGACGGTGGTGTCCTTTGAGCTGCAGCTTTTTGTTGTAGCCATAGCTGCTGAGATGTTGCTCTGTGGTTATGTCAGAACCTTCTTTCAGAATCGCTTCTTCCACCAATTCAACACAGATTAGCAGAGATAGCTATTGAAAATGAAGTT
This sequence comes from Numida meleagris, assembly GCF_002078875.1. NCBI lineage: Eukaryota > Metazoa > Chordata > Aves > Galliformes > Numididae > Numida > Numida meleagris. Next base: position 9,495,645 of record NC_034413.1, on the reverse strand, counting down.
GATGATTGCATAAAATAAGTTTTTATGAAAATTGAGAATTCCATGGAACTCCTGCCTGCTTAGCTTTTTCTAAGATTGCAAACAGAGTGATATGATCAAAGAGGAGGCTTTTGGACTTCTGCTGTAATTCTTGATTCTAGAATGTTTCTTTTCTGTAAGTATTATTTGGAAGTTTCTTTGAGGTTGCAGCAATCTGTAGCATTGCTCCAAATGTTCTGTAGTCTGTGAGGAACTGCATTGTGATAGGGAGTCCTGGCAGTGCTAGAACTGTTCAGGACCAGTTGCTGTGTCATTTTTTCCTCTTAGGGAATAGCTTTGCTTACAAACGTTGTGTAAGTCCTTTTCTCTGTCTGGCAGATCTGTACATGCTGTCACCTGTCTGATCACGAAGGCCCCCTAGGGAAGAGGGAAAGGAAGCAGGCTTGCTGGCAGGGACAGAAGTGTTGGTTGCAGGGAGGGTTGCTAAAAGTTCAATCTTGTGGAACTGATAACTGCTGAGCTGGGGTTGGAGTTGCTGTCACTCTCCCTTGAGTAGCAGGGTATTTGACTCTGTGTTCACACGGTGTCAGAAGAATGCTGGGAACAGAGCTGGGAGTATTTACTGTCATTTAACAGTGAATTCAGTTAATGCTAAATTCAAAATATAAGAAGCATGACATTTAGCCAGCATTATCCACACTTCAACCATAGAGACATTATCTGATATTTGCTGGTGGAATACTGTCTACGAGGACTAAAGCATTAGAGATGTAGATTGTTTTAATGCTATTAGCGCTTCCTTACAAAAGTCTTTCTGTTTTTGTTTCCTTTTGAAATAGGAGAATTGTGTCTATGAAACAGTAGTTTTACCTCTGGATGAAAGAGCATTTGAAAAAACTTTAACACCGATCATACAGGAATATTTTGAACATGGAGATACTAACGAGGTTTCGGTATGTTATATGCCTTTACACTTATTTTAGGGGGCAAACTTATAGTGCACAAGTGAGTCCCAAGTGCTAGCTGTAAAGGAGCGTTTGCCAGAAATGTGCATGGGATTACCTAAGCAGTTATATTAATTACATAAGTAGAAGCATATAGAATCATAGAATGGCCTGGGTTGAAAAGGACCTCAAAGATCGTCGAGTTTCAACCCCCCTGCTGAGTGCAGGGTTGCCAACCACTTGACCAGGCTGCCCAGAGCCACAACCAGCCTTGATATATGTAATTGTGTTTAAATATTCGTTAATAATATTTATCTATACAATAGTAAAATGGTGAGGTCTTAATCTGTTTTGTTTTTCAAATTTTATTTTAGGAAATGCTGAAGGATTTAAACCTTGGTGAAATGAAATACAGTGTGCCAGTGCTGGCTGTTTCCTTGGCATTAGAGGGGAAGGCTAGTCACAGGGAGATGACATCTAAGCTTATCTCCGACCTTTGCGGGACAGTAGTAAGCAAAACTGATGTGGAAAAATCATTTGATAGACTGCTTAAAGATCTACCTGAATTGGTGTTGGATTCTCCCAGGGCACCACAGGTACATTTGCAAATTTTCGTGTTGGTCATGAGAAGTTTTTCCTTTTAAATTGTGCCTAAAATTAATCTAGCAAAATGAAGTCAGGCTGTATTTTGAAAAAACAGCTGTGGTGTGTCTTCCTGTTTGTAATGCCCATACCCAGTTTCCCAAGCTATGCTTTTACTTTGAGATAAAAATAAATAAAATCTGAAAACCAAGCATATTACATTTGTTTGCTTAAAAACTGTTTTCAGATTCAATGAGTACTTAAAAAAATGCTTCTGTTTTATTGTAGTTGGTGGGCCAGTTTATTGCTAGAGCTGTTGGAGATGGGATTTTGAGCAGTACTTACATAGATGGCTACAAAGGCACCGTGGATTGCATCCAAGCTCGGTAAGTTTCTTGCTTTCTGTAGCTTTGATTTTTCTATTCCAAATGCCTAAGAAAATCAGGAATTTGGGGCTTTGGGATAAACCATTTGGTTCTCTGAGTTCATTTCTATTTTCAAGCGATCAAAAATCCACAGTCTGCAATAACAACAAAATCCAGATTTACTCAGGTCAGCGTGGTAAAAACATTGATGCATTTTAGGTCAGTTTGTCAGGTTTGTTGTCCCCCTTAGGTTTGAATGGGGAGCTTGAGCTGAAACAAGAAGTGGTTATAAAAGGGTTTTTCTTAAGAAAAAGCTTTAATGTGACTAATGAGGAATAGCATCAGGACAGCTGCTGTAAAGATGTTGTGAAATACACAAGGAATTAAGTGTTTTGCCTCATAAAGATTTCAAGTTTGTGCAGTGTGTTTTCCTAGACATTCTGTGTAGCACTTTATTCATCAGTAAATGTTTTCAGTTTCAGGATGAGACCTTTCAAGGAACAATTCTGAGAGAAGAGACATTGTAATAACTAGCCATGGTTTTTTTGTTTGTTTTCCCCTAAGTGTTTCAGACTTGGATAATGAGGTGCTGAACCAAAACTTAGAAAAGTTCCATTTGTTGTGATTAAAGCTGCATACTTCTAGGAAGAAGGCCAGTGCTTAGCTGCCTAATTTGAGGGTTAAAGTTGTGAAAATTGTTAGTCTGTTACACAAGTTTCTCCTGTGGTATGAAGGATTTCAGCCTGCATATTGCACATCTGGGATGTTTTGCTGCCATTGCAATTTCTTGGCCAGTCTTTGCTGCTTGTTAAATCTCAGTGAACAGTTGTTTTTTTCTTTATGAACATTGATATGAGAATTGGGAGATAACTGGATAGTGCTTAACTGGATCTGAAATTTCTTTTTCTCACCATACTCTAATTTTTTTTCTTTTTTCATCTCTTTGCAACTACATATTTGCCTTCTGAAGTGCTGCTTGGCTTGAATTCTAGAAGTTTCACAGTTGTTTAGATAGCAAATCTATTTCAGTACTGAAGCCACTCTTGAGCATGGAAGCAACTGAAACCTCTAGTTTTGAGATGTACATGCCAAGCTGCATTCTTGGAACAGGCTGCATACAATTCACCTCTGCAAAAGAACCTGTTCTTTCCTGTGAGAGGGCTTCAGGTTCTGCACTGATGATTCAGACCTACTGCCTTTGCAGGATTGTTCCCTGTCCAGAGTGCAGCGTAACCAAGAGTGAAGAGGTGGCATGATGATCTCTTCCCAGTTAGGATCACTTTGACCAAAGAAAAATGATCGATGTGGTGGGAGGTTGTTGTGAATGTTACAGGTGTCTTTTAATGAAGTCTCCTAACTTCCTAAAACACTAACTTTGCTTTCTAGAGCTGCACTGGACAGAGCTACTGTGTTGCTGAGCGTGACAAAGGGTGGAAAGCGTATAGACAACGTGTGGGGCTCAGGAGGTGGCCAGCAGTCTGTGAAACACCTTGTTAAAGAGGTAGCTGATTTCTACAAGTCTCTTGTCTCCAAAGTTTACTTTGTTTAAGCTTATCTTTTTTTTGGTTGGAGCAGAGAAATGCATATGTCCTGCAGCAAAATGATGTTCCATGTTATTTTAAATTTTCTTCTTTCAATTTGTTTTTACACAAAGTAGGTTTTGAAAATTGATGTAGATCGCGTTGTGGATGGAGGTGGATATCCCTAGTGATCAGTGGTGGAAACATACTGGTTCATATTCTGCAGTGCGAGTGTACATTTTTTCATGCCTTAAGCTAAACTTCAAGCACTTAACTTTTATAGAGTTTATAGTACAAAATGGCGAAGTAATATTAGAGATGAAACTAAATAAACTAGTTTATTTTTTGGCATCAGTGACTAAAGGCACATCAGTAACTGGAGGAAAAAAAAGAGGCAGGAAGGATCATGAAAACTTAAAGAGATTTGTGCTACGAGGTAGGCAGAAGGTTTAAAATAAATACTCATGTTGTCATCTCTTAAGTTGTGAGTGTAGCAGATGATAAAGAGCTCAGGCAAGAAGATAAACTTACAGTCATCATGTGGAGCAAAGATTTTAGTGCTAGCACATCTGCACTATGCTATGGAGAGAGGTATTTGGCTTACCCTGCGTTTCAGGTTGCTGTTCATGTCTCAATTTAATTACATTTATTAGGACTCTAGCTGCAGGTTTCAGGAACTAGCTTGCTGCTAGGTTGATAACAGATCACCAAAACAGCTGACAGCTTTTAAATCTTGTTTCTAACTAGTGACGATTTGTTGTTTGTTTCAAAATGCAATAGATTGATATGCTGCTGAAAGAGTACTTGCTTTCTGGAGACCTGCTAGAAGCTGAACGTTGCCTTCAGGAACTGGAAGTGCCCCATTTTCACCATGAGCTTGTATATGAAGTGAGTCCCTTTAATGACTGCCAGTAATACCAACAGGTTTTGTTTTGATGTGGGTATGCGTATAACTGGAATTTGAAGCTCAGTTGCAAGTTTTGATGTTAGTTAAATAACTAAATTATTTCATGTAAAGTTAATGGCTTATGTATTCATTTGTGTATGTTGTGCCGCAAGTAAGCTGCCGGTCCCTCTGGGAAGATCCAGAATTAGATTTTGTTTGTTGGGTAATTAGCTGTGTTCACTCTATTACAGATACCTGAAAAATAAGAGCTTAGCTTATTTTCTGCTGAGGAATACCAGCAAAAGCCCTAGTTTGTATTGGAGTCTATTTCCTTTTAATTGCATGCTACAGCAGATTTCAGACATCTGGGTATACTAATGGGTGTTACCTGTTTTTGTTAAGTTGTAGTTTCCTTTTCAGGGTGGAATTGTTCCATCTAGTACATCTGTAGAAGGCTGAGATAATTAAGAACCAGCCTACATAAGATTTGCTGTATCTAGTAGACAGTTTTGGTTTGCACTTAACTGCCTATTGGGAAATGGTTATTTATCAGGAAAGCCAAACACTCGAAGTCCATAAAATTTTCTTTTCAATAAATTGACTCTTTATTTTAGGATAGAAAACAGATACCTTTTGGTTGATGGGGTTTGTGGAGACCGGTATGTTTTAGACGTAGGAGTTCTTCCTCTAAAATCATAGATACAAAATTAATTGCCATCTGTGCTACAGGAATCATGGGGATACAGTTATGTACCCCTCAAACTAGGCAATGCTCTTTACTCTGTCTAGTCCTTTCTCTTTCTTCATACCTTTTCTCTTTGTGCAAATAACTTTTTATCAGTCTTTCAAATAATAATATCCTGGAATTGGGACTGCTTGTGACAAATGGACTTGTCTCTCCAGAAAACACACAATGCCTTCACTCTTTTTTGGACTTGATATGCTTACACAACAACATGTACTTGAACCACGGTTTTCTTTTTAGTTAAAAACTTTGCGTGATTTGTTTTAGGCAATCGTGATGGTTTTGGAGTCAACTGGAGAAAAGACCTTTAAAATGATGCTGGATTTGCTGAAATCTCTCTCGAGGTCTTCTGTCATTACTATGGACCAAATGAAAAGAGTAAGTATGGCATTTAAAGAATGCTGGGTAAGATCTTCAAGTTTCTGTAGCTTTTATTTTCTTTTAAATACTATTTGTAATTTATTCCTGACACAATTTTTTTTCTCTTCCATGGCCATTGGGTATCCCAAACAAATAGTGTCATTTTCCTTTTCCATACTTTTCGTGTACTCTGGCAAGTACATACGAGTTCTGGGCAGTAGTTCTCTTTACAGTGGTGGGTTACGGAATATTTGAATCTTCACTCAAAGATTTTTCAACTGATGTTATGTGTTTAAATTATTAAAAGTAATCATTTCATATGCTGTAATGTAGCTTCACATTTTTAAAACCAGTTTTATGTGGCAGTACTTCACAATTTGAGAACTGTACGACATGATCCACCAAATTGCAAATGCTAATTAGAATGTTATTTAGAAGCTAATAGTTCGTGCAGTTGGAATCAACCACTGCATTGCATCCATCTGTGATTGTAGGAAAGCTGCTCTGTGCTGGGGCAAGCTAGGTACCACACAAAGATTTGTCAGACTCTACCCAGCTGCACTGCTGGCAGGAAGTGATGGACTCATCCTTGTTGCCAGTGTTTCCTTTACTGCATGAACTTATTGGCTTGCACTCCATCTACAGGGCAGAGAAATTAATCCTTCTTCCCTGTGCTCCTAGCAGCTAGGCTATCGTATGCATTCTGTACTGTCTGGATTTCTGTCTTTTTAAGAAGCCGAAACATTCAGCTAGTGTTTTCATATAGATATGTAGTTCTGTGACATCAGCTGCTTGGAATTGGCTGGTATTATACCCTGCTTTGCCACTAATTTGCAGGTGTTCTGCTTTCAAAAAAGCAGAACAAAAAAGTTTGTTGAAACTGCGTAAAGAATACATAAAATTACATTAAAAAAATCAATGTTTGAGTGCAAAAAGATGTTTAAAAAATTGTAATTATAGAATAACCAAATCATGATTTGCATTCTTAAACTGCAGGGCTATGAACGAGTTTACTGTGAAATACCAGATATTAACCTGGACGTGCCACACTCCTATTCTGTGCTTGAGCGGTTTGTAGAGGAATGCTTTCAGGCTGGAATAATCTCCAAACCACTGAGAGACCTCTGTCCTTCAAGGTACTTGTTTTATTACAGGTGGGTGCCGGCACTGCTTTTTTAAGCAGGATCTTAGAACCTGAGCGTTACAGGTTGGTACTGGAGACTAGGGAAGATGGAGGAACAAAGAGCAGGGTGGATACAAACTTGAGGAAAGTAAGCCTCTGTTGGAATCCCAGGCAGCACGCCTGCCTGCTCTGCAGCAGATGAAGACCTGCCTCTCCTCTTAGTTTTGCTGATTTGCTTGGCAGGGACCAGCACAGTACTGAGATGGAAGATTCAGGAGTTTGAGTGATCCACACAGACAAACCTGGAGGGGGGGAAAAATGGTTTTAAAAACAGTTTGAACGTTGTATACTGAACGAATAGAGTTCTAGGATTAGACAACCAATTCTAATGTTTCTGTCAAAAAGCAACAAGGCATTTATGTGGCGTAAGTTCTGCATACTTGATAAAAAAGACAACCATGATATACATATATTATAGTGCTTTGTTTTATTACTGTTAAACTGTAGCTGATCAGTACGCTGTACTCTCTTTATTGCTCAAAATACAACTTAGAAGTTTCTTTCCTCTGGGGAACAGGTGAAAGCTGAAGTTTGATGATAAAGCTATTATTCATGATTTTATGCATCAGAAATAGTTTGTTAGGTATTTCCCAGTTTGTATCTTGATATCAACTTGTATGCGGGTTTGGTAGGGTTGAAAGTCATTGCTGTGACAAAAGGTAGATTATACTTCAACTCTCATGAATATGAGAGGCATTTTTAGCTTGTATTTCAGTTTGGGGTAGAAAAATGTCATTTCTGGGCTTTCAAGCTAGCAGCTTTTGGAAGTGTTAAAAGGTAAGGGAAGTAGAAAGCACTTGACAGTGCAATTTTTGCAAAGACTCCCAAGACCAAGAGAAGATTCTTCACAATGATAGATGAGAAAAAGAAGCGTTGCTACTGTAAACGTCCTGAAAATATACTTTCTATTTCTTTACAGGGGCAGGAAGCGTTTTGTGAGTGAAGGGGATGGAGGCCGGCTTAAGCTAGAAAGCTACTGAATGTTGGAACCAACTCCTGAAGCCTTAGAAGTTGAAAGGGAAAAAAGATAGGTATCTATATATATATACAAACACACGGGCTATTTTGGCACGTGTGTATGTATATATGTATATGCATATATGATATACCAAATTTCTAAGAGTTGCTTAGCACAGTTCATATTTTTTTAAGAGCACGTGTTTTGGGTACAAATCACTTTTTTTAAATAGTTTTATAAATTTCAGAAAGGAAAGTTCTTTCTTGGGGCATACAGTAGACCAGCTGGCCACTCTGTTGTGGTGGTGCCTTCAAATAAGCTATCTTTTTGTAAGTGCCATACGTTTATGACCTACTCATTCCATGTTTGCATCCACGTCTGACTGCCGCTATTTCTTTCAAGGACAGTGTTTTCAGTGTAAAATCCCTGATTCATACAAAGCTTCCTAGAAGGGTGAAGTTAAGCTGCTGTGATCCCTTTCATTGCTGCTGATGAAATACTGTGCTTTGGGAGGAAAAAATAGCTGTTTCTTTGTTTTAAAGAGCCCAAGAAAAGAGAGCTGGGTCATTGGCCAAATTCACCTGTTCCACTGGTCGGTTTTAGATGTTCCAGCCACCACGTACCAACCCGGTCATTTTTTCTATGTAACTGGAAAAGTGAAAAATTCTGGTAAAAACATATTAAAAATATTTTTTTGTGACGCTCTCCTTCCTGCCTTTTGCTTTTACGCTGTTCCAATCTCTGAAGCACGCGCAGTGAGCCGTACTTCTACCACCCTCCTTTTGTATGGCAGTACGCAGAGCTCTCAGTAAGTACCGAAGGGGACAAAAAAGGAGCGAGCGCAGCCGCTGGCTCCACACAAGATCAGCCGACGTTAAACCGCGTTTCTGAGAGCGGCGTGCCCACCGCCCTCGGGGCACAGCCTCCCCCGTTCCTGCCCAGCCCCGACGCGGCTCGGGGCCGGTCCCCTCGGGCTCTGTCGCTGTCAGAGCTCAGCGCTGCCCCTCCGCTCCCTGGGAGCAGCTGTAGGCTGAAGCAATTAAACCAATGGTAAGAACTGACGATGCGGAATTAACGAGCCTCTTCTCAAGAGCGATGGGTTTATGTCAGAGCGTATTACAATGCTGCTGAGGCTCCCCCGTGTCCGTCCCTCCCCGCGCTGCGGCTCTCCGGGAGGAACGCCGCCCCCTGAGGCCGCGCAGGCCCGTTCCCAGTGCCGCTCTGAGGGAAGCAGACGCATGGAGCCCGGCGGCGCGCGGCCGGTACCTGGCACCCGCCTAGGGCTGCGGCTGAGCGCCCGGAGTCCCCTCGGGCGGCCGCGCCGCCTCCATCGCCGCGCGCTGCAGCTGCTCCAGCTTCTCCAGCGACACCGACTTGAGGGGCAGCACCTTGGGCTTGCACAGCACCATGCCTGCCGCGTCCTCCACCGACAGCTGCCCTGCGGGGGAGAGAGAGCGGCGCGCTCATCGACCGGCTCGCGGGGCCGGGGCCCGGGCCGCGTCCCACCCTCCGCCCGTACCTTGTTTGGGCAGCACCTCCCGGAACGCGGCCTTCCCCTCCGGCATGGCGGCTTCCAACCACACGCGCATGCGCCGGGCTGCGGGGAAAAAAACCGCAAATCCCAGCGTGCGCCGCGCCCGGCGTTCCGCGGTGCGTGCTGGGGGCTGTAGTCCTTACGGGGAGCAGAAAGGCGTTGGCCGCCCGGCGCCGCGCTGGGAATTGGCGGGGGAAGCGGCTGGGTGCGCAGCGGGGCGCTGGGCGCTGCTCCCTGCCGCCTCCTGTCGGGGCGCGCTGGCTCGGGCCGCGGCCCGCCTGCCCGCCTGCCCCTGGCGTGGCCACGAGGAGCGGGGCTCGCTGTTTTTCATAAAAACCCAACGGGTACCGTCCAACAGATGGGCTCTGCCCGGTCTGACGCGTTCCCGAGTTCGTCTTTGGGCAGCGCCTCGGGTTTCGTGGGGTGAATCACGCTGCCGCTTAGAAGGTAAACGCCAGTAAAAGCCTCTAAGGCTGAGGGCACGAATGCAACCAAACCAGCCCGGCCGGTGCGCTGGGATCCCCCCACAGAGCGCGGATTTGCATTTCCGAGGATCCCTCGCTGCTCCGCGGCAGCTTCGCGCAGCCCCGTGCCGCGGGGCGGGCTGTAACCCCGGCTCGGTGCGGGCAGCTTCGGCCGACAGCCCTCGGGAGCGGGCCGCGCCTGCCTGCCGGGACGTGCTGGAACCTCCGAGGTTGCCTGTGTTCCCGTACGCGCAGTTTGTGCAGGCCATGTGGTACTTTGAGGGTCTACAGGTAACGAAGTTTTTACACTAAGGGCGGTGAAGCACTGACGCAGGTTGCCCAGAGAGGCGGTGTGCCCCGTCCCCGTAGACACCCGAGGCCAGGCTGCACGGGGCTCTGAGCACCTGATGGAGCTGCAGTGTCCCTGTTCAGTGCAGGGGGTTGGAGCCTTTAAAGGTCCCTTGCAACTCAAACGATGCTATGATTCTGTGGTGACTTTCTATGCTAGTTTGATGTTACCGGCCATGTGCTTCCCTCTGCTGTCTGCTATGGGGTCCAAGGCGTTCTAGGGTCTGCAAGTAAGAGCTGCGATAAACCTTAAACTTCCAGTAAGCAGCACCTCTCTGACAGTTATTTAAAGCCTGTCTGCATTGTTCCAGAACTATTTCCTTTTTCCTCTAAGGCAACCTACAGTAGGAAACTGACGGTCCCTCAGGTAGCCCGCTTCCACTTCACTTGAAGTCTTGCCTGCTCATTGCATTTGGGGCCAGCAGAGCAACCTGCAGAAGCTGAAAATGGGTCTCCAACTTCCTGCCTTTTGTGGAGTCAGCCAAAGATAACACTTCTGGTTTGGTTTGGGACGGCCCAGAAGTCTGCCCGCTTCTGCTGTGATTCATGTGTTCCACTTGCAGGTCAAAAGATTGGCATTGGTGAGACTATAAAATGGACGTGCTGGCTTGGGACATCCTTTGAAGTGCACAGAAGTGTTCTCGCTGATTTTCAGTGGGAAAAGCTGTCTCTTTGGTGTGCTAGCTGGTGTGCCAGTTAGTATTTCCTACTGATTGGAAGGGAAAGGATAAGGGACTGGGGACTGATTTATGAAGACTGTGAATGTTTGTAGAGCATGGCGTTTTACACATTACATACAATTTGCAGATCAGTGATTTGGTAGTTTATTTTAACTGATCCATCTAACATCTTAATTCTGGCTAAAAATGAATGGAAAGGACAGCCCGTTATGAATGAAAATTGTGTGCTGTGAAACCAGCAGTTACTTCTGTGGTAACAAATATGGTCTGCGGAGAAACAGAAAATGAACTGAAAGTAAGACGTTGAAATCAAATTGTGGGATAGGCTTTTTTGATAGTGTGGATGACCATGAGGATTGGCATTTGTAGCACCCAGAGCCCATCTCACTCATGCAGGGAGTCACTTGGTAAATGCAGTTTTCCTGCTGGCGAGGTTTGTTTGCTTGGTGATAAGAAACAATGGTCAATTCGATGTGCTGCGTAAGCATTTTAGTGCTTGAGAAGAGGAATCTAGATTTGTGCTAAACCCGTTTTCTTAGCTAGTCAAATGCCAGCTTGGCAGCCTATCTGGAAAGCTGGTAGCACCAAGGCGAAGTGATTATGGGGATTGTTTTCAACGGTTGCTGGTAAATCTGCTTTTAAGAAACCTCTTTGCTTTAGGAAAAATACAGTTCTTATCTTCAGGATTGGAAGGACTGCATGAGAGAGGCGTGGGCATTGCCTGGTGCTCAGGGTCATACTTTTCAAGGTGCCTGAAAAGTAGTGATGGTTTTGGCTTTGAGTAAGACTGGTATTCATCCCAGTGGTGTTAACTGCAGTTAAGGAGGGGAAAGCGTGGCACAGAAGACCTAGTCCTTCTCCTTTTGTTAGAAGAGGAGCAACAAAAGGTGTGAGTTTTCCAATTATATATGGAGGACTCCGTTTTTGTTCTGCGTAGTTTGGGTTTGTTTTTTCCATTTTCTGCATCTGGGGTTGTTGTGCTCTAACGCACACTCATTTTCTTATGGTTGCAAGAAATGCACTTGCAGTGGGATGGCACGATGGGTGTGTGGCCTTGGGGACACCCAGAACAAGGCTGCGTGATGGTACCGAGGTTTCGAGTTGTGCCCTCACTCTGTGCAGCTCCTTAGAGTGCTGAGAGTTGGCCTTTAGGTGAAGCCAGGTGGTGTCTGACACTGGGAGAGCAGGCTCCCAGAGAAAGACAACACACTGTAGGTTCCATCCTCATTTTACTGATGTCGCAAACAAGTTATTCTTGTACACTGCAGAAGGCCTCACGACCACAAAACCAGCAATAATTGTATAAATGATAAGCTTGTTTTCCTCCTCCTCTTCCCGGATATTCTGAGTGTGGCAGGCAGCAGAGATGTGCATTGCTGGAATCCAGAGAGTTTCATAACGTGGCAGCCGCTTGCTGCATATGCCACTGCATGCATGAAACAACATTTATTTTAAGTCTTGAGAAACATTCCCTTTAAGTAGAAGAAAAAAGCATTTAGGTGAAGCCAGTCCCATTTGTTTACAAGTCTTGGTTTTTGTCTTTATACATTTTACATGCTTTTCATTTGTATTCTGATTTTTTTGAGCCTTTCAAGTTCATGTTTTCCATTTTTTTGTTGTTGTTGTTGTTCATACAACAAGAAAGTCTGGATTCGAGTCCTTTAAAAAGGAAAATCTGGCTGAGTGTCCCATATAACCATGTAACCCCTGGCACAGGGAGTTTAAAAATACAGCCGTTTTTGAGAGAATTGCTCATCTTGAGAGCAGTTTTCAGTTCTGAGTTTAAGTAATTTAAGTGAATACTTTGTTGACGGTTTAAGAAGCTTTTAAGGACACCGGACTCAGTTTGCTTTTCAGGGAGATCTCTCTCTTCTACTTTTCTAAACATTTAGAGCTTGTTTCACCTCTGTATGTGCTGATGAAGTCAGAAACGTAGTGTACCAGCATGACTAACGTGTGTTGAATAATGCATACAAATGCTTTCAGAAATGCATGTGCAGATTTCTTGCAGTCATCCCCTTAAGCTGCTGAGCAGTACGAAGGGTGCAGAGCCCATCCTCGTCCTCGGGGCACCTGGAGGAGGTGGGTTGGCATCGTGGGAGGAGCAGAAAACCTCTGTGGTTCCCTGGGGAAAATCATAGATGCCTTCAAGGCCTTAAGCTTGATAGCCTGACGTTTAACCCCGTCCTTGTTTTTGGAGTGCTGTTAACAGATAAGTGATTTCTTCTAGTCCTCACTGCTGAATACGCTCATTTTAAATCTGTTGTTGTTTGATGCGGTGCTGCTCTCAAGCTTTACGCATCAAGGCAAGGAGGGGATGTCCTTCCTTGCCTCAAAGATTCTGTCTCTCCCTGCCATGTACATGCAAGCCCCTGGCCATGCGTTCCCCAGGGTGCATAGACAGCTTTCTCACCAGCCGCTCTCTGTGCTCTATCCCTACCAGTAATGTCCAGGGAAGGCAGAGGCCGACTGCTGTCGTGTGGCTGTGCAAGAGCCCCGTTCTGGGCTCCCAGGGTAGATGCTCCAGAATGAATGGCATTTCTAGGAGGTTACTGCTCAACTTGTGTGGTTTCAATCGCTTAAGTCTTTGGCCTTGTGCCTTGAAGTGCCAGCAGAGGCATGCTGTAATTGCCCGTAAACGCACTGTCTGTCATATCATTGTTTAATTATTCCAGCTTCTCACCGCCACGCACTGCTTAGTGTCTCTCCTGCTATCTTTATTTAATTGAGTGGAAAAAATCTGAGACTTGTGCTTCACTTACGTCACTTTGTATTTATCCAGCATCACTGGATCCTGCTTTGAAGTCCCAGCTTTTGTATGCAGAAGTCAGTCTTCTATACAGAAAAAATAATGTCTATGTCAAAAGCGTATGTTAGAAATAGAATCAATATTTTAACACATGGTAAACTCCGGCCATAAAGCTCTTAACACAGTCAAATGATTGTATTATTATCCTTTGAAACTTGGCTCTGCCCTGAGAAACAAGAAAGGGAAAGAAAACTCTTGAATAACCAAGCCCTTGTCCTCACAGTACAGGGCTGTTCTGTGTCTGTGCCACTTCTTCCTTTTCTGTCTCCCAGCTCTGTTTTCTTCCACGTTGAACGCCTTCAGCTCCAGGAGCCTTCTTTCCCCAGCCCATCCTATGGATATGTTTTAGTGCATTACTGTATGTCAGTTCTGTCCTGAGATCAGCCTGCAGTGTCCCCATGGCAGTCCCATTTCAGACACCTCTATGCTTCTACCAAGCTTGCAACTAACCAAATATTAATGTGTTGTAAAAAATTATCTTTCAGAGATCTCTCCAACACTCCCCTTGTCCGTATGGCCTATAAAAAACTTGGCAGCATGTTGGCTGCTTTTCTTTTCTCCCCTTCCCTGTGTCAGTGACAAATGCACATTGTTTTTCTGGTCTTCGGTTCAGCTTTCAGTCTCTGAGCCAGAACAACGCTTTGTGCAGCACCTAGCACGCCAGATCAGTATCAAGGCAGCTGTGTGCTCCTCCACCAACAGAAAATGTTAGGGTTGCTGGCACTCACTCTGGCCTCATTTGCCTCTCTCCTGGCAGAGGGAGTTTCATGACGCCCTTTTGGAAGATCACTGTACACCTGAACAGATCTAGCTTTCAGGATTCTTTTTTATTTTTTCATAAATCCTCAACTGAGATTTTCATTCTCAGGCGTGCTCCTTATAAAGCTTGGGTCCCTGACTGAGCCAGCATCATTTTTGGGGTTGTACTTTCCTGCTTCCCATAACTGTAAGATTATTCATTTCATACTATTTTCTGATTTGTTTTATTTTTCATCCATCTCTTTCCTGTAGGAAAGAGCAATTTATATAATGATTTCACTGAGGAATTGACTTCAGGCTTTACTGCTATTTGTCACCATTCAGCAAATCCATCTCTGGCTCCAGAAGAATACTCAGTCCCTGCTGACAGTCTGAAAGAGGGAGAGAAAATAGATAGCAGAGCTGCAGCTATTAAGAACAACAGGCACATATTTTATTTCAACTCAATTTTCCCTTCCCAAATGCCTTTTGGAGAAAACCTTTCTGTTTGAGAGAACATGAAGGAAGGTTGTGGGTGCTGGTGGCTTTTTTGGGGGGGTGGGGGTTGTTTTGGTGGTGGTGGTGGTTTGTTGTCAATGTTATTTCATAGGGACTCTCCTGTTCTTGCTGATCTCCATCTTCTTCTACATTTCAGGCAGCGGGCTCACAGCAGTGACAAGATGTTATCCCAAGTACAGCTGCTGGTGCCTCTGGCCTCGGTTAACCTGTTGGCAGTGGTGCTTGCCTGGGCATGGGGCAACTGGCTTTTCACACAGCTCAGCATGGACGTGCTGCCACTCCCAGTCACTTTTAGGACACAGTTGAGTTGTTTTTCTTAAGATTACTGTACCCATTAATCTTAAGAAAAACATGTAATAAAACTGTTTGGCCTTCCTGGGGCCACCACTCCCAGAGACCTTTCCCCTTTTTGGCTTCTGCAATAGCTTCTTTCCTTTGGCTCCACACCTTTATCAGCTAGAAATGATAACTACAGAATTGGTTGGCTTCAAGCTCTCTTTTTGCAGGACAGGCTACGCTTGTGCCTATTGAGGACTGGAAGATCACAGAGGATAAGGGGGAAATGGAAGGCTGCTCCCTCTTGTACACAGAGCAAGGGCAGGATACAGCCTTTTATGAAGCTCAGCAAAGAAAAACTTGGGCTTTCCTGCACACCGTGCCATACCAGTCAGCCTGGTGCTAATGTTCCCAGACCTTTGAAGGCAAGAAACAACACGCAGCGTGAATGAAACATAGGCCTTGCTGTACCAGAGCACTGGTGCCAGCCAGGGTTAGAAGTCTGACGTGAGAGTCAGGTGGAGCAGGTACCATGGCAGAAGATGCCATGTATCACCTGCAGGCATGTAGATCTGCGGTGCTGCTGCAGCATCCGAGTCCAACCACGATGTGTGGCATGTGAGAAGCTGGTGAACCCACGGCCACATTCGGCTTGAATGCACTTTCCTGAGTAGGAAGTGGCTTTTCCCCTGGAAATCTCTGCTCCCCAGGGTCCCCATGAGGTCAGTGGAAAAAGTGATTTCATCAGAATATGTTCCAGAATCCCTTGACACACGCTTATCGTTTTGACTATGGAGCAAACAGCCTCTGTAGTTTTAAACCTGTTTTTGTGAGTACCCAGCCCCTCCTGCTCCTTAGTTTTGAGAGTTATGCTGTCCCTGGTAGGCACATTGCCTACTGCAGATCAGGTGCTGCAGACCCAAGCTGAGAGAAGCTTGTCCACCAGTGCACAGCGTGTCCTATTGCATCCTCTTTCATCCTCTTGGCTTATCTTGGAATGCCAGAAATAGGTTTGCAAGTACCAGAAAAATCAAATGAAGTCAAGAACTGTTGGTTTCTTTCTGGATAGCCTGGCTGGGCTGGAATAATCAACATCTGTTTCAGTTTAAGTGAGTTTTCATTCCAGCCTTTTTCCCTTTTCCAAGTACAGACAACTGAAGCCTTTAATTTGCCCCGTCTTTCACTGTAGAGAAAAGTAGAAGTTTCTATCAGCTGATACTATCCCATCTAGAATATCTATACTAAAAAAAATGCAATTTGTTGTCTGTTATGAATGAAAAAGCTCTTGCTGGTTTCTCGTTTGTAGCGTTGACTTTGAAAGATAAATTGTTTGAACTGGTTGACTCTCCGTTTGTATAACAGAAGATTAGCTTGCTTGATAGCCTGATGGATCTGCAGTTTTCACTTGCACTGTTAAGCTGCAGAACTGCCATCCCTGCGGTAGTTAGGGCAAAGCACATACTTGAAAAAAAATTGTCAATTTTACTAGTAAATAAGGGAAAATCATCTCATGCATGACATCCTGGATGTTTCAGGATTGATCTGTGCTGTCTTTCCATTTGGAAGAGCCCCTGTAGGACCTAGGAAGTGTGTCTGAAACTGGCACACATGCATAAGTGCTAATGAGTGTAAAGTTGAAGCTGACAGGCCCAGAACTGTTTTCACATGGTAGTTTTGTAACCTTAAATCATGAAGCTTGGTTTTGAGAACACAGGCATGTTAAACAAACTCCATCCTTTTTTGATATGTGTTCTTGCTCTGTAGAACCAATGGCAAGAAAAAGTAGAAATAATTTGTCACTCAATTGAGAAGACCTGACTCTGAGCACAGAAAAGGAACAGAGTAAAAATAGTAACACCTTACAGTAGTACTGTAGTCCTTCAGCAGTGAACCACATTTTTGAGGTTCCCCTTCTTTGTGTCCTTCTATGTATTGCAACAGAAGCTTTCGCTCTGGTGGGCAGTCTTTCTCTGCAATATGATGCATCTTGTTGTTGGCCACTCTGTCCCAGTGCTGGTTTCTAGGCATTGCCAACGATTCTGGATGTGTATGTGCATCCTCAGGTATGTTTGCTGTGCCTCATACTCTGCCTCTCTCCCCTTTTAGGTTGTGCCAGCTCTTCCAGCCTTCCCACTTTCTGTGTACCCATGACCATGGCAGTACAGCCAGGATTACATCCAAGGTGAAGACAGAAAAACCATGATGAAGGCTTATGCTATTTTCATGATGGATATGATGCTCACAAAATGAAAAGGGGTTCATCATGCCATCAAGCCTTCAAAGAATGCTTCTTTCCCACAGAACAAATGAACATACTGCAACCCTTGGGTAAGAGACTGAGGCCAAGTTTCTCATAAACCGACAATTCAGGAAAAGGAAAGGAGTAGGATAGGATGGGAAGATTTGGGCAGACTGAGGTGTAGATGAGAGGAGGGTAAAACCTTAGACTGGGAATTTGGCGGTTTGAGATGTGGTGGAGGGAGGCTGAGATTCACAAAGAAAATGTAATCTGGAATTAGAGGAGTTTTATGCGGAGACCATTTGTGCAAGGACCCAGTAGCAGGGGAGGGACAGAAGTCATAGCAGAATTGTTTGTTGGTGCAGAGAAAATCACAGGGGATAGGAAGTTAGAAGAAGAACTGGACAAAGGAGACTGAATGAGGAGCTGGCATAGAGAACTGGAGCTGGAAGCACTGTTGGATGCTAAGAAAGGAGAGGCGGATGGTGGACATCTGAAAGTGGTAGTTGGGCACAGGCAGAGGGGAAGATAGTGGAGCGCTGGGGAGAGCTGCGGGCTGGGCAGCGGGGAAGGCTGCAGGATGAGGGGGATGTGCCCGCTTGGCCATCTCTGCTCCCCAGGCTGGCAGCCAAGCGGGGCTTACCCGAGGCTGGCCTTCACTGTGGCTCAGCCGGCAAAGAATTTGTCTCTTGTTGGTCTGCCCCAGACATAGCAAGAATTTAGTGCCCTGGGATGAGGCAGCAGCAGCTGCCTGCCTGGGGGAGGAGAGGGCTTTCTTGTAGTTAGATGAAAAAATAAAATTACAGTTGGGAGGAGGTAGTGAAAAGGCCACATGAACAAGAGAGAAAAGGTCAATTCATCAGTCTGGCAGCCTCTAAATTAAGAGAAGGCAAGTGGGGCTATAGTATCAGAGGTATCTGAATTCAGTCAAAGATGATTCTGAAGTTGCTGGATTGATCTTGTGGTCAGCTTAAGCAAGCTTAACAAATTAATTACTGCATTTTAGTTCATTGTGTAAGAGCTAGCTAATAAATCACAGTGCTTTGTAGAAACATGCTTGAAACAACTGTGTAAATACTAAATAGCCTTAGGAATGGTCTTACGAATCCACAGAATAATCCAAATTCCAGCACTCCTCCCCCTCCACTGCTGGTCTTGATATAGGATAACAGTCGCTGCTGTTATCTGCTTCTCTTTGAGGCAGGGGGCAGAGGTCTGTGTCAGATGTGTGGAGGTACCAGCACTGCTGGGGACCCAGGGAAGTGCCGTGATGCTGCATGATCTGCACCACAGCGGTCCTTTTAGGAACACAGGCAATGCTACATGCATTAAAGGAGCATTATTACGTTTGCAAAGCCAAGCATTTAAAAGTTAGGCAATGTCCAAATGAAATGCCTCTGAAACCTTAATTCAGATTGTGTACACATGCAGTTATGAAATGCTTGTTAATTATGTTTGCCCTGCTGTTCATTTCAGCGTGAATGGCAGTAATTCAAGAGCCTCTCCCAGTTCTATAGGTTTTCCTACAGAAACGGAGACTGAGCAGCCTTTGACTTGCTGTCTGTGAATCTGTTTTAAGGAGAGGTACTCGGCCACAGTACTACCAGATTCAAAATATGGGCCGGCTGGTAATCTGATGCTGAGACCCGTAACTAATACTGCTCAGGATTTAGGTCTGTGTCAATGAAGATTTGGGGAGAAACAGTGCTGCTAGAGGCTGGGATTAGGCTGGAGCTCACCTACGTGGCAACCAGTGGGAGATTATAAAATTAAGTACTCAATTTGTGCAGATTAAAAACAAATCTTGCGTGTATGAACTCTGCCTTTGCAGAAATGTCTGTTAGTTTTGATTGTTGGCACAAGTATTACTACAGTATCAGTCTAATCTCATAGTACATATTTAAAGAACTGCAGCAGAAGGGTGGAGTTATCAGTGTATATTTGTTGGCTGATTCCCTGCTGGGTGACAGTTGTCCTGCTGCGCTTTATTTCAGATTTTCTGTTTTATGTTTCAGAAAGTTTCTGCTTTCTCCTCTGTGCCCCATGATACAGAAGGGCCAATCCTTCTAATGCTGCTCAGCGTTTATTAGTAAAAGAGCATGCAAGCATACAGAACTGAGAAACGAGCCGAGGGGAGCGGCCAGACCCCAGGTAACCCAGGTGCACAGCCCCGCTGAGCCCAGGCAGGCCGCGATGTCCGCAAGCAGCACGGCGGGGCTGCCGACCCACGGGCGTGCTGCGCGTTGCGGGCACAGCGCCGGCCGGAACTCAGCCAGCCGCGGGCTGCTGTCGTCCCGCAGGGAGAAAGCAGGTGGAGCTCTCCAGGATGCGAAGCCTCCCCGGAACCCCTCCGTGAGGTCCCGGGGAGGGCTCGGGGCAGGGCTCGCGGTCCCACCGCCGGGCAGTGCCGCAGGCCTCGGACCGCCCCCGGCGCCTCGGCGTCGCCAGGGGCGACCAGGCCGCTTCCGCCCGCGGCCAAGATGGCGGCGGCGCCGTGACCCGGAAGTAGTCGTTCGCTCCGTGCCTCGGCGGGCCCGCCTCCATGGTGCCGCGGGAGGGCCGTGGGCGGGGAGTCCCGTGACGGCTCGGTGCGCACAGACGGTGGCCGGCAGGGGCGGCCGGGCCGGGTGGGGAGGGGGGGCCGAGCGCGCCTCAGGAGGATGGCGGAGCCGCACGGTAGGCGGGCGGCGGGGTCGGGGCTCTCGCGGAGGGGTCGGGGCTCTCGCGGCGGAGCCGCGGGGCCGCGCCGAGGCGGTGGCGGCTGACAGCGGGCGGGGCGGGCCTGGCGGCGGGAGGCCGCGGGCACAAAGGCGGGGAGGGCCCGGGCGGCGGGTACCGGCCCGGGCGGGGGCGGGCAGCCTGGGGGGTGGTGTTGGGCAGGAGGTGCTCCGCTCTGCCGTGCCGTCGAGGGGTGGCATTGCCCCAAAGGCGGCATAGAAAGAAGAAAGAAAGGAGGAAGCTGAGCTCCGCAGCCTCACCTCTGCTCCTGCCCGGTACCGGGGGCTGTGGGGAGGGAGGAACTCGGGGCGTTGGGCCGGGTGCTGCCACCAGTACGGGCGCGGGGTCCTCCTCGCGCTTCACGCGCTTGGTTCTTGCTTGTGGCGGCTCTGGGCGGCCGGCATCTCTCTGAAATCCTCGCCCTCCCGTCTGGCGAGGCGGCGCGCCGAGCGTAGTACGTTCGGGTGGCACTGAGGGCACGCTGACAGCTTTCCGCGGCGTTCGGAGCGTGCTTTTGCCCGGCGGTTCCGTGCGGAGCGGGCACAGAGCTGTAGGAGCCTCGGGGAAGGCGAAGGGCCGTGGCACTGCCCAGCGGCGCGGTGCAGAAATCCGCTGGGCTGAAGTTCCGTGAAGTGCTGCTGCTCCCCTTGGCAGGCTCGTAGAGCAGTAGAGGTGGAAATGAAACAAAAATCGCAGTGTGTGACAAAGCCATCACAACGTGCCGGAGTGTCAGTAGTAATGTTTGATGAATGTGTTTGGGATGGGGCTGTGGAAGCTCTACGTGGTGTGCAGCGTGCCCATGTGCGTACACAAAGGCACTTCTGAGGCAGAATGTTACTGATAAGGAGTTGTGATTACGTGTGGTGTCATTGCTGCGGCGCTCGGTCTTCGTTTTTGGACTGTTGCCTTTAATAATTAGATTCAGGCTCTTGATTTTCTCCTGTCTGCTTGTTTTCATGTTTGACTTTCTACTTATTGTTTTCCTTTTTGCCTTCTGAACTGTTTTTTTTAATCACTGGGCATTATTGGATGCTTCTATTTATAAAATTGAGGGCTTAAAGTAGGTGGTGGTCAAATTAAGTCACACTTATTTACAGCCGTATCTCAGACATATGTTGTATGGTGATCTCGATATAATCCTAGGCTGGTTTTGGGGAAGATTTGCTGTATCCTATGAATTTATTAATACACTGTTGTGCGTGCGTTTTAATTTTAGTAGCACCCTTATCCTCTTAGTTCCTTTTGAATGATTCGAGCTTGGCTATTTTGGTTTTCTATGCAGTTATTCTACATTCTGGATAAGTAAAATGGAAGGCTATTTTCATAATTTGAGGCTGGATACCTTTTAATTTTAGGCTAATATTTGCCAGCCGTCAGGACTTGTGTACGTGTGGCAAGGCAAAACGTGTACATCAGGCAGAACTAATTTGTTATCTAACCTTGTAGCACAGCGCGATGCCTCCAGACAAAGCTCTCCTTGTACCCGCAGCCTTTGAGGAACACATCCCCAGTGAGGATGCTGCCTTCTGCCGTGCCCCTCTTCTGCTCTTTCTGGAAACGCAGAGCGATCCTGGGGCGACGCAGGCAGAGTCTGCCGGGAGCTTCCCTTCCCTGTGTGCCATGTCTGGGGCGGGAGATGCGGGAGGGGACGTTCTTTGTTGTGTGACATCGAGATCGCCCTGACGGCGCGTTCTGCTCAAGGAATTGTGCGTGGTGCAGGGCATTCCTTCAGCCGATGGATGTTTTCTCTTCGTGTGCTCTTAGCTCACGCACAGAAATGAATTTCTCTGAAGATTACTGTGTGTGTTCCTTTTAGGAAACCCTTGGATTCATTGTGTCTTGGCTGTGGCTTTCTAGAAATGTGTGTTTCTGCACGGCGATCCCTGCTTGTCACCACAGCCAGCTGCTCCCTGTGGCTTGTAATGCCCATGAAATAGGTGGATGCGTGTGCTTGGATGCATGCATAATGCTCGTGCATGTTAATTGTGTAAAAGTATCTCCTGTTTGTTCTGCTGTGAAGGATCGGAGTGATCTGTGCTTGACAAGGCTGAGGAAGCTGTGCAAATAGCTGCACTCCCTTTTGGGAAGATTTTGCTGGGCGATAAGGAGATGAAACTGCATGAAGAGCTTTCAGATGTTTGCATCGCCGTACAGAATTTGGGTAGGTGCTAAACACGAGCCCCTTTTCTAGCAGTTTCCCTTCGTGTCTGAAGAGTAAAACTCCTATATCGCTGTGTGCGTGGACCTCGCCCTGCTCTGCCCTGCAGCCCCGTGCCCTGCTCACCCTCAGCTCAGGCATTGTGCTGTGCTCCGGGGCCCAGGCTCTGCCTCCAGCACTCGGGGATCACTGCGAGCTGCCCAGTGGGCTTCGGGCGGGTGAGTGGTGAGGGCTGGTGCCCAGGCAGCCCCCAGCCCACGGCTAGCCCCAGTGCTCAGCTTTCCCTTTCACTTGGAGTACTCTGAGGCTTGTTCCTTGCTTTTCATTATTATATATATATATATATATATATATATATATATATATATATATATATGTTTGTGGCAGAGCTTTTTGGATGCTCTTTTAATGGGAGCGCTACTTGCTTTCCTCTGTTGCTGTAATATCTTGTGTTTATTTGTATTGAATGCAGCTCTGCATATTGGAGGAGATATTTCTGTCTTTTTTTTTTCCTGGTGTGTTTGTTTGTTTGAGAGAGGGCTGGGGAGGACACAGCAGTGAAGATTAAGCAGCCAGTTGTAGCTAGATTGTGGAGATAAGGAGAGCCCTTGTTTACACTAAAATCCTACTGCTGACATATTTTAGTTTGTTTGATACAGTAGTCCTGGTATGTTACAAAACCCACCCAGATAAAATGTATAGGGAGAAGGTAATGTTTGCAGTATTAGCCATTGACCTTAATTTGCTTGGCTTTTGTTTTTGCTGCATTGCTTGGGCTTGACTGTATTGTGAAATGCAAATAACGCGCTGTTAAATCTGAGCATTGCCTGACGCAAAGTTTTGTTCAATGAAGGCAGTTTGGGTACAGTGAAACAATGATCCCTTGGTAAAAAGGGGACTTTAATTACTACAGATTTTTCCATCCTTAACCTCTAGGTAATGGATACGCTTTGTAACTATGCAGCGTTGATTTCCTTTTAAATAGTTCAGTAGCACGTGGGTAATGTTGGCCTGTTTTAAGGTCGGTGCAGCTGAAGCCCTTGGTCTGTGTTGCAGTAGAGGAGAAATACAGAGTACGATGGAACTAATTGTGGGCATGCTGGTAGCAGTATGGTAAGGGGCTGTGGGTTGGTGCAGGCGCTCACTGCAATAGGTGGCCGGAGAACTTCTGAAACCAACCTGGCATGTGTATGTGCTTGGTTCTGTTAGTGTTGCTTTGCTGTTGAGGTGGACATATAAAGCAAACCAATCGGAGTTGAGGGACCTGAACATACTGATTTACTTTTTGGCTTCCCTCTGAAAGGATCTCTGTGTCTGAGTGGATGTACACAAGAGTCTGATTTGCGTGCCCACCTGCCTTATTGTTACAGAAAGGATTGTGCTGGGAAAGCACGCAGCTATCGTTTGTGTGTGTGTCTGCAGGCCCGGCTCATCCCGGCAGCATCGCAGCGAGCTGGGCTTGTGCTTACCTTTCCATGCTCACTCTCCACGTGCCCTCCTGCCTTACCAGGCTCCGTGTAGGAGCAGGACGCCGAAGGGCTGCAGAAGGCACCATTTCCACGGAGCCCGGCGGTGCCTTAGATACTGTATCCGGACCTGCCTCCCCTGTGGTCGGAGGCTTTGTGTTAGGCATGCATCCTAATTGTTCTTCTGTTGGCATTGTGCTGCGCTGAAGGGCCGGGCACCAATGCAAATGGCCTTTCTAATACCTTCCGTATTTGCATTATAATGGCTGCGTAAATACTGCAGCACATCTCGGTTCGCTCTCTGCTTTGACTGCTGGGGTTTAAAATAGGCTCTTTCTGGAGCTGGGATTGCTTTGGAGGGAGGTTCTGAAGTGCGTCTTTATTAAACGCTGAAATCTGTTTGCGGTGATAGGCGGTTTTCACTCGCCCGTGTTCTGGTCTCCCACTCCTGCAGCCCACAGGTTGGGACAGGCACGGGGAGGCAAAAACCCACCGCCAACAAAGTGTAACCTCGAGCAGTTGGGCCGCTTTTCGCCAACTATTTCTAAACGGACTATATTTGGGGTTACAAAACATGCTTGCTTGGAACTTGGTTTTGCACGTATTCTATTTCCAGAACTCCTCTGGATGTCTGTGGGAATATTTTATGTGTAAGGAATACAAAATACTGTGCCATCGTTGTTTTGGTGTTGAAACGCTCGGTGGCTTATGAGTAACTTCACCAAAAGCACCCCGAATTTCCTTGGAAAGTGTTGACACAGTGATGAGACTGAAACCGGAGTCTGGTTTTGGGAACTGGTGGCAAATTGCCATCACCTCTCCGTCATGAGTTTGCCTTACAGAGCTGTTAAGCAGGGCAGTGATAAGTGACGCTTACCCAACGCTTACTGATCTGTAGGTGCCTACAGACTTTGTTATCACTGCAGAATGCCATCTTTTAAAGGCTTGGATTCACTTCATGTCTCTACCACCTGGTTGTTACTGTATTAGGTGTCAAATGTAGGGAAAGGCAGAGTTTTATGCTACTGTTTGTATTTTTGGCTAGTCAGCTGTGATTAGTTCACTCTATCTGATGTGATTTAGTTTGGGAAAACTGCAGCAAGATGTCCTTAAATCAGACGTGGTTGTGTTTTGTGTGTGTGGCTCTGATGTTAGTTTGTCTCTTGTTAGCACATAATGGAGCAGCAGTAATTGCTCAGGTTAACAATATGATGAGTGACCTTGGAACTATAGTTAAGAAAACGCAGTTTTCTGGAACAGTGATACTATTGCAAGAAACCACTGATCTGCTTGACTTCTTAGGTGTCACTGTGTAGTGCTGCAAACAATAAACTTATTACTGCAGCATAGCGCTCTTAACACACCGCCAAGAGCTTCTGCTTTGTCTGCTTGAAGTTTAGAAGAAGTATTACACAGACGTGGGCTTAGATCTACACTTTAATTGTCTCCAATCTAATAGGAATTAGTATTAAACTAAGAAATTGAAGGGGTGGTTTGTGACAGTTTAAATGGCCAGAACAAGCCATCGGGCTGTTGTGTGTTGACCAGGAAGAAAAAATAAACATATTTATTACATTTACAAAGAATTACTTGACTGGCAGCCAAGAAGACTGAGGCCTGATATTTTTTCATAGACAAGGTGCAGCAGTGGTCACGGAGACTCGGACTTTTTCCTTTTCCTTCCTCTCATCTGTGTCCTGTTGTCTCAGTGTTGGCAGGCAGGGTTTGGCTTTCCACAAGGCTTCTCTGCAGTGCCTGGCACTGATGGCAGTAGCATGTGAGCTGTCCTGTCTGCTGGGTAATGAGATGGTCACTGCTGTGTTCTTTTTGTTGCTGAAAGTTAGGTTATAATCTATTTTGTAATACACAGCATTAATCATGTTTATTGATCATTGTCCCGAGTGGAAATATTCATGTTGTCTCAAAACATTTGAAGAAAAAAAAAATATTTACTGCTTTAACTGTTGCGTATGTGTGTTTGTATGTATGTGTATGCATATATACATATCGATATAGTTGAACAAGGGAGGAAGATTCCATATGTCAATGTGATTTGAAGTTTGTATAGCATTGCAGTGAAAGTCTTAGTAAATCTGTAAACAATTGGCATGCAGTGCAACTGGAGGTAGCAGGTAGTGTGTGTGCTGTAGGAATATTCAGATTTTTAACTGAGCTTTGGTCTTGCTTTGCGTTCATATTGTATCTAATGCATTGCAATCCTAGAATCATTTGAGTTGAAGGGAGCTTTAAAGGTCGTCTGATCCAGCTCCCCTGCAACGAGCAGGGTCAGCTACAGCTCCATCGGGTTGCTCAGAGCCTGGTGCAGCCTGAAGTACTGGAGTTCATTCCATCCTCATTTAAAACAAACCAATAATGAAACCCCTGCAGCCTATAATCTCTCCCTCTCCCCTCCCCAGCTCAGCAGTGAACAACCCCGATCAGTGAGTAATCTTTGTTCTCTTCGTTTGATGAACAGTTGTGTTTCTGAACTTGCGCTGGTAGTTTTGTGCTTTTTGGATGGTGCTCTTGTATTCCCTTCCCCCTGCCTTGAGTCAGCCGCTGCGGAAAAGCAGAACTGCGCCTTTCTTTTAATTCTAAGGGATAACCACGCAGAGAGGGTTCTTCAGATTTCCGTAAATGCTAACTTCTGTTCTGAAGTGTTGAGCTGCACGGAATCGCTGCATGTAGCAGAAAGAAAATGACTTTGCAAGCAAACTGTATGGCTCCTGGAGGCATCGGGTGGCTAAATGTGTAAACACAATTACACAACGGTCTGAAATGGGTCCTCATAAAAAGAAATAGTGCAAAAAGTGACCTCCTAATCGAGGAAGTCAGCTGGAGAATCCATCTATGTAGTCCTGCAAAGTGCTGATAGTGGCAAAATATGAAGGGCTTGAAGTGGAAACTCATTCTGCTGCTGCTTCTGACATCGCAGTTAGGGTGTGGGATTTCTGTCTTTACAGTTCCTTGTAGATTGCTTGTACCAACGATGGTGCAATCAATGGCTTTAGAGCCAAGAAAAAATCCTATCAAATATGCATGGCTTGAAGTGATTTGCATAGTTTTCTTGTGGAGGGATGAATGGGTTAAAGGAAGCCTCAAAGGTTAACAGACTTCATCTGTGGCAGTTACTTTTCTAATAAATTTTAAAATTCTAATGGCTGTGCATATTGTACAGTGTTCGTAAAACCTAAAATCTTTCTTACTAAAGAGACGTTTATAATACTGGCGGTCACACGGATTACAGTGAATTTAAGATATTCAGTGATCAGTTTTCATAAAGAGGCAAATTTGTTGGTAAAAAAAATATGAATTACGATGCATGGGAACTTGTGGTTGTGCAGCAAAGTTTTGTTCTGGTAAGTCCCCCTGACGCCTTTGAACTCCTGTGCAGTGCAGTTTTGGGCAGATCTCAGGCTATCGGATTTGTTTTTCTGTGGTGAGCTCCGTGTTTGCTTTTTGGACTATTCAAACAATTGTTTGGCAGCTTTCTTGACAGCATATTGTGTGTGGCAGGCCTTGTTAGGAAGGAAACAAGTCTAAATATTAGAACCATGAGTTGAAATTCACATAATAGATACAACGGCCTATTTTTTTTTGTTTGTTTGTTTCACGACTTCATCCCCGAATTCATTTTCTGTGCTTTAGGGTGTTATTAAGCGCATCTTTACAACAGTAATTTCTCACCCCATCTCTAAAAGAAGTCTTCAGAGAAGTACTGGAGCCATTCCCTGCACTCAGGCTGTCTGCTGCCTTGCCTCTCAGAAGTGCTGCTCTGCTGTCCAGCTCTTGGGAGCAGCCCCGGTCCCATCCCAGCAGGCAGCAAGGTTTCAGCCGCGCACTCTGACTGCAGCGTTAGGTTTCCTTCTTCTAAACCAAGATTCTCTTTATTGAGCCAATTAGCTGCTGGGTGCAGGCCAGAACTTGCTCCTGAAATCGGAATTAATGAATAAATTAGACTGGAAAGATTTCCCTTCTCAACGGGCAGTGATGGTTAATGTATGATAGGGATACGGTTCGCATCCCGCAGCCACGGTGTCCGTGTGCTTGGTTCTCTTGAAGCCATCGGGGCACGCTTCTGAGCGTAGATCCCACGTTGGCATCATGCATCTGATGGCATGGCTGTGTTGGAATGTTTCTGAACCGATTCCAGCCCTTCTGCGGCTAGCAGATGGGGTGCACACGCCTTCGTTAGCGAGCAGTTCTCCCCGCTGCTGGGGCCGCGGCTCCCTGCGCTGCGCTCTCTGGCTTGGCTCTTCCTGCACTCCTGCTCCTGCTGCTTGCTCTGCTCGGAGAAATCGGGAGCAGCGTTTCATGCTCCTGCCCTCCTGTGGCAATGAAAACGTGAGCGTTTTGCTCAAAATCACATTGTGTGAAAATCAAAAAAAGAGGTGAGAATAAGGAACTGGTTTGTCTCTTCTGGAGCAGCTTCTCTCCTCTCTCAAGATACACGTTAGTTTTGGTGAAGCCCTCTGTGTCAAAAGCACTAAAAATATCAAAGTACTTTCTAAACTTGCTGTTACAGAATCAAAGACACATTGTAGACTTGCAGAGCTTTGAATTAACCTTCTGGCCTTTTTGTGATACGTGCTCTCCCTCTCGCTCTAAGAAAGCACAGCAATTAGAGGGAAGATTCTGCCGAGCAGAAACGGAGATGGGATGCTGTGGTTTCCCTGCTGAGAGCTGATGGGGCCGAGTGCCGGCGTGCAGCTGTGTCCTGGTGAGCAGGGAGTGAAGGCAGGTTACCCCCAGCTCCTGCTGCAGCCCCAGAGCAGACGGCAGAGCAAAGCTGGTGGGTGCGCAGCAGTTACTGCTGTGAAATCTTATCAGCAATTAAAGCCATGCGGTGACGTGCTCGCTCTCCCAGCGCGTGGTGCGGATAACAAGTGGTTGTGCTGGCTGCAAGGATCCTGAAGTGGTTGTCGTGCGTGTGTAAGTGACCCCTTGTTTCTTTAGCGTGTCTGGAAAAGGCTCTTTCTGTTTCTTGTACTTCTCTCTCGTTGTAGCCCAGAATGCCTTCTGCCAAGATTGGCTGGCCTCAAATATGACCCACCTCATCTTCTTCAGGAGTATTTTTTCTTTTTAACTATTTGAATCTGAGGGAATGATCCTCTTTTAAAAATGCTCTAAGAAGTCAGCTGGCATCTCAGTTTAAAAGTGTATGTAAACTGTGGACATACAACTCCTGTCTCTAGGCCAACATGCACGTGTTATTCTCGATGTGTGAAGTCTCGTCATCAGAAATGTATTTGTCACAGCTTTCACTCCTGTGAATTCCAGTTTCTACCCAAACCTTTTTTTTTACACTTAAGCAGTTTCAGAAATACGTAATATATTCAGCTGTGTACCGTGGGGATCTAAAAGCGTGCTTTTCAGTTGTATCCGTTGACTTTCCCACTATGTTATGTTCATTTTCATTTTTGACCTCTCTTCATCTTTGAATACCCTTAGTCAGCAGTTTAAATACAGCGCATGGAGCTCCAACAAATAAGAAATACTCCAAAGTAAGTTGGCGTAATCTTTGTTGAAAGTGTCTGATTTTGTGATGCCCATACGAGTTAATGCAAGATCAGATGATGTGAATTTACAGCATGAAGGCTCCTCGTTGCATCCGCTTGTCTGTGTTCCCATGTCCCAGGACAATGCAAGGTGTGCAGCCTCCATGTGCCTTGACCAGCAATGTGTGGGTGTGAGCCCCAACTTTCTGCAAGTAACTGGAATGCTGGGGCCCTCAGCCATTAGGTTCTTGTTTGTGAGCCTATTGAGCTGGTAGAGTTTTCAAACAGAAGCAAGGAGAGGGTTTGTATGCAAGTTCAAAATACTGCTGATTATTGGCCTGCTGTTTAGAGAAGGCATTAAATAATGATGTGAACTTCTCTCTCATGCTTCTTTCACTGACGAAGCCGTGACTTTGCCACAGTTGGAGATGGTGAGCAAGGGATGCACGGGCTGTGTGTGGCTGTAGGAGTTCAAGGACTGACTTTCAGGTTGCTGCCTATCTCAGTGCAGAGTGCGAAGTGAGCGCTTGGGCCTGTGTCTCCCTGTCAGGAGCAAGCTTGCCATCTGAGCAAGTTGTTCAAGCAGTGCAGGATGAGGTGGGTGACAGCCTTGGCTATCTATTTTCGTTACGATTTTAATTTAAACTCGGTGTTGTATAAACTGTTCTATGGGCTAGATGAGAGAGTATGGAACTTGTTAACAAGTTTACATTTTTGCAGTTGTACTTTGTTGGCTGTTCCATGTGTGCTGCAGGTGTGTGTGTGTGTACATTCACTACAAACGTGCTGCTTTTCACTTACCAGAAGCAAATGGTCAGAAGTGAATACTGGAAACGTTCCCTTTTGCTCGGATTTTGACTGCTTTTAACGTGGCTGCTCTCATAAGAGGTTTACCATAGTAAAGATGATAATTCCACAACTCCAACATGTAGCATTCATTCAAACTCTGATTTTTCTTGCTGTCAAACTCTAACTACCAGCTCCTGAGCACTGCATTCTGTTGTGGGTCAGATCACAGGGACAGTTGTACGATCCTTCTTCATCTAGTGTGACTGGGGCACCATACATCTGAGAGTACTGCCTGCCTTTGGGTATTAGTAGTGCACAGTTTGTAGCACTGTGTAGTGCTTGCAGCCTGGTGTAAATAAAACACCCAACCCTGAGAAGTAATGACAAATAGAAATTTCTTCTTTGTATAAAAACTTACCCATGTGATCGCAGGGCAGACTAATTAGCCAGTGCAGGGAATTTGATTTGATTCTTTTAAATCAAGCTTTTCATTCGTCTGTAAGGTTTGTTCTTCAGTGCGAGGTGTTCTCATATGCTGATGCTGTTGTAATTAAAAAAAAAAAAGAGAGAGAGAAAAAAGGATAATTTTGCAATGCACTGGGCTGTGAAGCTTGCCAGTTTCACTTGTAGATTGCTCCCTGTTTTTTTTTTTTTCTTAATGATGGAACATAGGGATTTTTGAAGAAGTAACGTGCCTTCTGTGCAGGCCTTTTAATATTTGAAGAAATATCTAGAAATAATGACTGGTGAAGTGAAAGCTTCCAAGAAAGGAAATTGTAGCTGAAACAAATGGCATTTTTTTAGCTCCACTCTGATTTGCTCCTTTATATTTATTTATTTTAAATAAGACTTGGAGAGTTAAGCACACTCATTGTAACTGTCTTGCTCTCTGGAAATGTCTGAAACTTTCCCCTGTGGTCAGGGACTCTTTTGTTTTTCATTTTTCTTTTTTCTTTTTGCTCTGTGCTTGATCCATGAAGAGCTCAGGTGTCCTCAGGCTGCTTCATGCTTTGCTTTTAGTTTGCGTGCAAGGATGCATACACATTTTTGATCTTGGAAACAAGTGCTGTGTAACTTCCATGAGCTACCCAAACGTTACGCTTTGGTTTTACTTTATTGTCACTACTCTCAAGTAATCACTGTTGGTTAAGCTGCTCTTTTTCTCCGCTGTTCCATTCAGCACCTGAACTTGGGTCCCCATAGCAGTGATCAAACACAATTACTATTTGCAATTACTTCTGATTCCGGAGGGGAAACACAAATAAGTGTCTTTCTTGCCATAGGGATCTGTCCTCTCTGTCTTCCTTGGAAGTGGCATTCTGTGTCTTTTTCCCTTCTGTTCCCACTCTTTAGGGAATGGTTAAGTAAAAAAGGAACACATAGGTATCAAGTATTTGTTAAAATTAATCAATTTAATTTAAAAATACTTATTTTTTGGAGTTCAAGTTCTTTGTCTTTCTGTCAGGGAGCTCTTTTTCACATCTCCAGGTGTTCTCCTTGTGTTCTTGTGGTGCTCATGAGATGTGGATAGCAGAGACGAGCATGCCTGGTGATGCTGCGTTGTGCCTGAGGAGGTGTAAAGGTTGCATTTGCCTTATTCCATTGTTTTACAACTTGAAGATGTTCACAAACAGATCAGGTGATCCCTTGGTGAATTATTTAGACCTCTGTCAATGACATCTGTTTGCTAATATGAGGGGTGGTAAGGTGCAAGGGTGTCATCCAGTATAAATGGGCATGCAGAACAAGGTTTGTGCTTTCCATTCTGCTGCAGCAGCTCTCAGCTTCCATGCAGCTCTCAGCCTGGCTGTCTTTTCATCAATTTTTCTAA
Organism: Numida meleagris; assembly: GCF_002078875.1. NCBI lineage: Eukaryota > Metazoa > Chordata > Aves > Galliformes > Numididae > Numida > Numida meleagris. Next base: position 9,464,056 of record NC_034413.1, on the reverse strand, counting down.
TTTCCGTTATCTTATTTAATTTATTAGAAAGTGATGAAGCTTATTATTGCATAATATCTGTAGTATTAATTCGGTTTGTTTGACTTTTTTTCCCATGACTTTTTTCAGATGAACATTGCTGCTACTTTCTGCTTTTGCAATAGACAAAGCTTCCAAGCATGCTAAAGACAGTGTCATGCGGTTGATTTTTGGCAAGCAGAAATCATGTTTTTCACTATTTCTAATAAAAATGTCATTGAAGACCCTTTTTTCTTTTTTCTTTTTTTAAAAAGGATGCCTCATCTGAACAGATTTTGAAGAATCTGTTTGGAAGGGATCGCAGTGGTTTTCTTCTCTCTCTCTCTCATTTTTTTTGTTTCCTTTTGAAGGAAAACATCTTGTTCCTGTGAAGATACCCAATTTATCGTGTGTTTTCCAGAATTGATAGTGTGTGAAATAATCTTTTAACCAGGCTGCTTGTTATGAGCAGAACAGTATTCAGCTCATTAGCTGATAGATGTCCTGACCATCAGACAAAAAATAGCAGCTAAAACCTAAGTCTTGGAAAACCCACCCAAATATATATTTATATATATATAAAGTCGAATGTTGTCTTTGTTTTTTTTAATGCTAGTGTTAAATGTTGATTTTTTTTTTAAAGTAAAAACTAAATAAAATTACTGTTTCTAAGACGTTATGACAATTAGGTTGGCAGTGGGAAGTAGTCAAAATTAACCAGGTGTGAGCAAGATGGCTTATGGTGCTTTAGGTGCCTGTGCTTGTCAGAGTGTGTGTTCAAACTGCATGCATCTGCCTTCTGTAGGACCCCTTCCTTGTGTGTTGTGCAGGAGCAGGACTGACACTTGTGGGATGATTGCTGTCTCAATAATTTTATATCTGTGATATCCTCTTAGGTTTGGTTTCTGTCCCTTTTCGTGCCCTGTCCCTGTTCCTGCTCCAGCTCCCATGTGCTGCTTCCAGGCCTATGTTTTACAGCATGCTTCTGCTCCATAGAGTCATAGAATCATTAAAGTTGGAAAAGACCACTAAGATCGTCTAGTTCAACTGTCAGCCCACCCCCACCATGCCCACTAACCCACGTCCCTCAGTGCCACATCTCCACAGTTCTTGAACTCCCCCAGGGACGGTGACTCCCCATCTCCCTGGGCAGCCTATGCCAGTGCCTCACCGCTCTTTCTGAGAAGACATTGTTCCTAATATCCAACCTGAACCTCTCCTGTCTCAGCTTAAGGCCATTACCTTTTGTCCTGCCCCCCCCAGGCAGGCTGTTGGTGCTTTTTTCCTTGACACAGCTGCTGTGACCTCACAGAATGCCTGGAGGGCTGTAGGAGAGCACTTCTCTGCCATATAGGAAGGGTCTGTTCAGCCACTGTGCCTTTGACTTGCTCTGTGGGAATGCCTTCTATCAAAAGAAAGAGGTGTGTAGGAGTTGAGGAGGTGAAACAGGCTCAGGGTTTATGAAATATTCAGTCCTTTGTTGCCAGAGGAATTCCTCGCAGCTTTCTTATTACAGGTTTTGAAGTGGCCAGAAGTGAACGTGGTGAAATTCAGCACGGCGCAAGGCAGCTTCTTAGCAGATTGCAAGTCCCTGATGTAAAACAAGAGTACACCATAGGGTTTCGTGAACTCCTTTTAACATTATGTTTATATGAACACCGTGCTTTTAGCAGCCCTTAGTCTTATAACCCCCTGAACCAAGTAATGTCCCTCTATCTTCTTTTCCCTCAGACAGTGAAAAAGCCAGAACCATAGAACAGCCATCTCAAAACCCCGAGGGCTGGCAGACAGCTACTGGGAAGCATCTGCCTTGAGGAGCGTAGTCTAAAAAAGGTCAATGCACTTAAAAGAGCTTTCACCACAGAGAGCACTGGCTGTGTATAGCTCTGCATGGTACTACCTGAACCACCCATAATATACATCAATTTGCTTAAATAGTCTTTCACTGCTTTATGCCATTATATTTAATTTTGCTTTGCTCTTAGGGGGGAAACATTTGAAAGCTTTGGAAAAGCCTTGGGAGCAATTTTATTCTGTGTCACCTTATCATGGTATATAATGAGCCTACGTTTCTGTGGTGCTGCTAATCTACCAGGTTCCCCAAGGTATCCTGAAGTTGCTGTGTTCGTGCAGCTGTGGCTGAGTTCCATTTCCAGCGGCGTCACAGGACGCCGGTCTGTCCCTTGGAACGTGTAAGTGGCTTAGTGCTGGAGCCATGCAGCACTGGGGTAAGGACAGGAGGGGCATAGTGCAGCATTCAGCTGAGGCTGTGGAGAGTCTGGGCAGAATGCACGTGGTAGAAGTACAGGGTGTAGCCACGGTGAGAACTTAGCTGGAGCGGGCACGTGTACCACAGGGAAAAAATGTCATCTCTCTTTGGCAATCTGTGGTTCTTACATCTCAGTATGAATACTTGGAAAGTAGAAGTGGTCCATTGCATCATGACAGGGCAGATGTTTGCTGGAAAATGAGAGGAGAGTATTACAGATGACATTTGAGGCACAGCGCTCTCTTAGAGTGTAGATAGAAGGAGAGTACAAAACTTAGCCTGAATCATTTTGCTTTGACCAGTGCATTTGTCTGACGTGGTCAGATAACAGAACCAAAAAAAATCTCACTGCGAAGACATTGGTTAAACAGGAGCAGGAGAAGATGTGTGGATCTTTTTCATTTAAACTTCTGAATTTCTGACTTGTTTTTTTCCCTGTAATTTTAAACAATGTGAACTTTTGAAAAATGTCACTCTGAAGGAAACAACTCCAGCTCACGATTAAGCAGTTTTCAAATAATTTTTATTTCATTTAGTTGTAAACGTGGTGGAAACGTACATTTAAATAGGAGTTAATTTGATTCCAGTAATGGTTCTTCCCTTTTCTATGGGAAGAATGCAGATCTTTTCAGAAAGAGTTCTGTTTTCTGAGAACAAGTTAGCTGCAAAATGTGCCGATGACTTTTAAAAGCAAGGAGATTTATAATTGGAAACTTGCAGGTAAATATGTATTTTTTGGACTTTATCAGACACTTGCATGTCTTCCAGACTCGTGTGTTGGTTGGAAAGTGAACTGTACTGCGTATGTCCTTTTCTCTACACGAGTTATATTTATACTAGGTGTTCAAACAAATCCAGGCTTTTCTCTGAGTTGAACATCAAGAACTGCAAATTATCTTAGCTAGAAAAAAATTTAATGAGGGCCAGACAGTGTGCAGTAACGATGCCATATGTACTTACTGTGGCTTTGGCTCTTCACGTTCTGTATTCTCACAGACATCTCTCCTTTTCATCTTCAGAATTACGTTAAAAGTGCCTTTTAAGTAGATTTTCAGATAGGCTCTTTTCCTAGCATAGTAACCCTCTGCAAAGGGATCTTGTGACTTACACAGTCACTAATTATGGTCAGAAAATACAAGGACTGAGAGTCATCCAGCGCTGAACTTTGCAAAATGGTCGTAATTATTACATAAAAGCATGTTGAAAAAGATGAGCAAACTTACTGGATCAAATTCAGAGACAAAGAAATGAGGAGAAATGGTAACAAAACCAATAATTTAGCTTTTCTGTAAGGTAATTGTGTTGCTGGTAGAAACTTGGGTAGGATGCTACCCTAGGTAGTAATAGAGAAATGCTGATTTAGCTGAGCTGAGATTTGTGGTTTGTTCCTATTTCTGTAAGATCAACGTAATGTAAGTTCATGCAGAATACATTACTCCATTGTTTCATCGTGCGTTTCCTTTCTCTCCTGCCCATCCTTCTTGTTTTGTCTCCCATTTGGTTTTATTTTGATACGTTTTCTTGATTGCTAAGAGGAGGAGATGAATAGGAAAAAAAGATCCTTGATGCTGGTTGAAAGCTTGCTCCATCCCCTCTGGCGAGACCAGTTTGTAGCAAAGCAGTGAGTGACAGACTTGGTCCTGTTTGTAGGGCTTGATGAGGAGCTGTGATGGACTGCTTCTGCTTTCTAAGTCCCACCAAGTGCCAGTGAGAAACGAGAGCGTCTGTGTGCTGCATGATGGTAACGGCCGAGCTTTTTGTGGCGGGAAGCTGGTTTCTGCCACCACAAAGTGATCTTTGATCAAGTGGGTGTAGTGGGTAGATTCTACCATTTGCTTTTATGGGAGATAGTATATGACCGTGGGTGCAGAATTTGTATAGTTGCAGAAATGAAAAAGCCTACAGATAAAGGAGATGCTCGTTTTTGCCTGTTCTTACATGTATCTCAGTCCTAGTTTATATTAATTGAATTCATTCCTGTTTTGCTCTTGGGTTTTCCTAGTCTGCTGTCCATTTTGGATATCTGCTTTTTAGACATACCTAGTTTTCAGGACGTATACTAAGACCAGGAAGCGTGCTTTATTGAGCATGTTCCAGTGTTCACATTTTACCTCCCATGCGGTGTTGCACTGCCCTCTGGTACCACGGGTTCTCCTGGAAATGGGACATGCAGCCCCAAAGGTGTGTGTGGTGGGACCGGCACCTCTTTGCTTTTTAAAATAAGCTGCCTCGTGGTGTTAGCAGAATGCTTTGTACTCGCTCTCGGAATCTATTTCTGCAAACACTAAATGCCGTTTTATAACTTGGCTAACGACTAGTGGTTTTTTTTCCTGTAAAGGAGAAAAAGAGCAAATGCTTCATAAAAAATAATGTTGGAGCATACAGCATGAATCACGGTGCGTGTGTATTTTTGTACTAGCTAGATGTGTTCAAAGGCAGGGCATGAAGATTATCCCTAGGAACACAAGGTGTGGATGGTTTTCGATCTGCTAGCAGGTGGCCTTTTTGTCATGATAGATCTGGACTTTGGTATGTGACATGGCATTGAGTGCAAGCACACAGTGAGCGAACAGGTGAGCTCAGAAGCTCTGTAAGCAACACCGTCGTCCGTGTGCCTGGGTGCTTGCTGCAGAGCTGGGCTGGGTAGAGCTCTGGGGTGGGATGTCCTGGGAGTTGTGCCTGGTTCTTGCAGTACGAAGTGATTGGCATCCGAGCACCTGGTGAAGCTGAGTTGCTCATTGACAGTACCTTCAGCTCCAAGTGCAAATTGATTCGTAATTATGTTCCTGCAGTTACAGATTTGTCTACAGATTTAAGAAACCACGAGTAAGATGTAAGGAAACCTTTGTGAACAGTCTACTTGTTGTCCCTGCCCTGTCCTGATGTTGACGTGGTCATTTCCCCTCTACCTGTGGATTTCGCTCAAATGCAAACTCAAATGTTTGCTCAACTGCTCCACGTCCATGGAAGGTGCAGGCAGGCAGAGCGCTCTTGGCTATGGTCCTTTGGTGATTAGGGTATCCCAGAGGGCTTGGTGGGCAGCTGTGCTCCATGCCTGCCCCTGGGCTGTGTGTGGAGGGCGCTGGGGGGGGACGTGGGATCACCCGCAGGTGTACTGAAAGCAGGAGAGACGGGCAGGTGGCAAGCTACCATCTGCTGGCTGTTTGTTTACGGGATGGAGGTGAGTTTAATAGTTTCCTTTCTCTATAGGATGAGGCAACCATTGCAGTGTTGTGCTCTGACATAAAGGACTTCTCTATCCAAAAAAGAAAAACAAAGCAGTGCCTGGCCAGCATCTTTCGGGAGCGCTCCTTTTGTGGAGACGGGTCGGGCTGCTTTCTGATCTGTGGCTGCGTGCTGGCTCCTTGTTCTGCTGCCTGAGTACCTCGAAATGAGGTTTTGTGTGCGAAGGAGCAGTGCAACCGCTTGCTGACTGAGTCAGCACTTTGCTCCCGGCTGGTCTGTGCGGCTGCAGCAGCAGAGCTCAGATGCACTGACACAGATGAAAACTCTGTAGGTCAGACGTTTGAAGCTCATAAATCATAGGAGAGAATTTGCTTTGTTTGCAAGGGGCTAGTTGGCTTCGGCTTTTGGGGTTTTGAAATGAAAGTAGTGGCCACCGTTTTTTGCATATGCGGTATGGAGAATGGAAAGTCTTTGTAGCCACTTCGGTCTGAACTTGAAGTTTCATCCATCGCTTATTTGTGCTTGTGGTGCATCACACAGTGTGATGTTTCTGATACACCGCCACGTGACTCTAAGTGAAAGGCAAGTACTTGAAGAAATAGATTTTCTTAAATGCCTTGTTTGTGCGTGTGCAGGTGTTGCTGTAATTACTCAGTAGCATGTGAACTCTGCCTTGTTGGTAGAAGCCACGCAGTCTGGCTGATGAGTATTTCCTAGATCAGAGTTGCCACCTCAGATTTACTTTTTATTTCTTTTTTAATTGCTGTGTAGTGCGATCACTGTTTGCCGACTTTGTTTGCTATTTCCTTGTTTCTTTGACACGTTTAATATTCGGTGATCTTGGTGATTTGGATTGAAAAGCCAAAGCCGTGGCGTGTGCCTGGTTGGGTTTGGCTGAGTACAACTGGAACAAACAGAAAAATCATTTCTGTTCCGTGAGATAAATTCATTGTTGCATGCATAATTTCTCATTTTAGATATGTTTCTCATTTCTAATATATTTCTTCCTCTTGAGGTCTTGGCTTTCATAATATATGAATGAAGCTTACTGGGGATCTGCGAAACCTAAGGAATTGTTGAGAGGTCCGTTCGCTTTTAGGACCAGAGTTTTGCCTTTAAATACCTTGTTAAAACTAGAAATTGCTTTTCTTTATTCACATAAAGACAAATGTAAAAGATGGAGGAAGTCTTTGCTGACCTGGGAGGTGATATTGGCAGTAGGGTGTTTTTTTTTTGTTTTTTTTTTTTTGGTGTGGGTAGGGAGGCAAAATTGCTGTGCAGTGGCAGGTAGGACACAGTCCCATCTTTTACAGCCTTCCCTGACCAGTGGCTGGGTGAGATCCTTTTGCTCAGGCATCACATTGTGTTAGATAACGTCCAGGAAACAACATCATTAATTTACCAGATTGCAAGTGATAGGTTTAGTGGTGTTCCTGTGATTGCAAACGTTACTATTCCCACTTCAGTGTGCTTCTTATAAAGCAGTTGTTGCTTGGGTGTTTTGGGTTGTATTTTTCAGAGATACTGAAATCTCCTTTCAGTTACTGTTATATTTCAGTGTGCACGAGGTAGGAGTGTTACTGTTTCAGGAGGGTGAGACAGTTCAGGCTGCAGTCAGTTGTTTCTGTAACTTCAGCAGTTACAGTTGTCAGTACACGGGTTCTGTGTTCCAGGCTGAAGGGGGGATGAATTAAAATTCAGGAGCTGTTTATTTAGATCTGTTTACAGAGATTTTTACATTTTTTTTTTAATATTCAGAACAGGAAAGGGATTATATTCCTTAAGTTCTCTAAAAGTTCCATTTTCCTTTATATGCTGCACCGAGCAGGATCCTTACTCCATTTTCCAAGTTCTCCAGCACATCACAGTGAAATGGTTTTATGTCAATTAATATTGACAGGAAGTCAGTTTGAGCAGCATTGGAAAATGGAAGTCGTTGGCAGAACTGGCTAATTTCATTGAGTTTCCTTTTGCTAAAAATATCTCTAAAAGAAGCCCTCCTTTGGAAATACAATGAGTGCTTGTTTGGCTGCAGTTTGGATTTGATGGTGACTCTTGTCCTTTAATGAAAAGGGCTCGAAAAATATGAATAACCTTTTGAAAAATCCTCGGCTGCTTCTGTGCAGTGCGTGGTTGTGCTCGTGTCCTCCAGGAGCTCACGTAGGTGCTTACCTTCAGTGCGTGCGTGACCTCGTGGGCTCGGGGGCCAGCAGCAGCAATGAAGTTGTATGGCCATGCCTGTGTGAATACCCCGGGTTGGAAGGGACCTGTAAGCATCATCGAATCCATCTCCTGGCTCCACACGGGACCACCCAGAAGGATTATTTGGGATGTGTTCTGTGGTCTCGGGTGATGATCAAAATCCTCAGAAAAGAGAGAATCGTGCCACGGGAGCTGTGCGTGTCGCTGTCAGCCTGCTGCCATGCCTTTGGCGCGGTGTACGTTTGGAGGCGTGCTGCGCTCTGCGCTCTGCTCCCGCTTCTGGTAGAGCCACAGCTGCCTGTTGCTTGCAAGCTGCCTCCTGGCATCCTGGACGTGGAGGAAAGGTTGAGCTGTCTGGCGGTGGCCCTTTGTATTGCTCTCGTGTTGTGCCAGGAATTGTCTTTGTCTTTTGGATGATGATTTCAATCCTTCTTTCTCAATGTTTTATACTTTTGTATAGGCAAAAGTGTTTGTTTTTTACTAGAAAATGAAACCTTGAGCTAGTGTGTTGTAACAGGGAGCACCCTGCACGCTATTTTCAGAGATCCAGCTACAAGTCATTGCTGGTGAAGGCAGTGAAGTGCTGCAGCCTGTTTGCTCTGCTGAGCTTGCACCAGCGCTAATCTCCAGCTCTCTCCTTTCTCAGTCTCCTCCGAAACCCGCTCTGTGTTGCCCATGAGACATTCACCAGGTCTCCGTTGTTGTCTCTTAAATTCAATCGAACTGAAAACAGCAGCCTTTTTAAAGTTTATTTTTTATCTTTAAAAAATATTTTCCTTTTTTTTTTTTTTTCTACTTTAAGGGCTGATTTGTGATTGTAGCTGTTGGGCACTGCTACATGAGCAGAGTTTACAAACATTTAGAAACAGAGTGTGTTAGTGCTGAAGACCAGCTGACAGCCACTGGAGGCTCTTACCCTGCTGTCAGCTGGCTTTTTGCATGTAGAGTCATTGTGCTTCCTATTGCTGGAGGTTTGCAAGCATGTAGATTATACAGCACAGAGAAGTTCTAAAATAGAATGTGGCAAGGCTGGTAATCTTGAGATTAGGACAGGTTAATGGATGCTGTAAAAGCTGGGTGTAAATTCTTGAGTATACAGTAAGGAACCAGCTTATACTGCTTTGGGAATCTCAGCACTGGAGAAAAGCTAAAAGCTGCTGCTCCCAGGCTGCTTGTAGCCCTTTACAGCAGAGTGCTCTGGGATACGGTAACTGGGAGCTGCAGGGTTTTGCAGTGGGGTTTGTAGCACGGTCTGTGTGATGCTGCCACAGGAATGAATGCGGGCAGAGGGCTAATGGTTCAAGCATGCAAAATATTGTTTAATTGATTTTGGTTATCAGCTTTATGGACTTGTGCAGAGGATGGAATGTCAGGAAAGAGGCAGAGTTCCCGTGGTGGCCTTAAGGAGGTTGTAGCAGCTCCTGTGCCTGGGAAAAGCAAGGGGCTCTTCTGGATTGCCAGCAGAACTCTTTGTCAAGGAATGCTGCTCCGCAAAGGAAAGTTGGTTCTAGGCTAAATGGTGGGCTGATGTGGAATACGAAATTCTTGCTGCCATTGATTCTCCATTTATTTTCTTCCATGAAGATACATTCAAAAACCTCTTGGGAGTATTCAGAGTTGTGAAGTGCCCGGTATTCTGACTTCCTGTATGAATCTGTGCTACTGTCTGTGGCCGCGTTATAGTCATTGGTGGGGAAAGGCGAAGGTACTGTTTAAAGACATGCTGTAACCTACTCTAATGAGAAACTCCTTCCTAGTTTTGCTTGTCTGGAAGCATAATGTGTTATATTCCTTCAGAGCTCCCAGTTGACTTATCAGTAGGTTTATTTTAAAATGAACTTCAGGTTTTTAAAAATTTTCCAGCTCTGCAGGTGACTGGTGAGAGAATGCTGTCCTGTGTTGGAAGCAGAGTGCAGCACGTGGCTCGGAGCAGGTCGGGAGGCAGATCTCGAAGCAGAGTGTTGCATTTCAGTGCGGCGTTAGGTTTCACTGCAGATCGAATTGAGGCTCTCTTGTGCTGAAAGAATGGGGCTGCATAGGTTTGTCTGTAGAGACAGGCACTTAAAGCAGATCTTTACTGACTGGGGGAAGAGAGAATGTTGATGCTTACGACCAGGATGTTGTGCTAAGAACTAGCAATGACATCGGGGGGTAGCTCATGACTGAAATGTACTACTGAAGGCAGTATTATGCTAAGAATTATGTTTTCTTTTCTCATGTATACTAATTACTATAGCTCTTCTGCAGTGGATCTTCAGAGCCATGGGTGTAGTATTTTTGTATTAACACTGGGGTTTTTCATTTTTTTGTTGATGTTTAAGTGAAGGACAAATCATTAACCTGAGCGAGTGCTGGTTCAAGGTAGAAACATTCAGCGCTTAAGTGAAAGAGAGATTTTGTATTTACGCTAACTTTGGCTTCTTTTCTCTCCTGTGTTACAGAAGTACTAATACGGAGCGCTTGACCTTCTAATCTCTAACAGCAGAATCTCCTGAGACCGGGATTAGGAAAAGAGTGCCTTCAGAACCAATATGTAGCAAATGGGTATCGCACCTCTGAAGCTCCTCCCTTGGTTCAACACTTGCATGTTGTAAGGATCCTTGTAGCCACAGCCGTGAATTGCTCTTGTTAACTTCAGAAGTGGATTTCATGTGGTGCTTGCTAAGTGTTGAGTCACCATGAGTAGTAATCTAGGAAAAGAAAAGGACTGTAAAGAGAAGGATCCAAAAGTCCCGTCGTCAAAAGAAAGGGAGAAGGAGGCCAAAGCCTCCGGAGGATTTGGGAAAGAAAGCAAAGAGAAGGAGCCCAAGACCAAAGGGAAAGATGCCAAAGATGGAAAGAAAGACTCCAGTAGCACGCAGCCTGGGGTAGCTTTTTCAGTGGACAATACGATAAAAAGACCTAATCCAGCCACAGGTACCCGCAAAAAATCCAGCAATGCTGAAGTGATCAAAGAGCTAAATAAATGCCGGGAAGAAAATTCAATGCGCTTGGACTTGTCCAAGAGGTCTATACACATGCTTCCATCGGCTGTCAAAGAGTTAACGCAGTTAACAGAACTTTATTTATACAGTAACAAACTGCAGTCTCTACCAGCAGAGGTGGGCTGCCTTGTGAACCTGATGACACTGGCCCTGAGTGAGAATTCACTCACCAGTTTGCCTGACTCTCTTGATAACTTGAAGAAACTGCGCATGCTTGACCTGCGGCATAACAAACTGAGAGAGATTCCTTCGGTGGTGTATAGACTAACTTCTCTCGCCACTCTTTACCTACGCTTTAATCGTATAACTACTGTGGAAAAGGATATCAAAAACTTGTCAAAACTCACCATGCTTAGCATACGAGAGAACAAAATCAAGCAACTACCTGCTGAAATTGGTAAGCGATCGCGCTGATTAAAGGCTTAAGTCTGTACTGAAGTTAATTTTGCAATTCCATTAGGTGTATGTAAACCACCTCTTTTTCAGGTGCTCTGCTCCATTTGAATCATGCATAAAATTGTGGTCTGGATCATACTGTTGCAATGTTAGCTTATACTGAGAGTAATCAGTACCCAGGACATATTTTTTCATACAAAGCAACCCTCCTTTTTCTTCATCTATCATCTTAAAACCAGCTAGATCTTGTTTTCATCTTTTCCTTGTGCTTTCCACATATTGTGTCTTTAAAGCCCAGATGGTTTGAAAGAAAAAGAAAAGATACAAGGGCGCATCTTACTTTCAGATTTCTTTATAAATCATTTATGAGCTGTTGCAAGTTATAAACACATTATGGGCATGTTACAGAGGGATATGACCATGGTAATAGAAGGTAGAAAAGGTGCTACATGCTATTACCATGAGCAAGCTGTTGGATGCCATAACAGTTAATAATGCGGGTTAATGATTTGTGAAAGCCTCTGCTTTCTCCAAGTTCTGAATATATTAATGTGTGGAAGCTTAGTATAAAATGGCCAAACGTTGTATGCGTGGTTGTTGATTCTTATGACTTTTTAATGGATAATATTTGTTTTTTTTTCCAAATGTTGTTACAGAGCTATGAAAGATGGTTACGTGAAATGATATAAAAGTGGTTTATTGATTTAAATAGTTTATGACAGAAAGTGTGCTGGAACGGCTGTATTTCAATAACTACTAAGTTGTTCCTAATAGCTTCAGATTCGTGGGATACATCTCTTCATCAGACTGTTTTCGAGCAGTATTTCAATAACTTAAGTGCTTCATAAAAGGGAGAGTGTATCATAAGCTTTTTTTCCTATGTGTCTCCAGTTTTTACATTACAAGCACCGCTTAGTGCTGCTGGGGGGGAGAGGGTACAGAAACCTCATGCACTGAAGAAAGTCGAAGCAGCTTCTTAAAGTGGGGAGAAAAAGCTCCTGGAAGATGCTTAGCCCTTGTACCATTACAAGTAAATTCCTGTGCCTAGATTTATTTATTTATTTCTAAAATGGGTGTGGGACTTCTTCCTGTTAACGCTTCTGCACTGGCTTGGGTAAGTGTTACTGAAGTCAGTTGCTGTGTTCACTATCTTCTACAAAGGCTGGGAACTGCTTTTGTTTAGATCTTTTTCAAGCCAACAGTACTTGTCTCCTCCTGCACTTTGATCTGTAAGATTTGTGATGTAACCTTTTCTGGATAGCGGGAACTCCTGGAACTTCTTAAACACCAGTCAAATGATCAGCGATGTGCAGTACGGGCAGCGTGTACAGGATGAAGGAAGCAGTGTAATGCTGCTGGTGTCAGCCTTTGGTTCCTGCAGGTGCTGATGGAACGGATTCTATCGTAGCCACAGAAACTGATTTTTACTGAGCGGAAATTAAATAGTTAACGTGGTATGTTTTCTGATGAAGTGATTTCTCAGTTGGCACTGGCATTTCAGCAGTCCTAGGAATTTCCCCTGAGAGAACGAAGGAATGGTAATTTTGACCTATTATTTGACACTTCACTTTAAACCTCGCAGCCTCTGAATCTTTCATTAATCCAAGGATCATACTGGATGGAAACCACGGGGCTGTTGTTTGCAATCAAAACACGCTGTGTGTTCCTGCATCCATTGGAGAAATTGTGACTGACTTAGCTTCTTAAGTTATATTATGCATTTGTCAGTGTTTTACCCGTGTCTGTTTTGTGGCTCGGTTATTAAATGTAATCTAGCAAAGAGTCAGCCTCTGAAGTTCAGCTGGGGATAGTTCTGCAGAAGTTTAAATTAGCAGCATGTGAGGAAAAATCTTCTCAGTGTCACATTCCAGTGCTTGGTGTTGCCCTTTGAAAACCTTTTGTAGGTGTGTTTGATACTGCTGATATTGTTGCTGCTGGGAGTGCTTTGTCTCTCAACTGTTTTGTTTCTTGAGTTCATCTGTTACGTTTCCATTTAGGTATATCATTTCTGTATGCACTTGTTCACAGCAGTCTTGAAAGAGGTGATGTGTAACAGTTTCATGGAGAAACTTAGAGAAGTGAATCATGAATGCATGTGTGTGTTACTTTTTATTGCTACGGGTCAGCACCTCAGCATGGAGGGTGTAGAAGCACGAATGCGAGGGGGCTGTCACTCTGCTGAGCTTCAAAGGGGTATTCCTGTGTTCGACAGCAGACTTCATGCAGAGCAAACTTCTCTGATTAGCTTGCCTGTAATTACATTGGTTGAAAAATTAAAGAATTGTTACGCTTAAGTAACCCAGTTACGGCTGCCAAAACATACAAAATAAGTATTTGAAAACCTTTTTCCTCAAGTGGTGAAAACAGATGAGATGGTTTCACTTCTGTGATTTTCACTTTCATGTATCTTTGTTCTGGTACAAAGATGAAATGTTTGAGTTGGACACAGCTGAGAAATGTATTTCTTACTTTCCAATGGAATTTCTCTGTTTCTTTAAACACTTGTTAGTTCTCTGCATTTCGTGTGTGCACTTTAAATACTGCTGGTCTTTTCAGTCCCTGCAATGTTAATCTGTATGTTTATAGCACAGTTCCTAAATATTACATGCCAAGCTGAACTTAACAGTAAACATTCTTGTATTATCAACTTGTAAATAGCGCAGAAATTCTTGTTGCACCAAAGCAGGAAGTAAAATGAGGCCATTATCTTTTATAAAGCAATATCACGGGAACATTTCAAATTCTTTTCAAAAATACCCCATTGTTCTGAGGCTTGGGGCTCACATATCTGATGGTAAGCTCATGTACTTCTTCATATTTTTAAAAATTCACAGATTATGTGACCTGCTGACTTGTCCAGCAAGGAAGAGTCTTGCAACGTTTAGCCAGCCTGGTGGGCAAGCATGCATAGAACCCGTGGTTTGCTTTTGCTGGTAGATCTGCTACAAAAGGTTGCTATGAACAACAAAAAGCCCGGACTCGAGGCCTGCAGGGTGGGGTGTTGCTGCTGTTCCGTAGTGAGAAGTGCCCTCAGAGAGCTGGGGTTCAGTGCTCTGCGTAGCACTCAGATGCCCCTTGTTTTTTCTCCTCTCTTTAACTTGGAATTGATCTTCTCCAATCCTATGATAGCATCCCTTTTTTGATAGGTGTCTCATGGAAAATATGCTGATGGTCATGCGATTTCAAAATAAGGTTCTACAAATGCTTATCTGCTGGCATGTGCTAGTGTTTGTTAGAAGGAGATTCTTTTCAGGGAAACCTGAAACTAATGCTAAAGCATTTCATAAAAGCTTGAGTGAAGGTAAAATATTTTACAAAACATTTGTAAAACACATAGTTCATCAGATAGGTGGAATCTACTATGAAACAACTGGTCTGTTAGTGTAATATTGTCTTGATTAGGCTCTATAAGGGATGAACCTTGAAGTGTGGAGCTGTTGGGATGCAATCCAGTATTTGGTTCTGTTTTGGACTTTAAAGTGTCCTTAGCAGTTAAGCAATACAAACTCAGATGAGGTGACTACAGTGGGGCGAAAAGGTGCTTTACATTCAGAATGTCTTTATACAAAAGAGGAAGTGTTATCATCTATAGTTAGTAAACAGATGTGTGTGTTTCTGGTTTTTTTTTCTCTTCAGAATGTAGTACCAGCTTGGTCCCTTGATTCCAGTTGCTTTGTTATAGATAGGATGGTGATTAAAATTTTCCAGTCTTTCCAGTATTCAGAAGATTTCTTAACTCCAAATAACAGCTTACTGAACTCACTCACTCAGTAAGCCAATAAATGGTAAAAATATTCTCTGTACTTTGGAAAAAGATTTTTATTGACTCAGCAAATTCAGGCTCTAGGTGCATAGCGAGTCGTCGTTACCAGTTGTTTGTTGGACTTCCCTTACCACTTTTCCAGCAACGTATTTATTACCTCTACATTTTTAATGCAGCTGATTTTAGTAGGCTGCATAGTAACTGAGGTCTTGATAAACACTGTTTTATTTTAAAAATATAAATAGATTTGTTTGAATGAGAGCTAAAAATGCTTAAAAATGAGTTTGACTGAAAGCATTCAGAACATTCTTTCTAACTCGTTCTGTTTTGCAGGTTTAGCTAAAAGCTGTGTTGAAGAGTGGCTGAATTAGTGCTCGATCCTGCCTCTTTCATCTGAATTATTCCCCGATCAGCTGATTTATCTCACTAAACCAACAGAAATATTAATAATTTCGCTGCTTTTGTTTTCTGTTACTTTAGCTAGTTGAGTTCAAGGCAGCTTCTGATCAAAGTGGAACTGGTGTAGGAGCAGTGGCCCAGCATGGCCTGGGGCAGGGGGAGCAGGACCACTGCTTCCGGCAGCTGTCGGCTGCTAGGTCTGCTTGGGAAATCTCACAGGTAGGACTGCATGGGTTGTATGACAGCAGATGAAATGCACTGCATGTGGCTTGAGGAAAGATGGGTTCCTGCCTACAGAACCATTGAAAATGCACCAGTTTATCATTTCAGAATCTTATTCCTCCTTTTTGTCCCTGCTTTCCAGATAATCCCGTGTGACGCTGGGAGTGCTGGTAGCAATAGCTATGCCCCATCTTACTGAAGCAATTTTTATTGTTTGTGTTTTTTTCATTTTTCTTAGCAATGAGAATTTATTTACACAAGTTTCTTGGTGGCAAAGCTGCTCTACGTTGCTCTTTGCATACTTGTTCTTTCTTGTAAGAGTGCATCTTGCTCCGACTATGGCCCTAATAAATTGTCTGCATAAAACCAGGGCAAGTGTGCATACATGACTTAACCTGACCCCTTTTCTGGATCCCAGCTATTTTCATATTGGGGATTTCCTGAGTCTGATGCAGCTTTTCTATTTTGGAATTCTCAGTAGACTCCTTGTCCAGGGGCTTGACCATTTTTTCCTTTAAACTCATCCTTGGCAAGGTCCACGAGTTTGGTTTGGACGCAGCTTTTGATTGCTTCATTTAATGAACTCCAGTTCTTGCATTCCGAGGTGCTCAGCTGTCATCCTTACCTCCATGCCACTTACAATTTGTAGATCCATCTTCCAGGTTCTGCTTCTGAACGCAAATGGATTGTTTGAAGCTCGTCACCTCATGCGTGAAGCTAGATGTGTCTTTCTCCTGGTCCCCCATATGCATCCCTTTACGTCTTGTTGGTTGAATTCACAGAATCACAAAATTGTAGGGGTTGGATGGGACCTCTGGAGATCATCAAGTCCAACCCCTCTGCTAAATCAGGTTCCCTACAGAAAGTCATTTTGTTGCTTGGTGACTTGGTCTCGTGAAGTTCTGAAGTGTTTCACCTTGTTCTTGTCCTTATAGTCACAAATAATTTGTTAACAACTCTGCTGCTCAGCCCTATGCTTGTTGAACATGTGTACGTTCCAAGTGCAAGAGCAGAACTTACCTGTTCACTTCACTGTTAAATCTCTGGTCGCATCCATAGGAAAAAGTGTTAATGGGAAGGATTCCACGTGGAAGCTTTGCCAAAACAATCTCCAAGAATAAATGTGGAAGTGAGGTCACAAGGTGGACTCTGCCTTCATCACCATATCTGGTAAATTGTCCTTTCCAGCGAGATCAAAAGTTGAAGTTTAGAATGGAAGAATGTGAATGCTATGGTGAGTCAGACAGTGAGCACGAGAAGGATGAAAGCCAGAGGAACTGCTCTGGGTTGAAGCCAAGCAATCTGCAGGCTGTTACTTGAGCTAGCCTTTTGCATTTCTTGTATCTACATTCTATTCCATTCCCCTACGTTATGTTGAAGGACTCGTTTTGCATAGTCAAGTCGATATTTTCTTTGCAAAGACTGTAGCATCTTGTTCGAGTTTTTGACTTTTTCCTTTTTAACATAGAAATCAAATAGAACTACTGTTGTCAACACAGTTGAAATTGCATCTACATAGTTTCTGCAAGTTTCTTGAGACTCTAAATATTGTGTTTTCTGTGTGTGAATGCAACTTTTATTCTATGGAGAATCTGGTCAGGGCTGTTCTGCAAGGGAAATATTTTTAGATTGTAATTCAGGGAATCTGCCTACACCAGACTTGGAATGTCTCTTAAGACTCTCTTCTGTTCTTCCCTTCCCCCATCTACCCAATATTTAGATCATTTGTGGTTTCTTCACTACTTTGAAACATTTTCACAAGACTTGCACCTGTTCTCAGTAGCACAGGCAGCAAACCAGATGTGTGCAGCTGCATTACTTCATGTCTGTCGCACACGAAGTGTAGTGCGACCTTATTCAATGGCTGGTTAGTGGCAAAGCTTCTCAGTGATGCTCTGAATTTCATTTCCCCCTTTTTTTTTTTTAGCAGATCTGACAATATAGAGAAATATTTCTTTATTGTGGTTTTATCTAAAAGCCCCTTCTTCAGTTGCAGCAGTTTGAGAGAAGCCAAGCTGTGTTCCTGGGTTTGCCTGCCGTGCTAATACCTGCAAACACAGTGGCTGAGAATATTTTCGTATGTTTGTATTCTAATGTGGTTAAAGCCTGGAGCTGTGAACACAAGTGTAATAAATAGAGGCACTGCTACGTGTACCCAAGGAGTCAGAAAATGACTGATGCAGTTCTGCTTGCTTTCTTGAGCTGCAGGAAGGTGAACCACTTGGTTTTGACCAGCTTCAGCTTTGGAGTCTGGGTTCCAATTCCTGTCAGGCCCTTGTGGGGCCTCAGTGTTTTGTTGTCAGCCAGTCAGATTTGTCCTTGCATTTTTTTTTTGGACTGGTTTTATGATAATGATTAAGTAGTCCCACCTCTTTGATCTTAATTGGATTGATGCCCTGGATGTTATTCCAGTGAACGCTGACAGCTTGTTAGAAGTCCAATAATTTTTTAATATCAGTGCTGCAATTATTTGAATTTCTTGAATGCTTCTGAAGTGCTGAATAGAGGGGAATATTCAACTTCTGTATGCCTGCCCTCGCTAATGCCGCGCTACGTGGTCAGCCCTTGCTATTTGTCAGAGCACCGTGCTGCTCCTCACTATGAATGCCCAGCATCCCAGGACTCAGCCTCCCTGGGACCCCGGCTCCTTCATGGCTGCTCTGCTTTGCAGGGCTGGGGCTGTGCATCCTGAGCTGCTCCGCACCGCCCATCCCAAAGCCCATCTGTAGCCCTCTTGCGTGTCTCATGTGCTTATAATGGTGTTTGGACATCTTTTCAGTTGTTACTTTCAGTTATAAATAAAGAAATACAAGAAGTGGTTTTGCTGTTGTCTTGTCAGAACTTGTTTTAGGCCAGATTTGTAGGGTTTCTCTTCGGTTCAGCTTGGCTTCTGTCTGTTTGGTTCCCATAGCTGGATTCTGTTACGCTTTGTGCAAATTGTAAATATTGCACCATGCTCATTGCTGATTTATATGAATATTTTAACTTTGATATGTGATTTCTGACCTTGTTAAGATTTCGTTCTATCTGCTCTCTAATTCTTCTGTGCAAGCTATTTGTTGTCAATAATAACTCAAAATAACTGTGACTTCCTAACTGTTGAGCAGTTGGCTATGTGCAGCAAAAAAATCCATTCTGTCTGTTTTAAAGATGCACTCGACCCTTGTAGTGAGGCAGAAGGCTCTGAAATTGTAATCTTTTTGTTTCTAAAATCAGAACACTTCAAATAGTTTTATAGACAGGCTAAAAAAGTCTTTCGCTTTTTTTCCCCAGATCGGGGAACCTAGTAAGAGATCAATAATTATCCCAGCCATGGGGAATATTTGAAATTAGTTCACAGAGCTGCTGATTGCAGATAATTGCCCTTACAGACCGGCTGGCAGGCAGAGCGCCGGCGCACCAGCATTGAGCTCCATTACTGCCTGCATCCTCCTCTTCCTCACGCTTTCTGCAAGTCTTTATCCTCTTGCTGTCTGGCCCAGGGTTTATCATGTTGTGAAGGATTTCACAATTTTCAATCTGCTTAAGCATGGGCAGGCACGGAGTTAATCCGCTGGAAAACAGGTTGTATTGCAAATTGCGTTTGCCATCCGGGAGAATTGCCTACTGGGTGAGTTGGTGGTTGGAGGCACCGAAGCCTGTTTGATACTGCCCTGTACCATCTCCCTGCATTATTATTAATTTGTGAATCCTTTGATATTTTTTAATGCAGCTGAACGCTGGTTTTAAATGGCCAAGAGGAACGCTGAGTTACGTAAGTCAGGGCAAGTAGCTTGGTCCTCTTGTCACAACAGGCTTTTGAGGCTGGCCTTGTGATGGGGCTGCTGTTCTGCCTCGCTGGGTGGAAAACACCGGGCTCTCTCTTCATCAGGCTGTGTTTTTCCAGAAGGTATATTTAGCTGTGTCATGCTGTAACATTTTGTCTGTGTACCTCTCAATAGTAGTGAGGTGATTGCTCATCTCACCTTGTTTAGAGTTTTTTTTTTTTTGAGCTGCATACTTAGCTGTATTTTTAGCAGTGTTTTTAACCAGAAGTTAGTTGGGAGACTACGAAAACATTGTTCTCTTACAAGTGCATGTGAATTGTCTGCCAGTTCTATCTTATAAGATTTTAAAAACGGCAGAATATGGTGTAATTAACCATGGTGTGAAGATTATTTATGGGCAGTCTCTTTCATGTGTTTCACGTGGACATTACTTCTAATTTAAAATTTCTTATTACCAAGCCAGCTAGTACGTGCAGTTTCTCCCTGCTGTCTTGGCAGACTTTATTTTGATAGCTTTCCTTTTTCCATGTCAATTGCACCATAGTATAGTACTAAATTTAAAAAAAAAACCAACAATCCAACCCCAGCTCTATGTGACTTCCTAGCTTGTTTTCCAGTTCTACAATGCAGTTGCTAGTGGTCTGTAGAAAATCCTTTATTCACTACTCTGATGTTAAAATCCATGTATTTTGGGCATTACTTGTGGTGGGGCAGGGAATGGGTTCTCCCTTGGTGAGCTGCTGCTGGGTGAGGCTTGTTTCCAGCTGTGAGCAGTGCACTGCCAGAGTCTTTTCTTAACTGGGTTGAAATACAAACATGTTTCAGCAAAGTTTATCAATGTTATACAGTGGAAGAGAACAATTTTTGATTCTTTTAATATGATTGACATCTTGAGTGCCCCTCTTATTATCTGTGTGTGGTTTTTTTTTTTTGTGTGTTTGTGCAGTCTTTCCTTTAGGACAACTTTAGTTTTGATTTCTGATGTAGATTTCTGAGAAGGGAGGCCAAGTTCTCCTCCTTGGGTGCAGGCATGGCTGGCATTGGTTTATAAAGGAGTGGACCCTTTTTCCTTAGCCTCCTTCCTTCCCACGCTTACTCTTCCCAGACTACACTGACTCCTCCCTCTTCCCACCCCTAGAGATCCCACTGTAAGTCTTGCAGTCCCCAAGTGCTCTTCTTTGCGTCCACGGTAAGTGTCAGAGCACCTCTGGGGCTCCCTCTCCATTGCTGGACCTCTGTGTGCCTTTGTGAATGCAGGTGAGCCTCTACCACATTGCCTGAATATTTTTACCCTTGCTAAGAGAGCATATCTGATGTGAGAATTCATGTCACAGACGGCAACA
This sequence comes from Numida meleagris, assembly GCF_002078875.1. Taxonomy (NCBI): domain Eukaryota; kingdom Metazoa; phylum Chordata; class Aves; order Galliformes; family Numididae; genus Numida; species Numida meleagris. The sequence continues at coordinate 9,443,528 of NC_034413.1, read as the reverse complement.
GTGTAAATTCACCTTGCATGCTTTCTATTAACTTTTAGGTTATCAGCGTTGTCTCAGCGATCTCAGATAAAGCATTGTAAGAATTTCGCTTCCCCTCTGCTCTCCTGCCTGTAGGCTAAGAAGGACATTTTGGTGAGATGCTGTCAAACCACAAGTAGCACTGTGTCCAAGAGCAAGATTCCTTATGGAGCGATATGAACTAAAAGCTGAATAATACAATATCACTTGAATGTGATAGAGCCTTAACTCTTGCCTGATTTCCATTTTAAAATCTGAAATTGGTTGGGCAATCCCCCAAACTATTTTAGCATTTAATATTTTTATTAAGTATATTTACCATGCCCCCATCTTCATTGTGGAGATATTGCGTGTACCTGTCCAAATCAAACCGAAGTGTGGGCTGACCCTCAGCTGGCTAAATAAACACGGGTGTCTCTTCATTTCTTTCTCCTCCTTCCCAGCATCAGCTGTGAGATGTTTGTGGCAACGTGTATCTCGCTGTTGTCAAAGTTTTCAGCAGGTGCAAAAGGGAAGCGCAGCAAATGTTACTGCAAAAATCCAAGTCTTTCTTCAACAGATGTAGAGTGGGAAGAGTCAAGCAAATGAGAAATCAGTGTGATGAAATGAAATTTGTGCCACATCTTGAGTTTGACATCATTGCTTCAGGTCTGCAGTGAAAACAAATGAAACCAAAATCGTCAGGACTGAACTTCAACAGTCACGATGTGAAAGCTACTACCTGAAAGTGCTTTGAAAATGTTTGGGTTATCTTATTAAAGATTTTATGGAGTTCTCTTTGGTTTGTGTAAAGAGGAGTTAAAATTTTTTCTGTAGTTTTTCCTCCTCCTTCTACTGCCTTCTGCGCTTTGCCTACTTGTTTTCATGAGTATCAGCCAGATGCTGCTACCACAGAACGTTAAATCTTGCTCAGCCTTTTGCTTACATTTGCATTCTTCTGGGTACCTGCTTCATCGGTGAATGCTGACCTGAGAGGTGTCCATGGACAGTGATGGAGGTGATACTTAAGTGTCACCTTTACGTTATCACGTGCCTAATTTCTAGAAAAAACATCCCAATTTGGATCAATAAATACAGGAAATGGTGTCTGTTTTGCAAAGACTTTTTTTTTGGCTGATCTTTAACAACTGTTTTATGATGCGTAGTAAGTATTGTGGATAAATGCCACTTGCAGACCAGACGTAGAGTCTTAGTTCATAAATCTGTTACGGTTTAATAAATCACTGTTTGTGATCCCACGCTGACTTAATGGGTGAACAGTCCAAGCATCAGAACTTGCAGGCCTGTGGGAAAATCCTTAGAGGATTGTGCCAAAGATATCAAACTTAATAATAGACATTCACCCCTCAAAAGGAATTTGCTGCTCTTCCAAGTTAGTTACTGTCTGAGTGATGCTCTGATACACAGAAACAGTGACCTAATCTTTACTGAATAGAGTTGAAGTCATTCAAATCATTTGCATTAATTTCACGTCTGTCAGCTCCAAAAAATACAAATGTCTACGCCTGTGTTCAGGCATGTACACATTTTCTTCAAGCCAGCAAACTGTTGCTCAGAATGCAGTGTGTTTGTCATTAAAATTGGTGGAAATACTGTACTTGGAGAGCTGTGCCTAGTTGTACCTTTGGATTGGTATGTAAAAGTCGGAGGTGAAACAGTTCAGTGTAAAGCTGCTCTGAACTCTACGCAAGTCCAGTCCTTTTTAAGGCTTAACAGATGCCTTTTGTTTCAAACTTTCACTGGTTGTACCTATGCTTACGTATATAGTATATAATAATCTGTGTAAATATTTATACAGTTGCCTTTTTTGATGACCAAAAAATGATGAAAATGTCAGCCACATAATTTTGCTATCTTTTAAGTATTGATTTTCTGTCTGAAGGTAATATATGCTATACAAGCCGATCTTGATTTCTTGTAACTCAATACAGCCACTCACTCTGAGGTTCTAAATTTCTGGTCAGCATGAAACAGGTGTGCAGTGTGGATTTTATATTCCTATGTTCTACAGCTTGAACTGTCAAAACAAAACCAGTAAATAAGGTTTCTTCAGAGAACCTATAAAAAGTTTTATCCAAGTTTCAAAAAATTGCTGATCTCGTTTTTAAGCTGTCTGATAAAATTATGATTCCCAAAGGCCTTACTTTATATATTTAGCAATAGGTTATTTTTTTTCTTAATATAATGAAATCCTTCTGCTTCTATTAATCGTGTGGAACAAGACCTGAACGTTGTAGATCTTGATGTCTGGATTTTCCTGTGTGCTTTTAGGTGAGCTGTGTAACCTCATAACGCTGGATGTAGCGCACAATCAGCTTGAGCATCTTCCAGAAGAGATTGGAAGTTGCACGCAGATCACCAACCTCGACTTGCAGCACAATGAGCTCTTGGACCTGCCAGAAACCATAGGTATGTCAAGAGGTTGGGGAAGGGAAAATAAATGGCTTCTTCAAAATGTCTGGTAAGAGGAGCAGATCTAAAAATAAGTAGTTGATTGGTGGCTGTAGAATGACTGGTGTTCTGCTGAAGGCACCTTCACACTTGAGATTAGAAGGAAGGTGTGCATCTTTAAACAACCTTACTTTAGAACAATTAAAAACCTTCCTAGTCCATAAAGTAATCCTGCTGTAATACAATAGAGCGTTTGCAACAGAAGTTAGGAGTAACAGACTGAAGTAAATGCGTTCCTGATCATTTTCAGAATGTCATGTAGGATGAAACAACAAAATATGACTTATTTAATTTAATCTGTTTAAACAGATGGCAGAAAAAGATGCGTGCTGTGGTTTTGAAAAGACAGAAAACAAGACAGTCATGGTTTTAAGCCCTTATTTATCACCACAACATACTGAAAAGAATGTACATTATCACTTAGACAATATTTAATGTTGAACTTTGTTGAATGTTTTCTTTTTTAGATAGAAAATTTTGTGTGGAGTTGCTCTGGCTTCCGATTTAGAAAGTTTGACCTGAACAGAGTTTACATTGATGAACTATCCAATGTATCTAAATTCCCTTCCTGGTTTGATGATATTTTTAATCTCTGGAGATCTTATTCCATCTGGAATTTGCATCTAACTTACATGCTTCATAAGCACAGCCTTTATTTTTGTATCAGTTTTGTAAATCTTACTGAAAACTGTTTTAAAAACACTTGTGTGTACTATCAATTTCATATTTAGGGAGAGAGTTCTCTGGAGAAAGTGCTAATTACAGGAAAAATTCTATAAGCAAGTTGATTTCCATCGTCAGGGCTTACAGACTGCTGTTGTTGCTCCTTGCTAGGAAGTTGTACCCAGCTGCTGAGTGACTGGCAGTCACTGAGCTTCTCAGAGGACCTGAAAGATCTTGCTTATAATATGCTGTGTGGCTGTGCTTGCAGGAAGGATTCCTGGGTAAGAGAGACAGAGTTAATTAAGCAGTTGAGCCATTTGTGATACATAGGAGATTGCTGACTCTGCAATCAAGTTTGGACTCTTCTGTTTCTCTAGGAAGTTACTGTAAGCCTAGATTGTTTGCATTGAGTCGAGTTTATACCTAGCCAAACTGGATTTCTGCGTGTTTTCTTTGTTTTGTTTTCTCATCACAGTGTTTTCATAAGGTTTTGAAGTCAATTATTTTTAAGTGTATACAACTGTCTCTTTACTTTGCTTATCGGAGCTGAACATCGCTGCTGTGCAGCTCAGCAAACCACCGAAGGCAGATAACTACAGTGCACTCTCCTGTCTCTGCACACCAGCTAAATTTGTGTGCCACTGGAGAGCCCCTGTTGGTACTGAGGAACGTGTGTAGGAGCTGAACACTGAAGTGAAAACTTAAAATCAGAATTTGTGCCACAAATAGCTCCCGAACAGCCAGACTTGGAAACTTAAGGGAAAAGTGTTGAACTCCAGCGTAAATGATAATGATCAACCTACATTTCTGCCTGTTACAGAAAAGGCAGCCGTAGCCAGTTCAGCAACATTGGCTTTATTTCTTAGTCATCACAGTTTTGGTTCAACATTAAAGCAAGTTGTGGCTTGATTTTTGTATTACAGCGTACTTTGTGGTTAGGATTGTTCAGCAAGAGAATGCGAGCACTGAGAAAAACACCCAGGGCACGGCGGCTGCTGCTGCGTGGGGCTGGGCTGGCACACCTTCCAGCCTCACGCTCCCTCTCAGGTTTTGGCTTTTCCTTTTCTCACCGAGATCGGCCTGGTGCTCGGCATTGCTCACGACGCTTAGCACTGCCAGTTTTTAGCATGCTGCATGTATAAGCACTGTCAGTGTTTCACCAATTTACTCGAAGTGCTCTGGGGGTTGCACGCCTGGTACAAAAAAAGACCAAACTCTTTTGTATGTTGTAAATATTTAATACTCTGAGCCTGTGAGACTCCTGCTATGGAGAAGACTTTCCATTACCGCCAGAGCTGTCCCCTCCTCCTGCACCAGTACCTTTGCTGGAGACCAGCTTCAGCTTGTGAGGGGGGTTTTGTCAAGCTGCTGTGAAAACCCAGCGGCTCCTTCCTTCCCTACTTCTCCCTCAGCCTGACGGAATAAAAAAAAAAAAAGCACCCAAACTTGCAAAATGCTTACATTTACTGCTGTGCTGTCTAATTAAGTTCTGATTTTCCCACTGAAAGGTTTCTGAGTGCGCCAGTATTTTTTTTTTTAAAGCTTGTTTTCTAATTCCCAGTTCCGTACTGGAACGAAGCGGCGTTGGAAGGCAGGGACGTTGGAGGGTGACATGCAGGGGAGTGGCAGGGAAGGGATTATGCATCAGTAATGATTACAGAGGTAGCACAGCCAACATATCCATTCTGTAAAAATACAAAGTTCTTGTTTGATCTAATACTTTATAAGCATGCCTTCTTGCAGTAACAAATGTCAATTTTAGATATTAGTTGTCAGGAAGTGACCTCACGTCTTGCTTTATAGATATTGGCTTAATACATTCATATCTGTATTTCTGTTGATTGAAAACCGTGAAGTACTTTGTATATTAGGTCACTTCCTGTAAGAAAAATGAGCTTTGTGGAACAGCTTAGTACATTCCAAGAGTCTCAAGTCTAGAATCAAAATCATAGTGGGATCTGAGCTTCTCAGTGGTGTCGTGCAGATTGCTGCATGTGTGTGAATTATGATATGCTATTATTTTCGATATCTTATCTCAGTATGCTTACCTGGCACACTAATGAGAGGAAATATCCAAAAGATATATAAAAGGAGATAAATTATTAAAGTTAGTAATTGGACTTCTGAAAGAGAGGAAATTTAGGGTGGAGTAAAGTGTTTCTGCTAGCTGCTCATTGGATTACAAGCTAGCTTAGAAAATATTGTGCTGCGAATTCCACGTTGAGTGCTCTCTCTCTTTGAAAACTTTATTTGAGCACTCTTTATAAATGTGTTAGCAATTTCTTATTTAAAAGCTCAGCAGCGCTTGTTCGAGAGGGAAGTTCAACAAAAACAGAACTATGACTTTTAAAAAATCAGATTCTTCAACTATTTTGTAATTTTCCACTTCTGCGTGTTTACGTCTGCAGCTTGATTATAGTCAAATGTGGCATATTCATAGACATTTAAGGCAACAGACGTTTTAATAAGAAAAAGAATAGTCTGTTGTAAATGTTCCAAAATGATGCTTTAAAAGCACAAAAAATTCTGTCACTGGACACGCTTTCCAGTGTCTGACATGGCACCGTTCCTAAAAGATGGTTTGGAAAATGAGAGGCACATTCAGAGCCTACAATTCATGCCCTTCACTTCGACTGAAGAGCTCAGAAACTGAAATCACAACTCGCATGAAAGCAAATGTTCTCCGGGGAAGATTTGCCATTTGCGTTGGTCGGCATTGCACCACAAACTCTGCTGCTGGCTGTTCTAGCTTCGGTTTACCTTTCAGAGCACTGCTGCACTTCTGTGCCGTCCACTTGATAAAATGGGAACGGTTGTGAACAGAGCTGGACGTCGACAACTCGCACAGCTTAGATCATACAAATTGTTGCTGAGAGCTTAAAGTTCCCACAAGTCCTCGTAAAGATTTTTCTGTAGAAAGTGGAACTACTTCTAAATGGGTTTTTAAGTATAGCAGGCTTAGCGAAAGCTGGAGGAGTCTTGCTCTGAAGCTTCTAACAAATGTGCTGGTCTTAATGAAAACCTGATGGAGCCGTGGATAGACTCCAGCTTTGATGGCAATGTTTGTGTTCTTAAAATTTAAGCGTGTTGACCTGGTGCTTTGGTCAGGCGGGCTCTGAGCATTTGGTGCTCTGCAGGATCAAGCCCGTTTCCAGTCTCAGAATGAGAGATCTGGTCAGATTTCACTCTTCTCGGGCTGTGCTGTTAATGAGGCATTTTTAATTGGATTCTGTTACTGTTTGTCAATCACAGTAACCTTTTTGTCCCTTCTCTACCACCTTGAAAGCAATGGCTCCCACTCTTATTCTAGCTTTTGGGTTATTATAGGTCTTTTCTGGATTTCATGGCATTCTCACAAAGGGAATGGAGTTTCTGGTTCTTGTTAGCTTCACTTCTAGATTTAGTCAATAGAAAGCAGTGAAACTGCCCAGAAAATCCTGGGTGGCACCGAGGTGGTAGGTGACAGCTCATCGCATCCTCTAATGGCAGAACCGGAGGGTACGGAGCAGGGCCGGGAGTTGGCAGCCTCCAAAAGTCATTGTTTGGGCATTAAGAGCAGGCTGCCCTTAATGCGGCGCGCAGGTAACGCCCGGGCGTCAGTGTTTGCACAGCTTGGGGTGGATGCCAAAGCTCAAAGGACAGCTTGACAATTTTGCAGAAGAAAACTGTATCAGTCGCTGCTAAGTGCAGGCAGTCATTGAGCCACGTGCTGCTGAATCAGTCCATGCTCCTGCGGCAGTGTCAGGAGGTGCTTTCCCTTTCCTCAGCTGCTTCTCTTGGCGGTGGCTGCTGGGTGCTTCTTTCCCAGGGGGGAGATATTTGTGATTTGTGATTCACATTTTTTTGTGAAATTGAAGATAAGTTATAAAGATACAGTTGAATTCATATATACTCTTCTGTAAAAATAAAATAAAATTAAGCGTGCTTCTATTGGCTTATTAATTCTGAGTTGATTGATTTGATCTATATTTATGAAAATATTTCTTATATTGTGTTTCAGTCTGGTATATTTTCTGGTAGGACTAGGATGGGACTGCGTATTTTAGTGAATGCATGTGCCATCACGCAGCAGCTAGATGCAGAAACCAGTATGTAGAGATGCGTTATAACTGCAGCTCAGCATTTCCAGTGTGATTTGTATACTGTAGGAGAAAAAAGCCCATAATGTTATACGTAGGAAGCAGGCATGAGGGAATAGTACTTCAAAGGAATGTATCAGAATGAAGACAAGTGGGTCTGTTAGCTAAGTGCATTTTGAACACGTGCTAAGAAAGCTGAATTTTCAGAAACATGTCACTAAATTTGTGCTGTCCTGCCTTATACTGGTGTTGTGTGCGGTACGTGTCAGTACTTCAGCCTTTGTCACTCAGTTTTTGCCAGCATCTTCACACAAGCAGTTTGCAATGATTATGGGATTGAATCACAGTTTAAAAACATCTGGTGATGTGATCATGCTTTTGTCTTAGTTTCAAAATAATGAGGAGACTTGTCTTTGGTTGGTCCTGTCAGATTGAAAGTAGACAGGAATCTCTGCTCTCTCCAAATGGCATTTAACTCAATAACAATGGTAGAGATGCATTTTAAAGTGATATTAGATAGTTTTTTTAATAGGTGAATGTGTTTTTGGAGAGTTTCCTATAAAGAGGGTAATACACATTGGTGGTTTGAGCAGGACAAGAAACAGTGGACCTTGTTGACCTTGTTAAGTTGAAAGCCTGAATCTGCCTCCTACACTGCCCTGATGCATCAAGAGGCATTGGTGGCCAGAAAGAAAAATAACAATACATTCAAATCATGTTGCTATTATGCCAGTAAAATCCAGAGTCTGTAAGTCAAACTGTGTGTTGCTCAGCAGTCTTAAACTTGCTGTACCTTTGCATTTTGAAAAATATGGCTACATTTCATGCTTTGGCTTTGATAGTTGGTAGCAATGATTAGGAAGGATTCTCTTCTCTTCTACGCTTTTTCTGATTTGTTGACCTCCCCACCCTGTAAATCACCTTTGATTCCCCATCTGCAGTTTTCCTAAAGCATCAGTGATTAGGCAGAAGAGATCTTAAACATGAAGAACGTTCCAACCCTGCAGGTTTTAGAACGGATTTGACCTTTCTTAGATAATTGATTGGTCAAGTGAGTTTACATTCATACAAATCTATGGGCTTTGGTTTAGGAAGGAGTTGCCCACAGATCAGATGAGGACAACTGTGGGATTTTGTTCTGCGTTCCTCTGCAGTGTGCTTACTGAGCTCTCATTCAGGACGCCTTGCTTGGCCAGCTGCTTCTTACTGGAGCAGTGCTGGACATCGAGTGGCGTGGCCTTTGCTCGTGGCGTACAAGTGGAGATTGAAATGTTTTATCTGAAGCCTTTCATTTTACTCCATAGCTATCAGGAGAAATGTTTTGCTTTCTGACAAGAGATTAGATTAAACATGTCAACAGCTCCTTTCACCTGAAAGTCTGCGGAACTGTTCAACAGTTGTCGTGGAGTATGGCAGACATCTGGAAAAACTAATACATAATAAGTGCAAAGTGTGATACAGGCATCTTCCAGCCTGCCTTGCGGCTGTTTTAGGTTCCAAGCACTGCTGAAATATTTGAACGCAGTGTTTAATCTCTATCCACAGTTGGCCATCTCTATCTTGCCCAATCTCTCTGTCATGGTTTTGTGATTTTTGGTTATTGGTATTCCACATCATAACATCATGTAGTGGATATACCTGGTTCTCAGAAGGGAAGGACTACTACAGTCCCCACGGTACTTTGCTCCTCTGTTACCATTTTTCCAGCCGGAGGGAAAAGATAAAAGCTCGCAGTATAAAAACTTGCAGATCACGAGACCTCGTCCCTTTTTCCTCCCGTCTCTCGTCTTGGCAGCACCTTGCTCTCCAGCCGTCTTATCGTCGGTAGTAGAGTAAGGCCTACCTTGATTTTGGGACATTCTCTCTCTCTGTATTGGATTTATCAGCTTAAATTGTAATTATATTGTATTATAGTGTATTGTTTTGCATTCCGATATCTTATTTAGTGAATTAGTTTGTTTCTCCTCATATTGTTGCCGCTGTTCTTTGCTCTCAGGGCCATCTCCTTACCCTTTTCCCCTTTTCCCGGGGTGTGGACCCGTGGATCCCCCGTCCCCTTTGTCACGGAACCGGGCCGAACGCCCGTAAACCGTTGACACTCTCCTATAAAGTTTTCAATTTTGTTATGGCCCTTGTTCACACCTTCTTTGGGTTTTACAATAATTTTTAACATGCTCACTGAACCTCTTGTGGCTTTTTCTGCTGTATTCTCATTGTAGTTATTTTATACAAAATTAATTCAGTGTGGTGTTTTAAGGTTAATCAATGACATCTGGTACCTTTTGTATGCGAAATAATTAATCTTTCCAAGAAGAAAAATGCCTTAGGGAATCAAGTGAACTGAGCTCTATGAAATGATAGATAGTAATAGAAAGTAAGTTATTTTTCACGTGGCTACCTACAGCGTGCAGGGTTTAGTCAAAGAAAAAATCTGAGAGTATTTATCAGATCAGAAAAAGCGCTTACTAATGCCGTGTTTGTAGTATGTTCTTGTGATGATCGTTTCCATGAAGAAGTTCTTGTATACTTTTTATCATAATCTAAAGGGAAGGGTTTTTGAGGTGCAAGCTGCTGTAAGTCCAATTTGTGTGTTAATGTTATCTACAAAATAGTTTTTTCGAGTGAACAGATTTTAAATTGATCTGTATGTTTGGGCAAAAGCAACTAGGAAGTTAGCTTGATGAACTAAGCTGTATAAATCAGAGTAATGAGTCCATGTTTTACTAATGATGCAGTGGTATTTTGTGCTAAGTAATGACCCTTCATCTGAGGACAGGGAATCTGAAGGATTATTTGAACTAAGGGGAGAGGAAGAATGATGGATTTCAGAAAAAGAGAGCATGTTTCACCTCCTTTGAAGGTGGTAGTAGGACTTTGGAATAAGTATTTGGATTTCTTTATCTTATTTGGTGCATCAGAGCTCACTTCTCTTGATTCTGAAGTATTCAAGAAAGAGATGTGTTGCTCCTAATTAGAAAACTACTTCAGGTGGTCTTTCTGAAAAGTGTGTTGATAAGCATGGTGTTCTGCTTTAATTTAGTCTTCCCTTCTTTTTGGGATTGGCTTGCATTGATGTTTTTATTTTTAATTTGACTAACACTTTTGAGGTATCTTTAATAAAGAATTTAATTTAAAATTGTCTATTTAGAGTCCCATTTGTAAAAACAGGATATAATTTAATGGTTTGGGGTTTGCATACTTCCTTGTAGTTTTCAGTTCATTTCTGTCTAAATTAAACAGCTAACCCTGAGAGACCTGAGTTCTCTCCGATGAAATGAGGGAATTCTGCACTTAGGTCATTCCAGAGCTGAGCACTGGGAGGCAAGGAGCTGTGCTGGGCAATGTGAGGTCTGCTGCTGGATGTTGTATGCCTTCACTGTGATAAAGTCTGACAGAACTGCTAGAGAGGTGGCTGTGTGAAATGTGACTCCCAAGGGCAACTGTTCATACTTGCTTATGCCTGGCTTGATTTTACGGTTTCGTTAGTCTTCAGTATGATATTTTTGAAGTATCTTTTCATGGGGCAATTGAATTTACAAGTGCTTTTTTCTAAGTGGGCTTCCTAAGAAAACAAGTTGGAAGAGTTTTTAGTTGTTGCATTTTTTTTTCTGGCAGTAGCTGCTTTTCAGTTGTGGTTATCAAACTGTCACATTTGTGAACATCTAGTTCTGCCTCTTCTGAGTCACCCTGCCTGCCAGGTTGCTGCTGAAGAGGAACCACCGAGGTGTGGTTCCAACAGCAAAAGCACAACTGCAGAAGATCTTCATCATCTAACTGACCAAACAGATCACCATCAGCTGTTACCAACCCTGCAGAAGATGCAACCTGACTGCGTGTCAATGGAGAGCTTAATGTGGTGCGGTACAAGACATCTGTAACCGAACTGGAGAAGGCAGAGGAGCACGGGGGCAATGAGGTGACTGGAGGGCTGGCTGAGGGACATGGCAGTGGTCTTGAGCCCTGCAGCTCCTCTGGGGTCCCTTCTGGCATCAGTGCCATTTTGGACAGCAGAAGCGAATGCCTGGAAATGAAAGGATTGCTCACCGTGATACGTTCACAATGAGGAGTGAAGGGTCTGGCACTGCCATGGCTGCCTGGTTGCAGTTTTCTGAAATGCCACACTGCTGTAGGAACGGAGCGGAGCTGGAGCCATGCAACCTGTGCTCGCAATCTGGAGTCGGCACAACGACGTCGTATTGCTAGGCAACAGTTGGCAGCGTGCTGGCTGCTAGAGCCCTGCCCTGCTTGTACTCCTGGGGAGAAATCAATACCGGAGCCTAGCTCAAGGTTTATGTGCTGAAGAAGAATAAATTATTATCTTATTTGTGTCAAGCTTGTCACTTGTTTAGTAAGCGAGGTGTTAGATGCTAATACAGAGAATTAGAGAGTGCAGTCAGGATATGCTTTGTTCATCCCTAGATCGGCGAATCCTCGTGCTCTTGATTCCTTACGATAGAATGTGCATCTCTTGAAGTGAGGACGAGTTCTTATGCAAACAGATTGTACTGAATATGGCATAAAATACCCTACTTTACTTACAAATATGCATAGTGATATTAGTGAATTATAAGATCAAAGCAGCTCTTAATTACTCTTGTACGTATACGTACTCTAGGATTTAACATCAGAAGATGAGTATTTGTGTATTGGAGAGCAATATTGATAGCCTTGGATTTTAAATGCCTTTTTCGATTAAGGGAATACTTACTTTGCTGCTTTTGCAAAAGCAAATTGCATACTTGCTCAGAAAGAAAGCACTTAAAAATAAAAATCCCAGTGGGAGATAGAACTGGGTAAGCAGCTCATGTGGTACCTGTCGTTTGAACTTTAGTTTCACTATTGACAATACCAAGCGAAATTTGTTGCTAAGCTTGTTAGCTTGCTATCAGATATGTACTGAAAACTTATCCTCTCTTCTCTCTTGATTTGTAAGACCTGATTTTTTTTTTTTTTTTTACATGGAGCACTTTTTTGGTGTTTTTTTCCTTTTCACTGTTCTTGTGAATCTCCATTTTAGTAGCTGTGAAACCATCAAACATTCCCAAAGTTCAGTTTTTATTAGGTATGCTCCCAATCTAGCTACTTAATGATGTGGGGTCATTTTTACAGCATATTTTGACCAGTCCAGAGAAGTTCAGGAAAGAGATATTTTGCCATTTCCTTTGCTGAGATTCTTCCCTTGTCTAGTGGACCTCATTGTATCATTTGTATTAATTTTCATTCTCCATTTCCTGTATAGTTAATCTACTGCTTCTGAGTATATTTCGTACACTACGTTTGTTTCTTTCTTTGCTGTGTTCCAATAACCTTTGTAGAAGTGTGTATGTATAGATGATATAGTTAATGCGTAACTACTCAGACTATACATATAAAGCTCCCTTCATATTTTTACAAAAGATTTCTGATTATTCTTGCTGCTGTTAAATCTTCTATTACTTTCCTAATATTATCTTTCTGGTACTTCAGTGTGTGGAAGAAATACGTTGTCCCATGAGTGGCTGTAAAAATATAAAACGGGGAACGTTTTGCAAGGACTAATTGTGTGGATTTGTTTAGAAGCTTCTGCTACTCAAACATACACGTGCACAAATACTTTCTAAATATATGACTGAGCCAGAAGACTTTGCATTGTTCTTCATACTACATGCTGGTTGACATTTCAGTGAAATTCAATACCTTCTTACTTGCAGGAGAGTACCAAATGCTCCAGTACTAGCAAGGCTGAAGACATCCTTAAGTTGCAAGCTTCTTTAGTTTTTTTTTAACAGAAATACATGTCAGCTGGAACTGTAGGCCTGGCAATATTCAAAACTTAAAAAAAAAACATGTCCTACTGTCCAGATTTTCGAGGACATCCTTCGATGTCTTCGACTTTCCCTTAAGTATGACTTGAAAAACTTGGAAGAATTTTTTTCTATCACTTTTTAAAGACTCTTGCTTCTGGAGGATGGTAAAGATATTTTGGGGATATCTGGAAAATATTAAGAGTTCTTTGCTGGTGAAAAGATCGGGATAGAATACTTCTTCAATGTGATACAGGCTTTCCTTGCTTACCAGATCATGCACAAGTTGAGAATACATGGTACTTACAGTGTACTTCTACTGCATAGTTGATCTCAGCTTTGGAAAGCACTGTAAACTATGTGTCCTGTTTGGGGATGATAGCCTCATTTCACCCTTTGAAAAGTGTGAAGTAGAAGTAGAGCGTGAGGCAACAGAGGAATCAGAAATCAAACCTTGTTCTGTTCCTTGGTGTTAATATGATGATGTATTAATCACTGCTTCCTCTCTGTAGGAAATCTGTCCAGTCTAAGTCGTCTTGGCCTGAGGTACAATAGGCTGTCAGCAATTCCGAAGTCTCTAGCAAAATGCAGTGAACTTGATGAACTGAACCTGGAGAACAACAATATTTCTACTTTACCGGAGGTGAGAGATGGAGTGGATTTGAGAGGGAATGTGTTGGAAGGGGTCTCTGTTTTCAGAGGGATGGGAACATATAAAATAATTTCTTCTTGCCTTGCAGTTCTGAGGAATACCATTTGTTTTAATCTACATGTGTAATGTGAAATATTACAATGCTGTACGTATTAGATATATCTAACTTGTGTGGAAGAATGTATGTTATACAACTTCTGTCAGAAGTGGGAGTAGCACGTGTCATTGTATTTGCTGTCCTGAGCCTCTTCAGGAAACCTTAAATAAGGAGTCCAGCTTCCCATTATTCAAGCTGGATACGAGGTGTTTTGTGAAGGTGGGGAAGAAGTAGAAGTAGAGAAAAGAAAATGGGGATATCTCTATCAGCATATAGATGAGGCAAGAATGACCTTTGAAAGAGTGGATAAAGCCTGCTACAGCTACTTTGCCTTAGCATTCTCATTTTAACCTGGAAAAGGAGTGTGCTGTTGACATGCATTTCATATCATCCAGCAACTCATTGATGCTCGTTTCATCAGTTATGAAAATTAAAAATTGGTACAATTTTTCAGTTTCCTCTGACTCTGCAAAGATCTCAGGAGAAAGGGGAAGAGAATCAGTTTTCGTGCTTTTCTTTTCATGGTTGCTGCCCTTGATTGTTTTACCTGTTCTCTTGCTTTAGTGCTTGAGCAAAGAAAAAGACCGTAGAGCTAAAAGTTCTGGAGCCACGTTTTCTGTCTATTCAAGCAACACATTTACTCTGAGGTGAAGAATAGAAGCTTCTAATCTCTAGTGTGTCTTTGTTCCTCTGTATTCCTCAGGAATTCTCTGAAACACACCCCGGAGAAACAGAGAATTTAATAATTGTTTGGATAAAACTGTCATTTAGGAAAATGCTAATGAGTGAAAGCCACCAGGCTGCTTTCAGTATGAGAGCTAAGCTAGCCCATCCCACCCATACATATTATAAAAGCAACTACAGTGTAATCACAGAAAGATAATGTGGGAATGATTATTTGCTTTAAAATGTATTCAATCCTAATACAAAACTCTTAGAGGCTATGCTGCTTTCTTCACATATTTGCCAACAATATGTTAACATTTAAGCTGCTAACTTGCAGAAGTGTATAATTTATGCTGTAATCTGTTTAAAATAAAACATTGCTTTCTGTAATATAAAGAACTGCGTTTGTAAAAGAAACTTTGGAATTTCCAAACATAACTGAGGTTGCTGACACAATGCCTAATAAATATTTTTATCTTGAAAGGATGGATTGGGAGAAGGCAGCCCTGCCACAGATTTCATAGATGTAAGAGTGCTGTCTTTTTGCACTGCCAAAGCTCTCTTACTTTCCTTCGAATGTGGTTAATTACTCTAGGCTGTTAGAGTGTGTTAACTAACATATTTCTAATATTTTTTGCATGGATGCAGGCTTTAAAAAATGTCTTCTGGAAATGCCAAGATCCATCTGAAGCTGTAAAGTGTTTTTGTAACAGAGCCCAGGGACTGCTTAATCCTAGGACATAGAATATCAGTTAATTACAGAAAGTACGGCTAGAAGGAGTATTTCCTAATCAAAGATTACACTAGTTAATGATTAGATTTTAATGTCTAATACTGATTTAACAACCCTTTATTTTGTCTTTGGGGGAGAATTGCTTCATTGACACTTACTGAGATGCCCCCAGAATTATATTTCAGTGCTAAAAATTTTAGCCGTGACGTGTAGAAAATTGCTATTTAATCCCGTTTTACTTACAGTAGTGTTAATAAACTTAGAACAGAAAAATTACCCAACCTTCCCTGGTCAAAGTGACAAAACCATATTAAAGTTCTTACAGTGCACGTAGAGCAATTCAGGAATACCGATATTGGAAATAGTTGGAATCATTATCTTGTTACCGCTCTTTCCTGATTGCAGTTGTTGCATTATTTATGGTATGTAATGCCATGCATAAATCTCCAATTTCTGTGATACTTAAGCAAATGGAGCTGAATTCAAATTGGCATAGTAATAAGCCAAGGTGACACTTCAGCAGTAATTTAGCTCTCATTATTCATCCCTATGGTTCCAGCAACGTGCTTGGCACGTATCTAACATAAACTCTGCAATCCTTGCTGCTGAGATTTCAGAGTCTGCTTAGATTATGAAGAGGGGCACAGTGAGCCTGTGGATTCAATGGGCAACCATTGCTATCCAGTTTGGCTCCAGCCTTTTACTTTTTCATTTCTGAACACAAGACATGTGGAATAATAACTGTGTAGGGATAATTTGGAAACGGGAAAGGAAAAAAAAAAAGGGAATATCCAAAAGCTTCTGCCTTTTTCTCTAGTCTGTTCAGCTATCTGAAACCATTATAGCCTAAAAGGAAACTTTTTCTAATGGATATGTTTGCAATATGGGTCACTATTAAATTACAAAGATTTGAGCTTGAAGTATGAAATATACCTTTGAACAGCGGTGTCTGATGGATTTGGTGGTTCTTTGGGCCTTGCTGTTATTTGTGAGCAGACGACAAGGTTAAGGGAAGCACGGCTCAGCAGCATGGGCCATGCTCCTTCAGAGCCAGGACACAAGGATGGGTGCACGCTGCACGCCTGCCACCCTGTCTGCTTCAGAGTTGCCCAAGAGGTAGCAATGCGTTATTAGCAAAACTCCTTTTGGAGGAGAAGAAAGTTACAAAACCTCCTAAGCTTTCAGGTGTGATATGTTTGCTTTTTCTTATCTGGCAGTATGTAAGCAGAATAGGGGAAACAAGGTGAAGGCTGGCAACTACAAGGGGAGGTTGCTGCTCTTGGAAGTTTTATCAGATGTAACAGTGGTTTGAGTGTTGCAATGCTCATTTAGACTTGGGGGATAGCATTTGTAATTAGACCCATGAGGAAAAAGAGATTTATTCAAATAAATCTGTCCTAAGTTCCCGGGTGGTTTTCTTCTCTTTACAGGGTCTTTTATCCAGCCTCGTCAAGCTGACTAGTTTAACGCTGGCCAGGAACTGCTTCCAGTCCTATCCTGTGGGTGGCCCGTCTCAGTTCTCCACAATCTACTCTCTCAATATGGAGCACAACCGCATCAATAAAATCCCCTTTGGAATTTTCTCTAGAGCTAAAGTATTAAGCAAGCTGAACATGAAGGTGAGGCACAGAAACATGCTACTGTTTGTTAAATCAATGAGGAGCACTGTTTCCTATTCCGTGAATTCTGGCAAGCATAATGATTTAAGGAATGAATTTATCATGATCAAGTAGACACTGCTGCCCTTAGATACAGAAGCAATTCTGGATTAGTTTAAAAAATGTACTGTCACTCTGTTATTGATCTGCCTTCATTTGTGTTACTTATGCATTTGTTGTGTTTGCAGGATTGCAGACAGCAGCTAAGTGGGCTGCAAAGTTCTCTGATGTTCAAATTGGGCATGAGCATACAGAGTAACCCGTTTCTTTCCTCCTCTCTGTACTGTTGCAGTTTAGGCTAAAAACAAAATTATGAAAAATATCTTTGGAATATTTTATTTCAGAGTCTAAGTTTGGAGGATTTTGGCAGTAGCTGTAGAGCACATAGGAAAGAGGACCTTTATGTGTGTGCTGTGTACACAAAGAGTGAAGAGAACCAGGGAAAAGAGATGACATTTTTCAATGAATGGGCTTGTTTTCAGTTTTTAAAACAAGTTATGAAAAAAAATATGTTTGAGCAGTAGCTAAGCTCAGCAACTATTTAATAATAATTTTTGGCATGCATGGATTCTCAATTTGCTTCATTACCATTTTTTAATCATGTAGCCATCTGTAATTTCACGTTTACCAGGACTTTGTATGACATACATACTTACATATATATGTATATATAACTTCATGGTATCTGATCTAGATCAAATACAGCAGCATTTTGAGCACAAGGATGTTTAGTTTAAGGTGCTTTTATTCTCAGCCATTAAGGTATATTTCCCTTGTGTTTTTTTCTCTCTCTCTTTATTCTCCTAAGCCCCATGTATCTGTTGTTTTCAGATGCTGGCTGTTCCTTGTGTCCTAGCTCAGCCAAGTCAGAGCCTTGAGTAATGTCATTACTTATGTTGTTTATCTACTTTTTATTTTTTAAACAGGTTGGCAGAGGAGGTTTTTTTTTCCTAGTAAGCTCTGTATTCTTAGTATTTCAGCATTGCTGATAGCAGCTTGTACATTATAGTGAATTTTCTGTTCTTTTTTCTCTCCATTGTATTCCATAATGAAATGAAGAACATTTTAACTACTGGAACGTGAAATGTTTTGAATTACGTACTTCTAATTTTTCCATTCCAGTTCTTGTTAGTAACACAAAATCAATTCTGCAACTGTAAATTTGAACTGCTTATTACATTCTGAGGAATTAAAAGATTTTTGACCAATTGTCACCACTTTAATATAATTAGCTGCTATTTT
Organism: Numida meleagris; assembly: GCF_002078875.1. Taxonomy (NCBI): domain Eukaryota; kingdom Metazoa; phylum Chordata; class Aves; order Galliformes; family Numididae; genus Numida; species Numida meleagris. The sequence goes on along the minus strand of NC_034413.1, from coordinate 9,425,486 downwards.
GTTTAGAAGTTTAATCGCTCAAATGCCTTGTTGATCTCTTGCAAATGCAGACCCTAATTATATGATATGTTAAATCTCAGGACAATCAGCTGACCTCTCTCCCCTTGGACTTTGGGACTTGGACTAGTATGGTAGAACTGAACTTAGCGACTAACCAACTCACAAAGATCCCTGAAGATGTGTCTGGGCTTGTTTCTCTTGAGGTGAGAAGAATATAAACATCTGCTTGAATCCCTACAAGCAGACATTTTCTACTCTAGGTTAAAGTATTATTATTTTTTTTTTCAAGTAAGGCCAAATAAATATATATAGGTATGCTGTTTGAATAGATGTCTTTAATCTGTCTATGGTTGTTGTGAATGGCTTTTTGAATGTTGTTCTTTATGTCACTCTCTAATGTCTGTGCACGAAGGGTTAAGTGCAGACATATTTTCAACTGTGTAGAAAGAAAAATGTTTTCAACAGAAAAGATTGGCACTGAGCTGGGTTTGATTCCTGGAGACACCAGCATGGAAACAAAGGGGATCAGAAAAACGTAATGAAATGGTCTGCAGTCAGAGATGGCTGCACTGTGAACCCTGTAAGCAGCCAGGTGGGAAATCTCACCTCTGAAGGGAGAAGAGCTCTATAGGTGGAAATGATGAACTAAACCTGTCTCGTCCCTTAGTCCTGTTTCCCAAGGTAACACTGGCAGAGTCAGTCAAACGTAATCATCTTGGAGGAGCGTAAGGATGGAGGTGCTTGTTTGGGCAGCTCTGACATGGCATTAGGGGACTTCACAGCCTCTGTGAGTCACTGGAAAAAGTCTGTTAAAGGACAATAGAAAATATCATGTTTGAAATCGCAGGTTTCCAGTGTTTATTGATTTTTTGATTAATATTTGATTTTATGATTAATAATTCCTAGATTTTGTGGCAAAAAGATGTGACAGAGCAGTAGCTATTAAGCAGTTCAGCTTTCTTTAAGTTAAGGCTCTGGCTGATTTGATGGGGAAGGTGGTAACCTCTGACAGCTGGATTTGCGAGTGCTCTGCCAGCTGCTGAAGCTGGAGAGCTGTGCTGTCCTCAGAGCCATTAGTGCTAACTTTCTCTGTAATTAAAGAATGAAATACGTAAAGCTATTTGGGCAATGTTTACTTCTGAAGTGAAGGTTCCCACAGCGCTGCTAAGTCAGCTGTGCTGCATGTAGGTAATATTCTTTTGTTCCTGCCTTTGTTTCTTGATTTGCGATGATAGCATTATTATTCTTACCGTTATGTGTCTCAGCACATAAAGGAAAGCCACCATAATACTGCTTGTGCTAATGCTGAATTTTTTACTTATATTCACTTAGGGTTTCATTTTGATTTCAGCCTTGTTTTCTATTCTTTCCTGCTCTCATTGTTTCCATTCTCCATGAAGGTAGTGAAAACTGGGATAGTTAGGGCTGTAGGCATCTGTAACCTTGTCTGGCTTAGCCAGGATGAGTATCTGCACTGGTGCTCTTTCACACACTGGTGTCTTGGTGTGCCTTGTTAAATCACTAGATAATACATTGTTTAGACAGTGATTGATTATGTTTCTGCTTGCTGTGTTGTTATGAGGCTTGATTTTTTTTCTAAGGACTACTGGACTTCTCTGATGAAAAATGGTACAGTAATATAACTTGTGGCTTAATGAGTAACTCTGTTAACTGACATAGCAAATAAGAATATATTTCCTGAACACAGGATTTCCCAGTTTAGAAAGGAGAAACAAGAGAAGGTAATACTCTAGGAAAAGTGAGTGTGTAGTAGGGGATGATTTTAGAAAGCCAGTGAATATCTTTGCAATGTACTGCTTAAGTGCTCTGATCCATGTATTTACTTGCTGCTCTTCCAACCCAAAGAGACACAGGGAGAAAAGGAAGCATGCTACTTTTCATGGAGGACCTGGGAAGCACAACAAACAATGTAAAATATGGCTTTGAGATAGCTATGAGGAAGGATAACAAGGTGATAGAGAAGTACAGGAAAAAAGTTTTACTTTGAACAATGAGGTGTACTTTGTTTTTGGCTTACATTTATTATTATTATGTAAAATAATATTTGTAATAATTATTTTATAGAATTACACATTTGTACCAGTAAAGATAATAAAAATATGTGTAGATATATATATTTTTAGATCTTTTCCATAATTTGAATGCAGACTAGTCTTGGACTTCATTACTTGAAAATTTAAAAGATCCTGTCTTATTACACATCCTGACTTCTTGTTTACTTACTGCATTGCTGAAATTCTGTCTCTTTTTTAAGGTTCTTATATTGTCAAACAATCTCCTAAAAAAACTTCCCCATGGAATTGGAAATCTACGGAAACTCCGAGAGCTAGATCTAGAGGAAAACAAACTGGAATCCTTGCCAAATGAAATAGCTTACCTCAAGGATCTGCAGGTGAAACAATAATTGGCAGAGATAAACATCTTACGTCCTTTATTTACACCATACTAACTTAACTACAGCTAGTTTGATGAGGGAAACTATTTGAGATTGGATATAGAACCAAGAGTTAAGAACCTTGTACGACTTCCTCTACAGTCTGTCCCCACTAATTCTTTCCGCAGATTAATCTGTTAATTTTGAACAAACAAATTTTCAGGAGCTGAACCATGTTTTACTATGAGTACGCTACTACCGCAGGAATAGCTTCTGTGGTTCCGGTCATGTTCACGAAAACTTTCATATTTAAGATAGAAGACATGTTTTACTGTGCACTATCTTATTTTTATGTTTAGTGATGCTTAGTAGAGGTTTGAAGTGTTGCAGCGCAGAAGGTTTTTTTTGGTTCAAATGCAGGAGGGTAGAACTCACTACTGTATAAACTGTATATCCTGTTGTTTGGAGATGCTAGTAAAGTTAATTTAAAAAACTGTGTTTTTTTTCCCTTAGAAATTGGTTCTGACTAATAATCAGTTGACCACCCTTCCCAGAGGTATCGGTCACCTTACCAACCTGACTCACCTTGGGCTTGGAGAGAATCTTCTCACACACCTTCCTGAGGAAATTGGTAAGATTCTTTGCTTTTTTTTTTTAATGTTTCTTTTCTTTTTGTGTGGTGTGGCTGAACCAATGCAGTTACTGACACAGAAGATAGACATCTATTGTGCTCACAAGTGGAGACCACAAAATTAATGTGAAACTTCCAGATATACACAACCCAACGTGAAACGTGCGCCACTGAAACATCACTATGCGTGTGATCTTTATGTGTCTGAACTGTAGTGAAATGAATGGTGCAGCTTTTTTCAGCTGCTCTGCAAATTGCTGCCAGACACACACCTAACTTGGAATGGTGAGATGCCATTTTTCTGCATAGTATTGATGTGTCATAAGCCTATTCTTATTCCTGGAAAGAGGTCAGCGTTAGAAAGAAAATGTAAAAGTCCTATTCTAAATCCACAGTGTAGGCAAAAATCTTGTGCAAATTGTAGGCAACTGAAACAAACATTTCTGCTAATAGTCCCTCTGCACACAGTTCCGTTTGTAAAGCATCATACTGGTTTTTTTTTTTGTCTTGAAGTGTAGGAATAGAAGAGATCTAAGGAAAGAAGGGGAGGAATGGGATTATTCTATTCAGTCAGACATCGAGCCCTGGCTGCTGCCCTTTCTCTTATGGGAGATGAACTAGACTATTAGGTTACAGAAGACATTTATGGTGTGATAGATGGGAAGATGGGGAGGGTTGTGAGGAGGACTTGTATGTTTGCAGTGTATTTCAAAGTTGTATATTTATTTTTATAATTGATTGCTGTGGAGGTATTGAAATCTTAAGAAACTTTACTCCATGTTCAAACATCTGGTTGATCTGTATAACAGTATCTCTAGTAGAGACATTGTAAAATTTGAATTCAGGAGGAATTTCTCACACGGATTTATTGCATTCAGTAAATCCACTGCTGTGATCTCTCCTGCTTTCTTCCTGTGGCGTATCACAATCCTATCTTCAGGTTCTAATAAATGTGAAAGCTATCATATAGATCTTTTATTAGAGATAGTAGATAATATGTGGTATGAGTGTTTTCTAGACCTTTCTAATTTGATAGCTCTTCACTGTTGCCTGCTTTTGCAAAGTGCTGGGCTGAACAGTTAAAGTAAAATCCCTATCTGTTCTCTTACCCTGCGTATTTTCGGTTGCTATCTATAAGATGTTTTAATGGCCTTCTTCAAAGGAAAACTAAAGCAGATGTGGCTCTCGCGTGAATGCTGGCAAACAGAATACTTATGGGGCTTGAAAACAGGAGTTCAGATGAGTAACTGACTCTAGATTTTATGTTGTAAAGAGTCTCCAAGTGGGCTTAAAGTTTCTATCTAATAGTTAAAAACTGCATGAACTAAAACATACTTCTCCGTATTATTTTGTTTTAACCAGGTACACTGGAGAATCTGGAAGAACTGTATTTGAATGACAACCCCAATCTGCACAGCCTTCCCTTTGAGCTGGCTCTTTGCAGCAAACTGTCAATAATGAGTATTGAGAACTGCCCGCTCAGCCACCTTCCGCCTCAGATCGTTGCAGGAGGACCCTCTTTCATCATTCAGTTCCTAAAGATGCAGGGACCATACCGTGCCATGGTCTGATGCTAATCGGATTGTCCAATACACTGTACAAAATACAAACTGCATTAATGTTTTAATTGTCTGCGTATGTATATATAATATAATATATGTGGTTTATATTATATTATATATATATAAATATATAAATAATATAAGATGGCAAATTTAAGACTGCATTATGTGTTTCTGCTAATAGAGGAATCATAGCCATTTAGATTTTTTTTATTCTGTAAAAATGCTTGTCTAAGTTTTCTTTGCTGAATTTGATGGAAGTTGAGTAATCTGGACATGCCAGTTCATTTAAAGCAATTGCCAATGAACTCAAAGTTAAATTTAAGGGACAAAGATAGTTTTGCTTAGATTTACTTTCAGTTAAGAGAAACATATAACCTCTATATAATGAACTTTTCTGTTTTAATCCCTCTTTTTTTTTTTTGTGTCAAAACCTGGAAGGGTCACGTGTCCTGAGGTTGGGATTTTCTTTTAACTTATTTTGAGATTTGAAGCAAATGGTGTTTTTATATTGTTTACAGTCAGAGTAAATCACTGGATTTTGTTTTATTTTGATTTGCTCTGTTTTAATCAATCATATCTAGAATTTATATGCCTCTGCTGATGAATTTTTATCAACCGGTTTGTATACTAAAGACATATACTCATCAGAACAACTGGCAGGTGAAAAGGATGCAGTCAAAACGAAAGAAAAGGAAAAAAGAAAAAAAAAGAGCTTGAATTCTTTTAAGTCTTGCTTCCCTGAGTTATCAGTTGCAGGCATAACATATCTGAACTGAGCCTTTTGTGATTGGTCTTTTCTAGCACAAGTAAACCTTTTCAGATTGGTAAAGACACGGAGTATACTCAGTGAAAAGCGGTTTTCATTTTGTGAAGTAACGATTCCACGAGGTTTAACAGTACAGTTAAGTGGCAAGGAAATAATATATATGTACATTTTTATTACAATGTTGAGTCATAAACTACAACAGGCAATTTTAAGGATTCCTTATAGTCCTTGTACAATAAATGAATGTGTCTTACTTTTGAACACTGCAATATATGTAAGTTTTAAAGTTGGTAACAATGTACTATGGTTTTATATCTTGACTTGCCTTGTACCTCCTTCCATTATGGAACTTCTGTGTCCAAGCACAATATCTTCACACTGTGCTGTTTTGCTGCTGAACTAAATGCACTTTTCCCCACAGCTGGGGCACTTGCTTCAAAATATTCAGTTCAGTATCTTGATTATTCTTTTTTAACTTCATCCTCTCTGTTTCAGTATTAAACCGATCTATTCAAAAAGAGGCACCTTTTTCATTTGTGCATAGCTGTCGATAGCTCAAGAGAAACACTGTAAGGAGCGGACGTTCCGTTTTATTGCAACCTCCTTGGTTGCTCAATAAGCAGAAGATGCTTCAGGGAAACGTACGCTGTTGCTGCACTTGCAGGGCCAGTTGCCCTTTTCCAGGAGGGCAGGAGCTCGAGGCGGTTGCATTCCACGTTTACTAAAGAGCTGTCCAGTTCATACTCGTTGGAGTTGCTGCTGGGGTAGTGCGGCTTAGAGGACTGTATCTTTTGAACGAAATCAAATCAGCTGATGCTAGGAGAAATTTTTTTCACGTGCAGAAGCTTGGGGAATGTTATTTCTGGCTTTCAGGCATGCTTACTTACGTGTATTGCCTTGATCTAATTTTTTTTTTCCAGCGTTGCATTCTGTTTTGTCCTATGTCTTTTCATTAACAAGGAGTAAGTTTTAAATGGAAGGCAGGTGGAGATATAAAACCTTAGAGGGCTTAAACGTGCTGTAAAACTATTGTAGATGTCACTGGATTTTACTAAGTAATATTCTTTTCTTTCTCACACAATCACTCTCTGCCCCCATCTTTCCCCCCCACTTTTTTCTTTTTTACATCTACTGTAGCTTTTCAGTTTAGAATTTAGTTTATAAAAGGTTATTTTCTTACAGTTCTGCCTGAAGTTAATCTTTCTCAGCATTAAGGTGTTAAAATATGAAGATGCTGTAATGCATAATTTCAAGACTGTAATCTAACTTCGGAATATACTGCTAAACCCACATTTGTGCCCTCAGGTCAGTAGGGGAAACTGATTTGATTATTATGGTTCTTTGGAAAAAAAAAAGTGGCGACCCCTTGTGTTTTCAAGTATCTTGGTCTCATTCCCTGTCTGCTCCTCAGTCTCATTTTTATAAGAGTTGACAGGATTAAATTTGCTTAGTTTGTAAATACGTCCGTTATTCACCTTGTTAAGGTACATGGTTCTTGACCGTATGATTACAGCTGACCCTCTCTTGCATAAATTCTTGTGGAGGGGTTGGCTACCGAAGTAGTGCTTGTTACACCCGCTTAAAAACAAAGTATTCTTTTCATTACACTTATAGGGATAAATAAAGCCATGTTTTAATTCATTACTATATTAAAAACAGGATATTTTTTCAACCTCTCTTTGTATTAGTATGGTTGTTGCAATGCAAGATAATCCCGAGCCCTGGTGTAGAAGTTTAATTTTATACATCCTGAAGGGAACATTTGAAAGGTTCTTTAAAATTATCCCAAAGCTTAGATATTAACCGTATGGAATGGACTGGGAGTAGGTGCGTATAAATCTCCATATGTGCACACGTGGATTTACGTCCAGACCTATTCATAGAGCCATACAAATTCCAGCTGTTTTGATCCTAACAGACTTCTGCATTTGCCAGGATGCTGGGTTGTTAACTGATGCGGTTTCTAAATGGCATTTAGTGCCTGATGACATTCACTTGGACACATGCTGGTTTATTTCTCTGTGTTTAAATATTTTGCTGGGCCTAATCAACTAAGTATGAATGGAAATAACTTCATCCTGACGAGCGTATGTCTGCGTGCATACATACATATATGTATATGTGCATCTGTGTATGTGTGAAAGCATTGACAAGGTGGTGAGATTCATTCTTTAGGGCTTCTTTCAAAACAGTGCAGAAACAGGTCATTCCCAAATACTCATATGAAATATTTTGTCTCCCTTGTCCTACTGTTGTCTCCCAAGTAATTTACAGGGGTTACTGGGAAATGTGACAATCTTTACTTTGGGTGAAAATCATGACCTTTATATCTGTTATGAAAATGTCTCCACCAACGTACATAAAAATATGTGCATATACATATGCTCTATAAAGACACTGTCCTGAATCATGCCTTGACTTAGCAGAAGCTGAATTACTGTACTATAGACTACATAGTATTAGGGAAATTTAGTAAGGCATAGAACAGATTAGGGATTTGTTAAATAACTCAAAGAAGGTTTTATTGCCATTATGACTCATTTTGGCCAAGTTGCATTTAAATTTGCTAATAGAAAGTTGTTATTCCCTGCAAAAATGTTTTCTTTTAGTATAGTGTAAAGCCATTAAAGTTCTGTCTCTTCTTGTCCTGTATTTAACTTCCTAAACAAATTTTCTAGTATAAACACAGCGGAAGGGCTGCGTGTAAAGCTGGGCCATAAAGCTGTGTCATTGGCACTTTGTAGTTTGTCAGATGCTATTGGAGACTTCTAAATTCATAGATATCCTCCCCTCCCCCTCCCCTCCCACCCCCACCCCTTTTTGGAAAGGGATTTATGCTGTAAAATATTTGCTTCAGTGCCTCTTTTGGGTTTAGGTTTTCCCTGCAGTTTTGTCCATCTTTTGCTAATGTTGTGTGAGAAAGTGCATGTTCAGACTTCTTGAAGGTCGTGTTTGTACATGATTTAGTAAAGTAGTATTCAAACTGTCTGGCTGGTTAGCACTTAAACCCACTGTATCACGTGAAATTCAAGTATCATCTCGGATCCTGGGAGTTGGAAAAATGGCTTTTATTTAAAAATCACAGAGCTTTATCAGAGTGTTTTTTGTTTGTTTTGTTTTGAATTTAAATTTCTGTATCAGTACGAACTTAGCTGGAGAGTCTTCATATCTGGATTCAGCTAAAAACCTTGGTATGGTCGATATCACACCTCAGTTGTATCCAATTGGCATGACGAGGATAGCTTCTAATTAGATGTGCAGTTGGCAGTAATTTGCACAACACAAACTTCAAGGCACGGTAAGGACAATTACAAACGATAGTATCTACAAGTGGTTTTTGTTTTTACGCTGGCAAAGATCAGAAAATTATGTTTAATATTCTGATGTTTAGGTCTTAACCAGGACTGCACAGGACTTTTACTGTGGAAAAATACCAGACCACGCTAATTTTGTGGTTAAAAGCTAAACAAGAGTGTAAACAGTCTACAAAAATGTACTTTTAATCTGAATTATTGTAATGTTGATTGTTATGTCTATATAAAAGATTGCCTTGCTTTTTTATAAGAGTCATTCTGTATCAATGCATTCATTATAAATAGTATATTTGTAAATGAGCTGCCACTGAGTCTTTTGGAAGTTTTCTAGTATTTCTAGTCCTACATGAGCTGGGTGTATGTTGTGTTTTTGCAGTGCCCCAGGTGATCAAGAAATGCTTTCTCGTTATGTACTCGTAACTCCTCACAAGATGGTTTTTCAAATATAATACAGGTTTTTTGTTGGTTTTTTGTCAAGTATAGCAGTTAGAGGAAACTTAATGGATTGTTTCACAGTAACTACTTTATTCATAAGAGATACAAATTACACACCCTTATAAGGCAGATGTTGGTAAAATCTTTTACTCTTCTTTTCTACAGTACAGTAAGGCATAAAGCAAAATAACTGCAGAACTTTCTGAAAAGGGAAATAAATCTTGGGTTTTAGTGCAAAATGCACTTAAGCAATGATGGAATTGAAGTAGATATAAAATTGCTGCCTACAAGGCTGCCACCTGCATTTAAACTTCTGGCTTAATAAAAGGTGGTATGTCAAAGCTGACGTGACAGAGCTCTGAAATGCATTTTTTTGCTCTGTACAGCTCACTAAGATAGGTGCTGTTTCAAGAAGGCCGTGCTTATGTCAAGTCCTGTGAACCAAAAATGGCTGATATCCTTTGAAATCAGAATATAAAGGCTTCAGCTTTTTAGATATGGTGATGATGAGAGGAGGACACCAGAGTACTTGCTGTGGTAGCATGGAATTGGATCCAACGGCCCAACAGTCCATCTCCGAGTGGAGGACGTCCCTGTTACTGTAAGTGATTTAGGGATCTGAATGCAGCGAGTCCAGGGGGCTCTCCAGTGCATCCCAGCAGCAGCTGTCCCGTGCCATGGTGATGGCTGTATCCCCATCTCCCATCTAACAGTGCCGAGTGGTGGTTAGGGGTGTGAGGGCACTCACCTGCACCTCTGGAATATTGCTTAGAGCTCGCCAGCCTCAGCCTGAAGAGCTTGCCAAGAGAGAAGCAGCTTCAGTAGCTCTTGATAAGTTGGGCAAGTTCACAGGAGTGCTTGCTTTCTTTTTTCTTTTTTCTTTTCCCTAAATCTATTTACTTCTGGCCTCTGCAACATCCTGTGTCTAATAATCCTACAATACAATTATGTGCTGGTGAAAAAGTGCTTCCTTCTGTTTGTTTCAAACCACACCACCTGATTTCATTTGGAGAGTCCCCGGTTCTTATATTCTGAGACATTTATGGAGGATCTTTCCTGTTCATCTGCTTTCTACTATTCTTCAGAGTTTTCAGTGAAGGGGAGTGGCTTTTCCTCAAGTCATGGTTCTAGTTTTTCTGTGTTATGCTCAAACAAAATCTCTTCCATTCTGGGATAATTCTTATTGCCTATCTCCATAGTTTTCCAGCCAGGACCAACTCTTTCCCAGTTCATGGTTTTTAGCAAGCCACTTTGTTCTTTGCGTTCCAGTCTGAAACATGAAAGTGCAGCTGTTACAAAAAACTGAAATTGAGTGGGTGATAAAGTCTAGTGCGAAATTTCAGTGGGGAATAATCCTACTACAGAATGATCCGATTGGGGTTTGGATTTCAGATGCCAGCCACCCACTGCAATAATGAATGGTTTCCTCTGATTATCTGTAGCACTGATTTTCATCGTCTCTTGGAACTAGGTTTGAGAGACATAACTGATATCAAACTTTACACAGAGTATGCTCATTCAAACACTGCCAGAATTTAAAACTATATTCATAGTAGCAAGAGTGCTTGGTTTGGGAAGATGCGACTTCAGAGCATTTCAACTGGCCTTTTTAAACTGTCCAAGCTCAACGTTCTCTGAAAACACTGAGACATTTCTAGTAGTATTGTTTAATTTTTCTTTTCAGCTGTAGATCGGTGCTGCACTGGTTGGGTTCCATTTTCCCCCAGTGGGACCTTGCCAGCCGTGATCAGTCTGTATTCAGATGCATCCACAGATGAGCCTGGCCTCAGAAGTGCAGCACATTTGCGTGGCTCCAAATGAGTGAAAAGGGAAGAAAATTCCTGTTCCCGGCACGCTGCGTCCTAAGGTCTGTATTAAGGCCTCAAAAAATACACAGGTGGTCACTTGGGCGACTGTGGTGAGACAAATGGATTGCATTTGGTGTAATGAATCCAGCCTAAATGCTTGAGGGTACCAAGTGTCCCGGCACTGCTGGCCAGTGGCATGTCCTAGCTTCCACTGGGAAGATTTCTGTGCCTGAGTGTTTGACATGCGAACACAGCTAGTGCTTTTAGGTTGGATGTGGTGGCAACAGCAGGCTGTGCCAGGAAAAAAAAAAAAAAGAGGTGTTAAAGGGCTGGAGATGGTTAGCTTTGATGCAATTAGAAGAGACACGGTGCCTTGAAAGCTGATTTGTTCTGCTTTTGCAAGCCATTTCAGTCAAATAAAATATATCATCTCTTCATAGGAGCCTTGCCTCAGTCAGGATTGTAAGAGTGGGAGATAATTCGATTACCAAGATCAAATGATGATGTTTTAGAGGAGGAGCCATCTGGAGTATTTGAGCGAGCAGCTGGCAGCCTGGGCTGCACAGTTAATTATCTGACTGTATGCCTTGCAACTATTTTTCCACTGCAAAACCTTTTAAGAGTCTTTAGAGATCAATCTACCCCGCTCCCTCTGAGTAAGATGCTATCTGCAAAATTGCACACAAGTGTTCCGTTTTAAAAGCTCTTTCCGCAACACCGTCTTTTTCTTTCTGTTGGCAAAGTATTCCTTTGTTCAAGCTCGTAACGAATCCTTAATTTGCTGTCCTTTGGTAGGTTCTTCAGTTGACCCGGTGGCTGCTTTGCTTTTTGCCCTGCGTTATTACAGCTGCGCTAAGCGAAGTGATTTCCAAACTTAGGGTGTGCGATTTTAATGGAAGCGCCTTTCTTCAAGAAAATGTCAAAACGCTGTTTGAGAGCAGGCACGGTACGAGCAGCGCTGCAAAACTCTTCTCTCCTTATGACCTAAGCTTTTTTGGATGCCCTTCAATTTATTTTTTGTCCTTGCCAAGTATGTTAACTGGGTGGGAACTTACAACTGAGAAGTTTGAGTCATCTGCCCTTGCCAGCAAGCAAAGGGCGAGAAGTTCAGCTGGGCAGGGAGCTGCTGGTAAGAGGCAGCTCTGACGTCAGGCTTTTAGTCTGCAAGTAAAGCGCTCTTTGGGTCCGCTGAGCTGCGCCAGCCTGCCACGATGTGGAGTCCCACGCGGTGCTGGTGTGGGGACCAGCGCGCTTCCCAGTGGCCTCAGGCAGCTGGAAGTTTGCCTGGATAGGGGTGAGAGGAGCTGGAGGAAATCCCCTGGAAGAAAGCTGGGCCCAGTGGTGAGTGGGTCCCTGCTCCCCAGTGCCATGTGCCGGAGGGCTTTGGTGTCTGAGCACCTCCGGGATGGACGGTTTGTCCCGGGGTATCTGCTGAGCCTCGGGTAGGAGTGCATTTGGATTCAGAAATTCTGTGTCGGATCTTTGTTCAGGCCTTTTAGGAAGAATGTCTTAGTTCATGAGATGGCGCAGCGCTCCGAGTTCTGAAATGCATCCGGTATTTAGTGCTCATTGCTTTAGGAAAGCCCACGTGCTCCCACGATTAAATGGTTACTGAAATATTCATGAGAAAATGTCATTCTCGTTTCATAGAGACATTGAATTCCCCATAAATATTTTTCAAAAATTAGCTTTTCTTAAGATACGTATGAAAGCATTGCTTCTTGCCACTCCTGTCTCAGCTCTAGCTCAGCTAAAGGACAGTTTACCCCGGGTGGCACCGATGGATCAGAGCTGGTTTCCAGCTGCAGAGGCCTGGGCTGCGCTGGCCAGGTGCTTGGAGACCTCGGGGATGGCCCAGGCCCAGTTCCTGGCTGTGTGGCCAAGAAGGGTGTCCCCGCAGGTTTGCAGGGCTGTTAGTTAAAGCCAGCTGAAATGCGCAGTGAGCTGGGGTTCTGGGGGCCAGCTCTAACCTGGCTGAACTGGAAGGTTGAGGTGAAGTCCCGATTCCAGGTGCAGTTTTCCTGTCAGTGCGTTTGGGATACGCCTCCAGCAGCGCTCAGGCACTGTGTGGCAATTCCTACTTCTTTGTGGGTGTGACCCAGCAAATTGCTTGGGCTTAACTGGTGGAAACGCGTCGAGGAAGGGTTCGGTACTCCCCTTCTGTGGGGGAGATTGAGCATCTCTTCGAGCTTGCTTTCCCTTTCCATCCAGCGGTATGAAGCTGCGGCGGGGAGGGTCAGGTTGGATATCAGGAAAAGGTTCTTCACCAGACATCGGTGGGCACGGAACAGGCTCCCCAAGGAAATGGTCATGGCGCTGAGCTGCTGGAGTCCAGGAGGCATCTGGGCAACGCTCTCAGACGTATGATCTGATGTTTGGGTGCTCCTGTGTGGAGCCGGCAGTTGGATTTGATGTTCCTTGTGGCTCCCTTCCACCTCGGGATATTCTGTGTTTCTATGATCCCGCCCTCCATTCACACGTGCTGAAGGCTGGATGGCTGATTTCTCCTTTCCCTCTTCCTTGCCCTCTTCTTCCTCTGTGGAATAAGGCAAAACTGCTGGGGGGGTTACTGGCATTGCTCTGACTTCTCAGCAGAGCAGGGAAGAGTGTTTATAGCAGCAGAGATTCGTGGTTGGTTGTACGTGCTTAGTTTCCCGTGATGCTTCAGAGCAAAACGTGGATTGTGTTGCTCTTTAATTCTGTACGGCAATAATTTACCTTGCTGCCTTTGGCGTTCATGGGAGAAGGCAAACTGAAATCAAAAAGGCACAAATGCAGATGCATTACACATCTTCCCTCAGCATCTCGTGTACCAGCCTGCCTTGTCTGAGTGCTTTATCCTGGTTACACATTACTGCCCTCAGCATACGGTTCCCAGATAGGATAAATGTTTCCTGGGGAGAGAGAGTGACTTTGTGCTGCTGAAAAGCAGGTGATAGTGCTGAATAAGCAAATAAATCACACGCTGGTGGTTAAACTTAATTTGAGCCTCTCGGGAAAGAAATGTTGTACCTTGCAATCTGTGCGGGGTTAATTGTGTTGTAGCTGAGGAGGGAACAGGCTCAGTAAGGATGACGGATTCCCCTCTGCGACACGCTGCACGCAGGATCCATAAACCAAGCACGAGGGTGGCAGCCCCAGCTCCGGAGAGAAGAATCAGGGTTGGTAAAGCCCGCCACGATCATCTAGTCCAACCATCGACCCGTCACCACCGTGCCCACTGAACCGTGTTCTGGAGTGGCTGTCAGCCTGGGGGGCTTTGTGCAGGGCTGTGGTTTAGGATTGGGGGAATGGCACCGCTCTGGATGCTGCCCTGCATCCTCCTCCCCATCCGCTGCTACAGGAGGGTGGGAGCCCGGCGAGGAGATGGGGAGGGACAGAAGTTGACACAGAGAGAAGCTTCCCTGCAGGTCCAGATGCAGCTCTGGCACAGTATCTCAGCGCTGTTTGCTTTTGCCACTAGATGGTGAAATAAGTAATAAACGAAATCACCTCAACTCTCGCCGCGTTCCCTGGCGGCCTCGCTCCTTGTGGAACCGTGCCAGTGTGCTCTGCTTTCTGGGAACCCGGCAATTCCAGGCAATTATCCACTGGCTGCTCTGTGTGCCTCAGCCTTCGAGAAGTGCTGCTGCCACCCGGAGCGCTTTGATCCCTGCCCGCAGCGCTGCCATGCTGGGTTCATTTTGGCCAAGCTGGGTTAAATCGAGCAAACCTGCCTGCTGTGCGTGTGCACGGAGCGCTGGTGCTGAACACCTGCAGCTCAGCTGAGGTGCAAAGGGATGGGGTTCCCTCTCCAAAGCAACCTGAGACAGGGACCTGCCAGGCGGGCACTGCAGCCTCAGGGTGCTGCTGGCTGCAGCCAGGAGCATCGCTGTCACGGTCTTGGATGGAGATAGCGAGGAGCAGGGAGGGAAAGGGTAGGGATATGGCCGGGCCCCAGGGAGAGCAACTCGAGGGAGTGAGTTATGGCTTCTCAGCCGTAATTGTGTAAGAACCTCTCCCAGTTGTGAAACAAAAAGCTTTATAGAGAGGTAGCCTCGATGTTGCCCAAAACACGGGCTGGCTCTGCTGGTGAAAGGCGACCTGATGAGCTGCTGGGACGGGATTTCTCCCATTTAGGGAAGGTTGCAGGGAAAGCCGGCGGCACCCGGCCTGTCCTCTTCGCTCTCCCCACTCAGCATGAAGTGGCTGAATGGCTCAGCCAGGGACGTAAAGCAGTGGACAAACGTGAGGCTCACGTGAGCACTCTGCCTGTGCCCCGAGCTCCACCACGCTGCAGCTGGTAGCACGGCAATGTTTGTCTTGGCTGTCAGCCTTGGGCTGCGCAACCCAACCTGCTGCTTAGAATCCTGCCTGACAGGGCTGGCAACCCGAGCGCGGCCCATGGGGAAACCCGAGCGGGGCTTTAAAGCTGTTTGCAAAACAACATGGAAGGAGCCGGTGGTTGCACGGGGGCTGTCTCACGCTGGTTTGAGCCAACCATGGGGCGGTGAGGAGCTGCCGTGGTCGGCAACACTCAGCACGCACCCGGCAGCAGAGTGCTGTCCCTGCGGCTCCTTCATACCCATCTATTCAAATACCTTAGGGAAGCACAGCCAACAGCTGAAGCCGGGCAAACTCTGTTGCAAAGCTCTGCGGAAGGCACTGCCGTGAGGTGGAGGGAAAGAGCACAATGCACATCTGCGGCACAGCAGTGGGTGGGGAAGGGGAGGACTGTGGGGCTGTATGTGTGCGCAGGGCAAAGCGCCCGACCTCCCCGAGCATCTGGTAGGGATGGACAGGGGTGGCCAGGCCAGCCACGCTTCTGATGACTTTTTTTTTTCTTTTTTTTTTTTTTTAATTTTAAAGTGTGTTTTCTTTTTCCTTTGAAAGAAGGGGAAGATGAATCACAGCACTCGCAGCACCCTCCTGGAAACGGGCAGCGTGTTGGCTGACGGTGGTGGTGCTGGGCAGCGATGCACGCAGCAGGGCCAACTCTGCATGCTGGAGGTCTGTGCCTCTTCCACGGCACCTTCTGAGGTATCAGAGCAAAGGGAAAAAGGGAAAGTGGTGTTTGCTGTGGCACAGCTCGGCTTTGCCCCGGGTCCTGCAGCTCTTGGCACACAAACTGCTTCCTGGGCTGTCCCACCGGCTTGTGCTGACGGAGTTGAGGCTGCAGAGCCCTGGCTGCTCTCATCAGCCTTGTTAGCAGCATGCATCTGAATGCTGAGCAGCTGGATGCCAATGCCAGGGGACTGATATCAAAATTTTATTTACTATCTGTTTTTCTTTCCCCTGAAGCTTTTTCTCTACAGTCTTCCACAGACTACAAACTCACATTTCTCACCAAATCCCAGGACTCTGAGCGCTGAGGCTTCACAACAAATGCCTGTAATGCATGGGATGGGCTCCTACTGTAGCCCTCCTGCAGGAGTGGGTGTGCTGGGGGCTGTCCCGTGGGTCTGCGCCAGCCCTGGTGCTTCCCCCTGTCCTGTGGGGCAGAGCTGTGAGATGACCTGGGCAGAAGCTAGAAGGGAGATGTGACCTCAGTGAGGTGCTCTCAGGTGCTGCTGGGGCTCCAGCTCTGCTTTCTTGATGTCACAGCTCAGGGTGGATGTGGCTGGGTTAAGCTTCAGGTGGACTGAGGGTCTCCAGCTACAAAAGGAGAGAGAAAATCGAAGCAGCTGCTGTGGTTTTATCATTTGCATCTACACTCTGCCTAGGCTGGGAACGTCACTCATGAGGACGCGCTGAGTGCTCCAGAAAGGCATGAGGTCCCAGCACAGCACTCCGGGCCTCGCTGCAGCCCCAGGTGAGTCCCTGCACCCTCTGTCTCCATGTGCCCCGTGACGTGAAGTCAGATTTTATAGATTGCCCTTACTCTGATGGAGATCAGTGTGCACAGGAAAGTGTCTGTGTGTGTGTGTATCACTCTGGCCTCACTTTACAGACCTGAAGGCTCTTTCTACAGATGGCATCTGCAAAATGGGCATCTCTCCCACTGCCCTCTCACCT
The DNA here is from genome assembly GCF_002078875.1 of Numida meleagris. NCBI lineage: Eukaryota > Metazoa > Chordata > Aves > Galliformes > Numididae > Numida > Numida meleagris. The sequence continues at coordinate 9,408,578 of NC_034413.1, read as the reverse complement.
GTGTCAGCCCAGCAGCTCCCAGACCCCATATCCCATGCCGTGCTTCGTGTCACCACTTATAGCATGGTGTGGGGATGAGGGGACAGGGCTTCCTCCCTCTCGCACAGCAAATAACTTTATTGGCCCAAGCACCTGGCGCAGTGATTAACTGAGAGCTGCCTGAACCCTGAGCATCCTTAGAGCCATCTGAAAATGAGAGCGCAGAACCTGTGAGTGTGAAGGCCGGGGCTGTACGGGTCAGCACTCCGTGTGCACTGAGAGCTGGGGTCCCCCGGGTGTGTCACCACTGCTCTTTGCTGTTAACGAGGTTCTGCGATGCTGTTGTGACCCGGGGGGATGAAGCCAGCACGTGGGGGACTGAGGCTGCTCCTCTCCGTGGGGCTGCTGTCCGCCCCCCATCCTCCTCCGTCGGGGAGGGTGGGGGGAATTGGTGGGCTGCGAGAGCCTGCGGGGAGCCGGGGGCGGCAGGAGGAACCCCCGGGGTCGGCTGCGGCTGCCGCCGGTCGGGTGCCGTGGGCCGGGATCTCGCGTGGGCGCTGCGGCCACAAGGGCCGCTGCGTGCAGTGCAATGCGGTGCGGCGGCCAGCAGATGCCACTGCCCCCCCGCGCTGCCTGGGGCCGCCGCCGCCCGGCTGCTCCCCCCGCCTCGCGTTCCCCCCAGTCGCGACGGCTCGAAGCAGCCCCACGGCGGTGTTTGTGTGTGTGTGTGTGTGTGTGTGTGTGTGTGTGTGTGCCGGGGGGTGGGGGGGTTCCCCGAGGCACGGCCGCGCGGAGCGGGGAGCGCACGCGGGACGGGGCGTCATCGCGCCGTGGGGCTGCGATGCTCGGGGAGAGCTGAGGCTGCGGGTGCCGGGGTCAGCGTGCAGGACGCGGACGGGGCTGAGCCTGTCGGCGCTGGAGGCGAAGCTGCGGGGTGTGTGTGTGTGTGTGCGCGTGTGTGCGGCGCGTCTGCCCGCGTCCGTGTGTGTGTGTGTGCGTGTGCGCGCACCGGGGGCAGCTCCCCACGTGGGGCTGACGCGGCAGCCCCGGCCTGATCCGGGGCTATAAAGCGGCTCCGCGGCGAGCGAGGCAGAGCAGCCTCCGCCGGCTGCAGCCCCGGTCCCGCTCCGCTTCGCGCCCGGTATGAGCCGCGCCCGCCCGCGCCCCCTCGGCCGCCGCCGCGCAGCCCCCGCCCGGGCGGCGCCGCTGTAGGAGCGCGGAGCCCCGCGGAGAGCCGGGAGCGGCGCGGGTGGGGCAGGGGGCGAAGGGCGGGGGTGTCCGCGCAGCGGGGTTGATGTTTAACCCGGAGCGCCCGTTCACGGAGAGGGGCCACTTCTTCTCCTCCATGGAGTACCAGCGGCAGCTGGAGGAGGAGGAGGGCTACCCGCCTCCCGGAGCCAACGGGACCTTCAACGACAGCGGGGCCGGGCAGGGATGGGGCATGCCGTACCCCCTGCACACCACCGTCACCCTCATCAGCCTGGCGGGCTTGCTCATGCTCTTCACCGTCTTCGGCAACGTCCTGGTCATCATCGCCGTCTTCACTAGCCGGGCGCTCAAGGCCCCCCAGAACCTCTTCCTGGTGTCCTTAGCCTCGGCCGACATCCTGGTGGCCACGCTGGTCATCCCCTTCTCGCTGGCGAACGAGGTGATGGGCTACTGGTACTTCGGCAAGGTCTGGTGCGAGATCTACCTGGCCTTGGACGTGCTGTTCTGCACCTCCTCCATCGCGCATTTGTGCGCCATCAGCCTGGACCGCTACTGGTCCATCACGCAAGCCATCGAGTACAACCTCAAGCGCACCCCGCGCCGCATCAAGTGCATCATCTTCATCGTCTGGGTCATCTCGGCCGTCATCTCCTTCCCGCCGCTCATCTCCATCGAGAAGAAGAGCGGGCAGCAGGTGGACCAGTGGGCGGCGGGGTGCAAGATCAATGACGAGAAGTGGTACATCATCTCGTCGAGCATCGGCTCCTTCTTCACCCCGTGCCTCATCATGATCCTGGTCTACGTGCGCATCTATCAGATAGCCAAGAGGCGAACCAGGGTCCCGCTGAACAAGAGGGCGGAGCGCCCGGAGAAAAAGCAGAACGGCTTGGCCGACAAGGAGGACCTGCCGGCCTCAGCCCAGCTCAACGGAGAGAAAGCGGCCGGAGCTGGCGATGGGCAGGAGGGAGAGGTCAACGGCATAGACATGGAGGAGACCTCCTCCTCCGAGCACCAGGAGAACAACCAGCCCAAGAAGCCAGAGAGACCCCCGCGGGGAAAGACCAAGACTAAGCTGAGCCAGATTAAGCCTGGGGACACTTTGCCCAGGAAGACGGAGGAGGAGAGGAACACCAAAGGGTCACGGTGGAGGGGCAGGCAGAACCGGGAGAAGCGCTTCACCTTCGTACTGGCGGTGGTGATTGGGGTCTTTGTCATCTGCTGGTTCCCCTTCTTCTTCACCTACACGCTGACCGCAGTCTGCAAGAGCTGCTCTGTGCCCGCCACCCTCTTCAAGTTCTTCTTCTGGTTCGGTTACTGCAATAGCTCCTTGAACCCCGTCATCTACACCATTTTCAACCATGACTTCAGACGGGCCTTCAAAAGGATCCTCTGCAGGATAGAGAGGAAAAGGATCGTTTGAAGGACCCACTGGAAAGGGCAGGACTGATAATTCAAGACTTTGTAGGAGAGTAAGGCATGGCTCTCTTGGGCTGTGCTTGCATGGGATGGCTTCCTTCAGCTTGTGAGCAGGAAGCCTTCCAAACCCGAGATGAGCCCACTGAAATGCCCAGCAGCAGCAGCGAGGAGCGGCAGGCAAGTGGAGGTCCGAGCCTGGCACTCAGCTCCCCAGGGGAGCGTGGCTTTCGACTTGCTCCGTTTACTTTGTGAGGTTTTTTTCTTTTGCCACAGAGGCTCTCGGTGGATATTTCCATGACTGCTCAGTTGGACTCTTTAAAGACAAACGACACGCAGCTCCGTGAGATGAACAGCAAAGAGGGAGTATGCCCCTTCAGAGGTGTTGGCTTTTTATTTTGCTGTACCTTTTTTTCCTTTCCCCTATTGTATATGTAATTAATTTTAACCCCCTTGTAAAATACAGTATTGTATCTCTGAATCTGAATGTCTTAGCTTTTGTAAGGCAAGCAGCTTTGAAACTGTGAGAGCTTTAATTATGTTTGACACCTGAAAACTCCCTCTCTTCCCACTCCCTGAAAACCCCCTTACTCCAAACCGAGGAAGAGTCAGAGCAGTTTCCCCTACCTGGCAAGTTGATAATATTACCAACATTTCCAATCTCCTGTTATTGTTTTTTTTTTTTTTTTTTTGGCTATAAGGCTGAGGATCACACTCCCCGCCAGACTAGCTTTTCTTGTTCATTTTTCTTTTTTGTTTCTTTTTTTTTTCCCTCTGTGTCCTACCTGATCCTGTTTTAATTCGGTGCTGCCCGTGGGCTGTGATACGGCTGAGCTGTAACTTCCGTGTCCCCACCAGCTGGAGCAGAGCAGCACACGGTGCCATTGCCGTGCAGGTGGGCACCCAGAGGCTGCTGAGGGCTCTTTCTCACGCCGTGCAGAGCGTGGGACCCGGCCAAGCTCCCAGCGATTTCCCCTCGGCCGATATTATACCGTATCAAAGCGCCAAAGCGTGTTCAATGCTAACTCGATTCCCCCACCCCCGACTGTAAATAGATAACATTTCAAAGCAAGCGTCAGCGCTCCGTATATCACGCTGTCTCGTTTCTATTGATTTTCTGATATTTTCCCTCCTGCTGCGTTTCCTGCAGGCACTGAGGGGGGGGGGGTCTGTGCACAGAGGCGGTTCCAGCGTTTGGAGGGAGAGTTAAGTTTGCGATCTGCTGCTCACGTCTGTCCTAGGAAGTGCTGCAGCAGCCCTCCTTAGACAGGGCAAAACTCGGAAATGGGGAACGTCCCGGCACTTTCCCCGCTCCTTTATAGCGTAGGCAAGCTTTTTTTTAATTAAGTAAAAAAAAAAAAAAAAAGTGTAAATATTGTGAGGCTGGAGCGGGAGAGGGAGTTAACCCTGCTTTTACACTCGCTCCTGAAATGTCTTTCAGCTTTTTCTGCTCAAAAATAAAAATTAAGAACAGAACAAATGTCACATCCTTGTGCCATGGAGCAATCTCTGGAGAGTACTGAAAGGAAAAACGTCCTGATCGCTCTTAACAAACGAGTGGGCAAGCCTTCTAATGTCACTAATACAGCCCTTCAAGTAACGACAGATCGTAGGAATTGTTTGGAGAAAGCAAAGTTTGTGTCTCCTGTATAGGATGGATTTGCCTTCTGTAGGGTTGTGTGGTGCACAGGAAGAGGCTTGAAAGCAGCACCTTTTTACTTTTGGGAGTGTTTTGTTGATTTTGCTCTCTTTTGACTTTGTATTAACTCGGAGGGTGCCCGGCTGCACCCTGGGACCTGGAGAGCAATGTTTACATTCACTTGCGTTTTCAGAGTTGAATCCTCAAAAGGTGAGGAAAGCAAATAAACCGTGCTTTACTGTAAAAAAAAAAAAAAAAAAAAAAAAAAAAAAAAAAAAAAAAAAAAAAAAAAAAAAAAGCAGAGGTTGCTATAATGGATGATTATTTTTAATAAATAAAAGAATGTTTACAGATCAAGTGTGAAAGCCTTCTGAATAATCTGTTAGCTGTGTTTTTTTTTTTTCCAGCTGTTCACCGATTCTCGGGCAGCTTTGCTCTTGACATTGTTTCAAGAACACGTTGGGAAAAGCAGTGGTGCTTTCTGAAAGGCGTTGTTGCACCAGGTAGGGAACAATGGCTCGCTTCATCGCACAGGGGCAGAGTAACAAATGAGTCCTTGGTGTTTCTTGTTCTTTCCCCCCCTCTCATGCCACGGTAAGAGCATTCATGTGTTTCATAGAGAAAAGAGCTTAGAGGTGATTTGCTCCTCAGAAATGCAGCCTGGCCCTGTTTTTGCGTCTCGCTGGGGCTGCCTGGATGCAGCGGTTTTATAGCTGGTTGGTTGAGAAGATTTGTAATAATTAGGTCGCAGATGGGATTAGAAGTGACTGGGCTGGAAGGCGGTTTTCCTGCATCTATGCAGGAGTGCCCACCTGGCCAGAGTGGTTCACAGGCCAGGAGGGTGTGATGGAGGCAGGTGTCCCGCTGTCCCCTCCGGCTGCAGGTAGACCTGTTGGTCTTGCCAGGTTCTCCCAAGCAGACCCCAGGGGAGATGTAGGGGTTGGCGATCCAGCCGCCATCACTCACACTTCTCCATCCCTCTGGCTGTCTGCTGGCCTTGTGGCCGAGTCTCTAGAACAGCCAGAAGAGTGTTTCAGTGGGTTTGGGCCTGGATCTTTGATGGGCAGCACAATATGGCTGCTTGCTCCCAGTTCTCTATCGAAGCCAAAAGCAAGGGCGTTTATGTTCTTCCTGATCCCTTGTGGTTCACCCCAGCCAAATGAAATGCCCCAGGAGCTGCAGTGGGCATGGGCAGTGACTCCTTCATCTGCCATGCAGAGCTGCCTGCCCATCCCTGTGGCCAGTGTCTCAATTTCCACCATCCTGCTGCCTTTGCCACCACCTGACTCTCCTGTGTTTCATTTCCCTGAGTTGTTGGGCATTTTGGTTTCAGATCTGTCTTGAGCCCTTTTTGTTGGCTGGAGGGATGTGTCCAAGATGCAGGGCCCTGTGGGCTGTTTCATGGAGGTGCTGTGGTGGACAAGGAGTGGCCCTGAAGCTGGCAAGGCCCGGCTCCAAGATGTCCTCATAGGTGAGCTGCAGGCTTTCCTGGCAGAGCCAGGTGACAGCCTGCCCAAGGGTTGTCCCTGACCCCTCTCCCTGCTGGCACTCACACTTATTGCTGTGGGGTTTTGCCCCTATTTGCTGAGGCACAAGGGGCCGGTCACACTGAGGAGCCTTTCCATGGTGACCCACGGAGGGGTGGACTTGGCTCCAGTCACTCTACTCGCATACCATGCATTTTTCAGGCATGAGAGAGCTCCTGTGGATTTCAGCCCGTGTCCCTCAACCATGCTGTGCCACGAGTGACCCTCCCCACCCCGTACCTCTTGTTCCAGGGCTTGCTGGTGGTGGTGCCCCATGGTGTTCCTCTTGGGTCAGGTGGCTGGGAGGCTCTCCTCTTGGCTATTTGTGTTATTTTATTTCTGAATATTCCTTGCTCTTTTGCCACTGGAAAAGTTCAAAGTCTGCAGAGATTGCTTCTGGGTTACAGCCAGTGCCCTGGCAGACGTGGAGCTGTGGCACCGCTCCTGCTGCTGGCCTCGCTGTGCAGCTGGTTTGTGGTGATGCTCTGCAAGGTGCCAGGTCTGTGCAGCTGCTGAGCCTTACTGCCAGGTCAGTGGAGAGCCCAGCCCCGTGGCACTCAGCTCACAAATGGAGCAGATGCTGACTGCTTTGTGAACTGCAAGGGCAGCAGTGTGAGCCCCAGAGCCCAAGGTGAGATTATAGCTGTGGGGAGCACCTTCAGTCACAACTTCCTTGGGTTGGGCTGTGGCTCCTGAGTCTGGCTGGTCCCAGGGCCCCCTGGGCCTGTGCAGCGGATGGCCATGGGGCCCAGCAGAGCCCAGGTTGGGCTTCTCTGCACGAGGAGGGAGCTGGGCCCAGGCGCTTTACTTCTGCCAGCCTGTGCCCTGTTGATGCAGAGATGGCTTCTGGGTTTTCTCCCACCTCATGCCATGCCCAGCTTTTCAGATCTGCCCTGGCTTGAGCTTGAGGTTTGTTTCATGGCAGCAGGTCTCAACCTCTGGCTGGGGCAGAAGATGCTGGGAGGTGTTGAGTAGAGATGCTGGCATGTGAGCTAGTTGTTCAACATCCCTTTCTTCCAAGGGGACCTTTCTGGGCATTTGAGCAGTCCCCCAGCAGTGCTGATTTCCCAAACAGGACCACCTGTGTGTGAGGCCAACATCCCTCACCAGGAGCTGCTGAGGTGAGGGGGGTGCGGTACCCAAACTCCACAAAGCAATGTGAGGATAAACCAGAAACGGAACAAGAAGGCCTCTTCACTACTCGAGCAGAGGCACAGGTATTTGTCAGCAAAGGCATAAACAATCTGACTTTAACTGGCTTCAAACAGCTTAAGCTGGCTTTGGGCTTCTCTGCCCATTTGATCATCAACTTGATATTGATCAGGTTAGGGGGCACCACGTGCATGGGAGGGCTCTGAGGTCCTGCATGGCTTTGATTTCAGGGATCACAGAGGAACAAGGACCCTTCCCAGGAAGCCTGGAGGCCTCTGGATGTTCAGGGACTTCCTGGGGCCAGAGCTGCTTTCTGTGCTAAGGGAGAAATTCCGCCAACATGTGTTTCTCTTCAGCACTGCTCCAGTCAGGAGGTCTGAGAGGCTCTCAAAAATGTGTTTTAAGTCAAATGCGAGAGTAATGGTGCAAGCGGGGATCATCAGGAGGCGAGGTGAACTGACCTAAACATCCCTCCTTCCCCACCTGCTATTCTTGCAGCATCTGACCTGCATCGGCTCAGGCACAGCTGGGGCATGGCACTGGCAGGAGCAGCCTGGCAGTCCTCCAGAGCTGTGGGACTCGCTTGCTGTAGAGTTTGCTCCCAGAGATGAGAAACTTTTGTTTTTAATCAACTGCTACATGGAGAATTGATTGCTTCTTTGCTGATTGAAACAGTGGTGTTTTGCTGGGCCAAGGCTTCATGGCTTTTTTCCCGTTTGCTTTTCAATTACTCTTTACAGAAAAAAGAAAGAGCTTCCCACCATGGCCCTCTCTGAGACAGCAATGCCTGCTGGAGGCTGCCTTGCCTTCATCTGCATGCCTTGGGTTGCTGCAAAGCATTCAGCTACTTAAAAGCAATCCTGCACTTATTATTTTCAAAGACTGACTTTTATGCCCCAGATTTTGTGGGGCCAGAGGAGTTGAAATGGTCGGTTTAGGTGGAATAACTTGAAGGCTTTACCTCCACTGGGATCAGGGCCTTTGGCATTGCTGTCTCAGAACGATGGAGATGCATCTATTCCATTTTGAACAGCATGATAACTGCTTTCATCACCATTTCCCACTATTTGGGTGGGATAGCTTTAAAACAGTGCAGCAGAGAGGAAGCTCAAAGCTGCTCTGCTCCGCTGGACGCGCACTGAGGAAAGCAAGGTAAGCAGCGCTGTGTGCAGGGCAATCCTTCATTACTGACTGCTCTACCAGGGTTAATTAGAAAATGAATTCTGGCTGGTGCAAGTGGTGTGAAAGGAGCTTGATCCAAATAGGGTTTCCTACTGTAAAATAAGGCAGTTGTGGCTGCAGATGCAAAGGCGGCAGCTAAATTCATGGCCCATTGTTAAGTGGATTAAATCTGTTGGGGTGGAAATGATCTGTTCCTATTTTAGCCCTTCCTCACCACCCCTAGGATTCCCCTTCCTCCACTTTAGCTTCATGGATTCCTGCTGCATTGCCTGGGAATGTGCATTTGTGGGGGTACAAATGAAGTCCTTGAAAATTGAGAGGTTACGAAGCAGGGTATGGAAACGTTGGTGTAAACCAGATGATGTTACTGTACATCCAGACATAAAAGATCCTGCCTTAGAGGGCTGGAGGAGGCCAACAAGGAGGTCAGCTATCTGCCATCGCTGTTAAGATCTTAAAGGTGGAAAAAAACCCTTATTCATTGCCATCTCAGTTGGGGCGGTGTAAGCTGTCATGTTCAAGTTATCAAATGTTTGGAGGAAGAGGTGAGTTTTTAGCTGTTGTTTATTCAGACCAAGATTTAATTAATATTAAATAGATTAAATATTTGATGAAAGAGCCTGAAATTAAATATTTAGCTCCCTCTTCCCCCCAGATTGCAGCCTCAGTGGATGTTTGTGTGGGCATCTTCTGAGCATCAGGGAGTGTTAAAGACCCAAGCTGCAAGGGAGCATCACCTGCAGATGGGAATTACATTACTCTGGGATCCTTATCAGTCTGCGTGGGAATACGGCCGTCCTTCCTATGGAGCTCTGATCCAGGGGGACCTCAGGTCCCGCTTGAGTGGTTGTCACTCTGCTCTTCTGCCATGTCCCTCTTGAACCAACTGAGAGGCTTTGTAATGGGGAAAGGCTTTCTCCTAGGGAATAGGGATAGTGATAGGGGAGCCTGCAACATGCATTGTGCTTTTTTTCCCCTGCGGCTGCTGGTGATCTCAGCACAGGACTGCAAATGTGGCCACGTGAGCAGCTGCGCTGCTCTTGGCAGCACCGCCATCAGCCAGCAGGTCCCCAGGAATGGCCCTGCGTGGGTGGCTGTGGCTTAATTGGGGAAGAAAACATAATAAAACTTAATGCAGTTGGCATTTCCCTCTTTGTCAGACCTGAGAAAGGAAACCACAGCAAAACCGAGCTCTCAGCCGTTGGCTTTTTGTTTGCAGCACAGTTTGAAAAGGCCAGTGGTAAACCAGAATATCTGGAAATTCATTATGAACTGTGAGAATAGTCTCGTAAATTAGGCATGGACCCCTTGGAGTGTGCCCTCATACCTTTTGTACTGGTTAGTCGGTGCTGGTTGCATTATTTATTTATTGACTTGTGTTGTGAGTGCTTTGTAGCCTTTGGAAGAATTAGGACCACGATCTGTACCTTCACCCTGTCCAGGCCTCTGCATGTCACTGTCAGAAATCAGCTGCTAGGCCTTCGGGGTAGCTGAAATATACCTGCTGGTTAGAGGAGGCTGGTAGAGGGCCCGTGGTTTGGTCAAACCAAGGATCTGCATGGAGCTGAAGGTGCTGCCCACCTGCATGCTGACTGCTCAGTGTAGTTCTCTATGGAAGAGAGAAGGAATTCATGTCACCCTCCACGTAAACCAAATTCAAATATCTTATAAATATTGCAGCACCTTGCTTTATCTGTAAGAGCCTGGCATTGCTTTATAACCTAGAGTGACAAATCCACTCTGTTCCTGCAGGAGTAGATATGTTTCGTTTGTTAGCACAGGGGTACTTAGTTAAATTATTTAGACTTTTTCATGCAAGTTGGAGCACACTGGATAGGCAGCCATGGCCTCTCTCCAGCCACTTAGAGCACAGAGGAAGATATATAGGTTTAATATCCCACGGTCACCCTTACATTTTGCTGGATGACATCTGACCATGCTTGGTACTATGCTTAGGGTCATGCCACCTCCATGTGGTTGACACAGGGGTAGTGCCTGTGAGGTCTTGTTCCTCATGACACATCAGATGGAAGTGTCCCTTTACATGCCATAGCAGCTGATCGGTGCAGGTCGATGTTAAAAGAGTGTGCAAGGCACAGAAGTAATAGGATGTGCATAGCTTGTGGGAGCTGTCTGAGCTCCTAAGAGGACTTTGAATACCATCCTTGACATTGGGGCCAAGATGGTCCTTGCTTGGGGTGGCAGGGGTGTCCCCAAGGCTTACAACAGCACCAGAGGAGTTGATGGGCCTGTGGTTCTCCCCACACTGTAGCATGTGTGTGTGCACCTTCAGGGACGCACGGAAGGAGCCAAACTCCCTTCTTCTGCTTTCCTGTTCCCTGGCTGCGGGCTGTCCAAAGCTCAGCTCTGGGCCATCTGCAGATACAGGCTCCCCGTGCTTCCTCCCTTTCTGCTGGATGCTGCACGTTATTAAACCCAGATCCTTTTTCCAGGTATCTGATAAAAAATACCCAAACTTGTCTTTGTTTCTGTTGCTCACCTCTGTGCTGCCAGGCCCCTCCTCCAGTTCGGTTGCCAGCAGGCAGCAGAGCCCCAGCAGCCGGCAGGGTTCTCTTCTCTCTCACCCCACCAGGCTTCCAGCCAGGCAGAGAAAATGGTTCCCAAAGCAGATTTTTGAGTGACCCTGGAATGACACAGCCAGGAGGGCAGGTCAGCACCTGGCACTGTGGCTCACTTTTCCTTTTCACACCAGATCGTCGATCTGTGTTTAACTGCAAAGGACAGGTAGGGCTCCCTGCAGCACTGGGCAGTTCCTCTTGCTGCATGGACATCAGTGGCACCATGAGTGATGCCACTGTCACCCATACATGGCCCTCAGCTTGGGGCTCTACACGCTCAGTAAGAGAAGAAGGCGGCTATGGCTGAGCTGACTATGTTTTTGCCATCTGACCCCTATGCAACAGGGGCCCAAGGAGTCTGATTAATGCTCTTCCAGGATTGGATTGTCTGATGCAAACAGTTTTAGAACTATGATTAGAGTGGGAAAAGAAATTTGGAAAAGACCCCATATGGGATAAAAGCAAAGAAGGCTATTTTTTGCAAATACCAGTATAGCTTCTTCTAAAAATATTATCTTGAATGTCTGCTAGAGAATAAGAACCAAATGTGATTCCGAGCAGTCTGACACAGCTGCCACTTCAGAGGAGGAGGAGATGGGCACCTCTGTGGCAGGAGATGTGCTGGTGGGCACCCAGAGCCATGGGTGGGCACAGCCCAAAGCTGGCAGCTTTGGAGAGAAACAGGAGTGCAGGCGAGCAGGGTTTGCCCACGGGCAGCAGAATGGCAGGTTCCCACTTTGCTGAGTTGGAACCATCTGGAGTGTATATAAGAGTGTCTCAGAATCAGGGGAATGGCATGTGGATGGCTATGGGTTCCCAGAGGCGATGGTGTCTGCATACTCAAGAAGAGCAGTCACACTGTTCAATTCTGTTTTCTTTTTTTTTTTTTAAATTATTGTTATTATTTTTAAAGCAGAAGCAATATCAGTGGGTGAGGGAGAAGAAGGAATGATTCTTGCGGGAGAGGCGAGATCAGAGCTGTCCTTCTGCTCAACCACTCATCTCCTTTTTGCCATCCTTTCCTCTTGGTGCCCTGCCTGACACTCACAGAAGCAACAAGGCGGGTTTTTCCTGCTTTTCACGTATTTCTTTGCCTCAGCTTCCTGAGCAATTTTCTTCCTAAGCCGGTAGCCGAGGCAGTGCTGCCAACACTGTGTTCAAAGTGAATTCAGGTTGCAAACACAGATGCTGGTGTTAAAGCCCTGCGAATGATTGAAACCTGCAGGGTACCCTTTGGTATTAACTCAGAGAGCATACAAGTGGGCTTGGAGTGTCTTCCGTCTGAAGTTCTCACTAATACAATATTAATCTCTGCTACAGTTTTGCCCTTTCCAAGCAGTGATCCAGAAGTCCTGTGGGTCTCCTAAAATCTTACGGGGGATTTTCTTTTCCTTTGGAGGTGACAAATGTGAGTGTGTTGAAACACACTGAGCACTCTAAGCAGTGCAGAAAAATATGCCTTACAAAGTGCACACTTCTCCACCCCTGCCTGATGGCTCCACTTCATCTTCTGTGTGTCAGGGGAAGTCCTGCCTGCTGCCTTTACAGCTAGAGACCATAGTGACAAGGAGGAACTGAGGCCACAAGCCCACAGAGCACACGCATTGTGGCACTGGGGGCTTTCCCAAGTGACTTGGAGCAGAGTATGGCTCCACAGGGGAAATGTTCTCTTAGTCCTGCTTGATGGAATTCAATTCATCTGCTTCTACCTGTGTGAAAACATAGATGATGTCACGATGGGACCGAGAAGTCCGGATCGCATCAAGAGTCAGTAATACATGATCTAATGGAGGAGGTTGGTAGGTGTCAGCTGCGTTTCTCAAGGGGCTTTCTCGGGGTCTCACTGTGCTTAGACCATTACACAAATCCTTTGGTATCATGCATCAGAGCAAGAGAGATGTAAGGTGATATGGGGTGGACCGAGCTGCCATATCTACCCAGTTCTTTGGGCTGAGGATGATGAGCAAGGCGTGTTCTCACTTGGCAGCTCAGAGCACGCTCAGTGCCATTGCCTGGCAGGCTGGTCCCCAGGTGACCAGCCCAGGAGCATCCTCATGGGACTTAAGTAGACCCTGGAACATTTTGCATTCTGTGAGCTGGATGTCCTCAGAGAAATTCTCATTCCTGAGGAGAAGAGTCATTTCAGCCAAAAACCATGCCTGATCATAGGGAGAAAACTGCAATATTCCTTTAAGCTGTTTCAAACAGATCGAATAACTGATGGGAGTGCTGGGAGACTCTCGGAGCCCAGCTGGGCTGCCCCTCACTAAACCAACAAAACAGTGCCAGAAGGCGTTTTTCTTGTGACTTGTTTTGGTCCTGTCACTGGGTGTAATTTTTGTGATCGCTTTGTTGTGCCTGAGTGCCTTGTTTGGGGCATGACGGAGAGGAAAATCCATCTTTCAGTAAATACTCTTCGAGCTACCTGCTGTCACAGCAGATTGCTGTGTGCTTCTGTTTTCCCAGAAAACCAAAGCTGCACGTCTGAGATGTCACATCATGTTGCTTACCTGATGCTGGCCTGATCCTTATGAGATATGGATTTCCAGGCGGGAGGAAGAGAAACATCCTTCAGCAAAAGCATCCCCAAAGCCTGGTCTTTCTCAGACTCTGTCTGCAGGAGGAGAGGCTTCTGTGTTTACCTGGGAAGAACCCAGGTGCTGTGTACTCAGTTCTCCTCATGCACTGACATCTTAACCCTTTTGCCCTTTAATATGAAATGCATGTGCTCAGCTGCATTAGGAGCCTTGGAGGGTTTCTTATTTAAGCTGTGGATTTACTCCCTTCTGGTTCTGTTCTGCAAGAGCAGGGGCTAGAAACGTGCTCCTGAGGTTCTCAGTGGCTGTATCTATGCATGAAGCAGCTGGCTTTGGAGGCAAACATTCGCCCATCTTTATGCATGTCACAGATTATTAATGTATGGCATGGCCACAGTGCATCTGGAAACAGCCCCGCTCTAACTGCTTGCTTCCTGGCCTTGTCACCAAATCCTTTCTGCCAGGTTATTTCTGCTTCGTATCTGCTTTCTTCCGGAGGAAATATTTTTTTAAAGTGACAGTGCCCTCATGGATTTTGGCAAAAAGAAAAAAAAGAAAAAGAAAAATCTTCCTGGCAGAACCCATTCTTGTGATGTAGCAGCTGCTAGGGAGGAGAGCTCGCAGCGGGGCTCCTCTCTGGAGGAGTCTGTAGGCTGAGGATCAGAGCTCGTGCTTCTACCCATGCTTGGTAGCACAAACTGCCTCCCTATGGCGATGGCCAAATCAAGCCTGAAATGTGACATTCACAGCTCTAAATTAGACACATGCAGTTTCACTTTGCCTCCAGAATCCAGGCCAGGCGGATGATGCTCTTGCAAGAAACCTCCTTGGTGACGTGGTGGGTTGATCCAGGGCTTGAGGGATTCAGCCTTAGCTGCCAGCAGGAAGGCAAGCTGAATCACTTGGAGCAGTCACTGTTGGCAGGTGGTGAAGGGAACCTCCTCGCCAGCTGAGTGAGGAGCAGTCAGGAGTGGAGCTCTGGCTGGGGACTAGACTAAGACCACAGAAGATGACAGTAGCTGCTCATCGGTTGTCTAGATTTTCATGAGCTCAAGGCTGCAAGTATGGCTTGCTCTTAAGTTTTTGCTTGCTTGCCCTGATAAGCCAAAAGCCATGTCTAAGTTCTGAGAAAAGTTCCTTTTCCTGCATCTTGCCATCTCCTTCTCTTCCCCATTTCACGTTGCTAATTGCACCGGCAGGATGCCCTCCAGGCTGAAGGCTATTCTGGGAGCAGGGTGAGAGGAGGGTGCTGAGAGGGAACAGCAGGCTGTGCATTTTCCTTCTCTAACATGATTTACCCATGATTAATGCACGTGGAAAATAATCAGCACATTCAGCTTAATTCTGTCAAATTATCAAAGGGATGAGAGCAAGGGGAAAAGAAGAGATTTTTCTTATTTTATCCCTTTTTGGGAAGGAGGTCAGACATTGTGTGACGTTAGGCATCTCATATTTAAAGCAGAGAGTAAAATTTGTCACTGATTTTTTTTTTCTTCTTTTTTTTTCTGGAAAAGGTGATGTTTGTGGTGATGCCAATCTCAGACACTATGGGGAAGGCACAGAGGGATCCCTGGCCATGTCAGACCTGCCCCTGAGGGGCTGAGAGGTTTGGGAGGAAAAGAACCAAGCTCTTTGCTCCCATTATCTACCACAGAAGCCTTACCCTTGGCATGTACTTTGCTCACTCAGTGCTGCTTTACTTTGGGCTGAAGTACTGCGGTCAGCTGAGCAACCTTGAGTGCCCCTCCTCCTTACACCCATCCCCAAATTTGTTTTGTGTGAACCTAGTTCAGATATATCATTAAATCATAGAATGCTTTGATTTGGAAGGGGCCTTCAGAGCCCATCGGGTCCAGGCCCCCTGCACTGAACAGGGACACTACATCTCCATCAGGTGTCAGAGCCCCATCCAGCCTGACCTTGGGTGTCTCCAGGGATGGGGCAACACCACCTCTCTGGACAACCTGTGCCCGTGCTTCACCACCCTTTAAGCTAAATAATAAAACTTTGGCTTACTGGAGAGGTTGTCTTGTTTCTCCAAATTTTGTAATGCGCTAAATAAAACACAGAAATGACTGATATGAAAAATATTAGAAAATCCTATTCTGTGATTATAATTGCATTCCCTTCCGATAAAGCAAAGTATGTTGGCTGCTTTTTTTTTTTTTAATTGTACTTTTTTTTAACTTTCAATTTGCATTTTTATTTTCCATTTCTGATAATTCCCATTTACCAACACAAAATTAACACTGCTTGTCCCTGCTGAGCTTACCGCTGTTGATTTTTTCTTTCCTTCAGTTTTCTAATTTCAGAAACAGTGGCTGGAGTTTTAGCACAGTGCGTTCCTACAGGCGCCCATGTCTGATTAGAGGAATTATTGCCCATAACTGCTTAGTACCAGAGTCCACAATCTCACTGAAAATAGAGACATGGATCTTTTGATCTCTGAATTGAGCTATCAAGAGTAATTGGGTGCTATAGCATTTTGCAGTCAGACTTTTGGATATTGCTCTGCCACAGCAGAGTGCGAGGTCTGGGATGCTCTTGCTTTGCTGGAGAGCTGGTGGTAGCGTGGGTGTCAGCTGCCTTTTGGGGCATGGCAAAGCCTTGGGAGTGGTGCATCAAGGGAGCAACCCCTCCACCACTGCGGCTGCTGTGGTGCTGGTGGGGCTCCAGGTGGGATTTGCAATGTGTAGCTGGGAATGCTGATGCTGCCTGGAGAGATAGCCGCCCCCAAGTGCCTGAGGCCTGGCACAGAATGTGCTAGGGCTGGGTTTCTGGGGACATCATGGTTAGGTTCCTTCTTTCAGATGCTCTGCAATGATCTGTTTAGACTACAGAATGGAAATTAGCCTTTGCTGTTGACCCATCCTTGTCAGGGTGATAGACCTGGCTTCTAGAGGCTCCCGAGCAGGGTGAGAGGCTGTGAAGGACCTGGGAAGGACCTTCCTCAGCTGCTCTGGGACAGCTAGGACTGAAGCTTTGCCAAGACAGCTACAGCAAAGCCAAGCTCCAGGACCTTTGGAGAGGTGTCAGGGCAGGAATTGCATTCTGCTGAGAGCTTGGAAATAGGCTGAATATTTTTCTCCTGTCAGGTCAACTTCAGGAATGTGCAGTAGATATGGGAATTGAGATGGAGATAATGCCTCATCGTTTTAAAGGTTAGGGCATAGGAACTAAACCTCTGCCAGGCAGATCTGAAGAGCTTGCTCCACAGCTCTGCAGTGGAGACCCCACAGGAGAAGCCACAGGCTCTGCCACATGATGAGACTTTCTCAGGAGGTCAGGTTGGGATTGAGGAGAAACGCTTTAAAGAACTCTGCCCTGGGGTGGTTTTGCCAGTGTGACAGCAGTGAGCTAGCAGGTACCCTTGGATGGCCAAGGGACAGCTCAGAGCACCTTGCTGGAGTGGCATCTAGCTGCAGTGAGAGCATCCATATGATCCCCTCATAGAGACCACGTGGAGAGGGACGTGGGATCCTCCTGCAGACTTCAGACCTCTGGCCACAAGAACGAGTAAAGGGGTTGTCTGTGCAGCTGTTTTCCAAATGGGTCCATTGTCACTGTAAGGCACGTTGGTCCAGTACTTGCTAAATGTATCTGAAGGGAGAGTTGTTTTTTATTGGAGAAACCTGCCCCCACAAGATACACCCTGCTGACTTTTTTCTTCTCTTTCATGACAAGCACAAGAGCCTGCGGTGGTCACAAGATCACTTCAGCAACTCAAGCAGCTTGTTGCGTTGTTTGTAAAGGTCCAATTTTCTGTTTGAGGAAAATCAATACAGCTCATTACTTACCTGAGAAAAGATCCCTATGTCAAGCAGCTCCTCGTTCCACTGGAAGGCAGCCCCTGAGCGGGCTCAGACACTTTTCCTAGGACAGACAACAGGCTGATTGCCTTTGTCTTAAATTGTCCCTTCTGAACTAAAACTGCCCCACTGAGAAGACCGATCAGCTTCCCACAGGCCGCTGAAGAGCTGCAAAACAAGTGAACACCACCCACATCGAGCAAAATACATCCTGGAAAAAAAAACAAAACACAAGACTTTTTTTACAGCTGACATAATGACTGTAAGTTCTCATGCTGCTTCTGTGTTAAATCCTTTCTTCTGGGCTCCGGCCACGTCATTTTTGGCTTCAATGCTAGGAGGTGGGACTTAGTGCTATGAGGCTGAGAGCCAAATGCTCTTTGTATAGCCGGTCTCGAGTGTGAGATCAAACTCAAAGGCTTGATTAAACTTACAGCGAGTATAAGATCCTTCCACAAGTGCACAGAGTGTTTTAAAGGCTGCCCAGGGATGGGGGGGAGTCACCGTCCCTGGAGATGTTCAACCATGGAGATGTGGCACTGAGGACAGGGTTAGTGGGCATGCTGGGGGTGGGTTGGGGTTGGACTTGGTGATCTTAGGGGTCTCTTCCAGTCTTCATGACTCTGTGAATGCAGCTTTGGAGACTGAGAGGTTTTGAGGCTATTCAGTAGACGGTGCCTTAGCCTATTATGTATATGCAAAGCAAACCAGGTAAATTCTGTTAAATAAAGCAGGATGCACCTCATGAGCTGTCCTTAAGGCCTTGTTCCAGATAGCAGATCATTTCTGGTTGTATGGGCTGTGAAGAGACCAAGTTGCTTGTATTACTAGACTCCTCTGGTGTTTGATGGTGGTTATGATTACAGTGTGTATAACATTATTATTTGACTGCAATCACAATAGCATGGGTGGTGTTATGCCTGACTAGCTGATTAATCATCTGGAGCAATGAGCAAATCTTCCACTTCTTTTATGATAATTAATTTGTAGAGCCAGATCACAGTTGGCTGAGTGTGGAAACGATCAAGGCAAACTGAGGGCTGTTTGGCACTTTAAGGCTGCAGGAGGAAAAACACATGGAGCTGTTGGGACAATTTTTCCCTCCTTGCTATGAGGTCTGGATTGAGGAGGGTGTCTGAGCTGCCAGAGACAAGTTGGTCCGGTCCCTGTTATAAGGGGATGCTGTGGTGTGTAGTAAAGCTCAGTAAAGCCTCGGCCAGAGCCTCTGGACCATCTTTTCCTTTCAACATTAAATTTTTTTTTAGCAACCTCTTCATATAGGTGCGCGTACCTCAATTACACCGATCATTACCAAAAACCATGCTGTGCTTTTTAAAAGGTCTGGCTTTGAGGAAAGAGCTATTTAAGACTGTGGGATAGAAAGCTCTTTCCTCCTTGCAGTGGTTAGCCAAAGAGCCTTATGCCAGCATGTCTGTAGCTACCCAGGAGTGAGGGGAGGAGGGAAATTCATTAGTATGATTGGATTAAATACCTGCTGTGCTGGGGACCTGCCATCATGGCTTAGTGCCACCGTTGTCTCCAGGCAGGTGGAGTAGCTTTCTGATTCTCCCTGCAATCTGGGTCACATACATTCTGTTCAGATTGTCTGAAAGTAACTCCTGGGTTTGCTTGTGGGAATTTACAATTCAAATGAAGAGAAGTTGCAGCCTCTCTCTCCCTCATATTGTGATTTTCTTTCCTCTCCTGATACAGCAGTGATCAAGATGAAACATTAAATGTCCTCCACAATGTAATTACATCTGGTTGGTGGCAATCAATTCTCTGCCTCGTGCAGTTTACTTCTCCTTTCCTTTCCCTTCCTGTAAAAGACATGGGGCTGATTCTCATCTCCCCTGTGGGCTGGAAAAGAGACACAGCCAGCTCCCAAGTGAACCCACCCGCTTAACAGGAACAACTTATGGAAATGAACACACATAAAAAGCCCCAAGCAGTGAACAGAGAGTACAGAGAATGCAACTAAGCTCAGATTAAGGAAGAGGGAGATCAAGGAACTTCCTTATTTTTCTGCTATACACTCTTCATGTGCCCACATCAACATATTTGGGTCAGAGAAAGCAATAATGATTCTATTTGCCAAAGATAACCCGGAAAGTTTGTTGCAGAGAGACTGGGCTCTAGTTTTCCTAATGCATAAAGCAATGCTTTAGCTAGCAGGCCGCAATTAAACAATGGTTTTCAAATCTCAGTCTCTTCCAGGCAAGTGTCTGTTTAAGAATACTGTATATTTAAAAATAGTCTTGTCCCGAGCACAGGTCTGGAAAGACTTTGTGAGTCAGAAAGTCAGATATGGTTGAACCCAGCAGGACACAGCTGTGTTCCCATTTGTATTAATGTAACTCTGGTTACATTGCACTTGGAATTTTATCGCCATAGGCTGAACACAAGATCATGTTCACATAGCATCAGGCAGGAGAGAGAAAACCCTGAGCCCTGCAGCCCTGTCCTTCAGTGCCTCTGTCCTAGGGACCTTCAGCACCTCCTGTAAAAGAGGTGTATTAAGACTACAACACACTTCTTTAAAAATTAATCAGATCCTTCACGATCCTTTACCTACTGGAGCCTTACAGATTGCTATGTTTACAGCTGCTCCCACTGCTAACGTTGCTTTGTTTATGACACAGAAGAAAAACATGTCATTTTTTATTTTCTGACTGCTAGTATTACTTCACTTGTTTTATATTTTTTTTCCACATCCATCTAGTAGACTGGAGATAACTCAGATGAAAAGAAGTCAATTATGTGGTGCCTGGGATACTAGAAGTCTGGACTTTATGACCCAGGAAGTTTCTCTCTGCACCATGCTCCCTATTTGTTGTTGTTGTTTTTTTCTTTAACATCAACATATAAAACAACATATCCTGGATACTCTGCAGGCAATCACACTTGGCTTGTTTGCAGTGGCTGGCTTGGAGGCTACTATATCTTCTGAATTTTAAGTATATTTACATTTTACATGTAGTTTTTAAATTAGGCTATTTTTTAACTTGTTTTTTTGTTTTGCCTTACATCAGAATTTGAAATCCTGCTTACACCAGATTTTTGCACAAATTCTGAAATGAATCCAAGCCAGGAATTTTCCATGTTTCCGCTTGAGGAGAGCGTGGTATTTTACAAAGCTTTCTTACCCACTTCATGCTTGGTGAGCCTACTGCCACTCATACCAAGAGGAGAAAAATTAGGTCAGCGCTGAGTCCTTGGGAGCTCCCTGCCAGAGCCTGCTAGGACTGTCAAACTCTTTGTCCAACAGATGAAATTTATCCCTGATGTATTGCTGTTGGCTTCAGGAAGGTCTACACCTTGGACAAAAGTCTCCTGCCAGTGTGATTGCAATGCTTAAGTCTTCCTTCCTGAGCAGCTTTCTGCCTAGAGTGGCGAGTGGCCAAGCAGTAACGGCTGTGCTTATGAGACTTCCACATTTTTATTAGATTTTTTAAAAGTTGAAGAGAAACTCACAAACTTTGATATTAGAAGGTATTGAGAAGCAGGCTCGGAGTAAAGTCACCATTCTTTTCGACCAAGTTTTAAGACTCTAGGTCTGGGAGAAATTGTCAGGGCCTGTGGGAGGCACCTTGCCCTCTTCCTCAGGACTGCAGTCATCAGCAGCTGCCTTCCTGCAGGGACACTTACTTTCTGAGAGGTAAGTGAGCGAGAGCTGGTCTGCAGACATCAGCCTGCAGGCTCCAGAGCTGCTACCCAGCAGACTTCTTCAGAAAGATATATTGCTGAGGGGAAAAAATGACAAGAAAACAAGCAAGCAAATGCAGAATATGATGGGAGTAGCCTTAAGTAGGTTATCTAAAGTGAACTGAAAGTCCTCTTGCTGTACCACCCCATTTTAAACAGTCATTATTATCAATCTTCTTTTAACATATAATAAAAGTGAAAGAAAACACAACACAACCCGCACTTCTCTTGCTGACACGTATCTGGGAAGTAGCGTGGATTGAAAGTTTAAAAAAAAATGTAAATAAAAATGTATTTATAAAGATAAAGTAAATAAAATCCTGAGGGTAGGAATTGATCAGTGTGGAGAGTGGCAGGTAAAAGTAGTGCAAACACTTGCTCTAAAAGCACTGGATACAGTAATTCCCACAGGCACCAAAGCTGTTAGCTAATCAGATGGCGATGCACCATATGGTTTGCTGCTTAGTTAAAAAGAAAAGAAAAAAAGACTGACAAAGGGAGAAAATCTCCAAGAATCCAGACAGCAAGCATCAAACTTCCACACTGGGGCTTTCCAGAAGAGGGGGAAGCCATGGCCGAGGCTGTGACTCACTCCTCAATTAGAAGGGCTAATGGCACCGTGGGGGCTGCTGGCTGGGCTTCGTGATGTGACCAGCCATGTGGCCACGAGCTGCTTCACACACACACATACATAATATACAATTAGATTATATATATATACAATATGCATGCTCCTATATGTAGAGAGTGTATTGTACATCTCATAGATTATAATTTATTACGGCTGATTTATAAATTCTGTTTGCTATATATGCAGGTTCAAATCAAGAAGTGCACAGAAGTGCTGAAGTACTGCCGCTGTCTCACCAGGTTTACAGGCTAAAGGTACTACAAAATGAGGTAAGATTGTCTCCTTGCTGACTACTGCTCACTGATCCTTCATCTTTAAACCAGCTGTTAAGATGCTGCCAGTTATCTTTGCGAGTTCTGGCACCTGTAGGATTCCCTTTATACTGATTCGACTCACTAATCTGCTTAAAAAATCTCCTATAGCAGGAGAAAAAGGTGGTTAGTTTTGAGCTGACTTCATGAGCAGAACTCACTCCTGGTTTTGTTTGCACAGGACTGAATATTTCCTTCCCAGCATGATGTGGAGCAGGGCTGCAGGCTCCTTAGGGAGTGGATGAAATGCACAGCTATAATTATTGGGGGAGTGCAAAACAGTGGTCAAATAAAGGAATTGATTTTTTTTTTTGTGCGTCTGATAGCATCTGACTCTGTCATGTTGGGCATCAAGGAGCTGTTTGTTTTTCCTTAGATTTGTTTGTTATGTTTTTTTTTTCCTTAAGCAATTATTTGTCAGTGCTTAGCGTTTTAAATACACCTGCTGCATGACTGCTGGTCTGGTCTTGTGGTGCAGGGGCTCTGGGCTGCCCCAGCCTTGTTGTGGGGCTTAGGCCCCACAGAGGAGCCAGGGCTGGGCATATCCCAGCAGGACTCCAGCAAGGAAGCGTCTCTGTAGGTGCACATGTACAGCTGCTTCTCTCAGGTGTGTCTTGTGATCAGGTTGTCCCCTGGGCAACATTATGTAGTGCCTGAACTAGTGGTTGGCAACACTGCCTGTGGCGGGGGGGTTGGAACTAAATGGTCTTTGACGTCCCTCAATGGTTGGCCCAAACCATTCCATGATTTTATGAGTCTATGAAAGTGTAGCGTAAGGTACTGGGGCTTGATGCAAGAAGGATGTCTGACTTCTGGGCCATGAGAGTGATGCTGACAGTGGTTGTTTTCCTCTGTTCAGCCCTCAGCTGTTTCTCTTCTCTGCTACCAAACCTCTTCCTTTGTTCTGCTTGAAGCCCCTCTGAGAACCCTCCCAGAATGATGTGTCCCTATTGCCCTATCCAGCTGCCTGCTTCATCTTTCTGCAGAGATACCTGGAGCAAACTGCTTCTCCTGGACTTCAGTCCACAAATCCACCTACGATCTGATTCAAGCGCAATCATTAAAGGCTAATGATGCTCCATTGTCTTGAATTATATCTACATTGCACAATGTAGCGGAGACCTATCAAACTAGCCATAAGTGAATTTAGTCAGCATAATAAGCAGTTTAGCTAAGCTACCATGGGGCTGCTAAAGGGTAATTTACCCCTTCTAGAAACAGATCAGCAGAGACAAATCTTAAGGAAAAAAAAAAAAGGAAAGAGTGGAGAGAAGGCTCTTGTTTTATAATTGCAATTTTTGTAGTCCTAGAGCAAAAAGGATACTTTACATCTGTATTTAATCAGCAGGTAGTATTCACAGTAGTTATACAGATGTGGTAGTTCAATCCATGGGCAATGAGTATGTCCAGTCTGATAATGGAAATAGGAGTATTATTTTTTTAGGAGCAGGAAGACTTAGAGCAACTTTGTCCAAGGAAATCTGCATGTGTGAGATGTGCTGAGCTGGATAGGAGCCAGCATGCAACCAGTTTGTGGGAGGAGCTGATTGAGATCATGGCTGCAAAAGCAGATCCTCCTAGAAGACACGTTAAGGCACATACGTGACAAGGAGGTGTTCCGAGACAGCCAGCATGGCTTCACCAAGGGCAGATCTTGCCTGACCAATCTGGTGGCCTTCTACGATGAAGTGACAGCATCGGTGGATGGGAGGAGGGCGATGGATGTCATCTACTTGGACTTCTCCAAAGCCTTTGACAGGGTCCCTCATCACATCCTTCTCTCCAAATTGGAGAGGTATGGATTTGAAGGATGGACTGTTCAGTGGGTTAAGAACTGGTTGGCTGGTCGCAGCCAAAGGGTTGTGATAAATGGTTCTATGTCAGGGTGGAGGCCGGTCACGAGTGGTGTCCCCCAAGGCTCAGTCCTGGGACCGGTGCTTTTCAATGTCTTTATCAATGACATAGACGATGGAATCGAGTGTACCCTCAGCAAGTTTGCAGATGACACCAAGCTGAGCGGTGCAGTCGATACATTGGAAGGAAGGGAAGCCATCCAGAGGGACCTGGACAGGCTGGACAAGTGGGCCCACGAGAACCTAATGAGGTTCAACAAGGCCAAGTGCAGGGTGCTGCACTTGGGCCAGGGCAATCCCAGGTATTTATACAACCTGGGGGAAGAAGTACTTGAAAGCAGCCCTGCGGAGAGGGACTTGGGGGTCCTGGTGGACGATAAGCTGGACATGAGCCAGCAGTGTGCGCTGGCAGCCCGGAGGGCCAACTATGTTCTGGGCTGCATTAAAAGAGGAGTGGTCAGCAGGGAGAGGGAGGTGGTGGTCCCCCTCTACTCGGCTCTTGTGAGGCTCCATCTGGAGTACTGCGTCCAGGCCTGGGGGCCCCAGCACAAGAAGGACATGGAGCTCTTGGAACGAGTGCAGAGGAGGGCGACCAAGATGATCAGAGGGCTGGAGCACCTCTCCTATGAGGAAAGGTTGAGGGAACTGGGCTTGTTTAGTTTGCAGAAGAGAAGGCTCCGGGGAGACCTCATTGTGGCCTTCCAATACTTGAAGGGAGCATATAAACAGGAGGGGGATCGATTGTTTGTGAGGGTGGATAGCGATAGGACAAGGGGGAATGGTTTTAAGCTGAGACAGGGGAGATTTAGGTTAGATATTAGGAGGAAGTTTTTCACACAGAGGGTGGTGACGCACTGGAACAGGTTGCCCAGGGAGGTTGTGGATGCCCCATCCCTGGAGGCATTCAAGGCCAGACTGGACGTGGCTCTGGGCAGCCTGGTCTAGTGGTTGGTGACCCTGCACTTGGCAGGGGGGTTGAGACTCGATGATCTTTGAGGTCCTTTTCAACCCAAGCCATTCTATGATTCTATGATTCTATGAAAAGCAAGTGAGCGAGGTTAAACAGCCCAAGAGCTGCTTGGGGTGAAGGATAACCAAGTGGTCAGGAATACTGGGCAGTGAAGGAACTGATCTCTTCCTTTCCCATTTCATTAGTATTCCCCATGATTCCTCCATCTGTCATAGTCTGCATTTGACATGGAGAGATGAAATCACCCTCATCATTTCCCCTCCTACTCTGAGAACTGCTTGTGCTTTGTTTAGTTAAAATACACTGCGGTTGATTTCAGGATTAATTAATACTAGGATTAATCCAAAGGTACTGTTCAAAGGGCATATTCTGGCACTTTTGACAAGGTACTTAAGGTGGCACAGGTCTCAGGTGTGACATCTGGGCTTGAAGACTATGTGGCAGAACTGTCTCCATGTGCATTATGCTGTCATTGGACAAGTCAGTGGCTTGTCTTCATTTAAATCGTCCTTGGAAGAAAGCAAAGCTGAAGGACTGAGCACCTTATGGATCGGTGTGCAATGAACATCTCTGGATTTTAGGAAACTCTTCTCCAAGAGTAAAAAGGCTGGGAAGCTGAGAACCAAAGAGCAAAAGACTGACTCACTGCTGCCTAAATCATAAGCTAAAAGACAAAGGGCAGAAATGCCACAAATACAACAAAACTCTTCTGCCAGGCAACTTGGCATCATGAGAAGCAGACAACACAACTTTTCTCCAGATACATACAAACAGAGAGCTTGATGAAAGCAATAGATAAGGGACCATAGTTTAATGCTGTTAGAGTCTACTCTATCCTTCAGCAATGGCAAAGGCTATGTTTGGTCATGAAATGTGGGTTTGTCACCACATTCCAAGTGCTGACTGCAATTATGGATGCAGTAGATCTCTTGCTACGACATGTGGTGAGAGACTTCCATGTAAAGATTCCTTCTTGTCTTATGCCCTGAGCCAAGGAAAATAGAGTGCTTGGGCAAGGAAATCTCACAGCAGAAAGAAATGAGTCTGTGAATGAGTGGTCATGAATGTATGCTGGCCCTTCACATGAGTGGGGGAACTGGAACTGGGCACTGGACATAGCCCTGCCCTTCAAGTGGCTATTTTTGATCTTGTCTCTAAGTAGAAGATGAAGGAAACTGTAACAACCTCCCTGCGAGTACAGGAATAAAGAAGGGAAAGGGAGAGAGGATAGAAAGACAGAAAGAAACAAGGAAGGGCAGAAGGAGAGCACTCTTTAGAGAAAGGTTTACATCAATCCCTGTATTACTGGAACAAGACAGTCAAGTGCAAAAGTCATGATGAGAATTCATTGCTCCTAGCAACCTATGGGAATTCATTCCCTCTGCCACCAATACCTTATGGCAATGTCCGGCTTGTGGCTAGAGCTCTGCATGCTGGAATATAGAGAAGAGACGTAATAGGGTACAAACCCTTATAGATGTTAAGGAAATTGAAAAAGATGAAAACAGTGTCATGGGAAACAAAACAGTTAAGTGGGAAAGGGGAAACAACAAATTGTTGGCAAAGATTAATCCTCCTGGCACCAAAGCTCAGTGCTGCATTCACAGGAGAAAACACCTCTTCCAAGGATGACAGATACTCTCCATCTCTTGTTTCATAGCTCATCCTCCCTGTGTTGCCACAGGAACTCTCAGTCATAAAGCACTTTATTAGCTCAGTCCTTAAATGCTCCAGGAAGGAAACAACCTGGCTGAGCAATCCCTACTATACTGAAATAGCCCAAGAAATGCTGAGTCTGGTTTAGACCAATAACTCTGTAAGCTTTTTCTTGCTGCTACAAAGAAGGATGCTGGTATTTATGTAACAACCTAAGAAAGTGGATTTTCTCACCACGCTTTTTTATCCTTTGCATTCAGGGCCATTCCAACTGTTTTCCTAGGGAAAAAAAAAAAAAAAAAGAAAATACCCAACCACCCACAGACAGCAAACCTAGTCTCTCAAATCCCTCCACACTCTAGGAGACCCTACTGTGAGCCTTGTGGCTCAGGGTCTTCAGACCAAATCAAGGATCAGAATCTAGATTTCAATAACAAAGGAGCTTCAAAGGGAATGCCTGATCTTTCACTCTGATGCTCAGGGAAATCCACTTAAGGGCCCTGCTACTCTCAGCTCTGGCTATTGAGGCTGAGAGAGGACGGCTCTCTCACAGAGTGCACCCTTTAGCCACTCTCAGTCAAAGCCTGGATCAAAGCCCAGCAGCTGGTATCCATCCAGAAGCAAACAAACAAATGCAGGTGAAGAAATGAGGTTCTGAAATTTGCCCTTGGGTAGCCAACATCCTATATCAACACTGTGATTATTCCCATCCATTAAATAAAAACTGAGAGGATAAATCCCAAATATAAGAAATTAAAATCAATAAACTCACCGAGTTCTCCATGTCACAGTTCAGTCTCATAAAGAGATACAACCACTAAATCCCTCCAGTGCTGCTCTTTCACAATTGCACACATTAAGAAAGGGGAGGAAAGAGTTATTTGAAACATTTGGCTGGGTATAGGAATCAGTTATCTTAATGATGCAATATCAAAAGGAAATATTGTCTCATTTAGAGATCTACCAGCTACCGTCACTACAATACTCCCCAAAGGCTGGTAACTATTCTCATAGATGCCTAGAAATTAAGAATTATACTCTCACTACATTTAATATCCTAGCTGCACTTTCAAGGATCATCTATCTTAGTAAAGCTTTGGGGATCTAATTCAATTGCTTTCTATCTGCCATTGCTGATTTACAAAACATGCATCCTTCTAACGATACTGTGTTCCAGTGGATCTCCCAGAAGCTGGAAGAAGAATTGAGGTTATTCTCTCTCCTGAGCGATGGACAAGACTGAGCTGATCTGCTCACCATGCCTCTATGACTGCATCCTGTCCTTAGCTGTCTTGTTTTCCAAAGAAAGGCATACCGAAAAGATGCACCTGCCTCATGCTGATCTAGCCATGCAGTAGGACAGAAATGTACTTGCCTTTGATACTTCGAGCTGATTGTTCTGCTCAAATGGACAGCTAGCACAGCTAGCAACAGCTGCCATGTGTGATACCAGTGTGCAAACAAAGACTAATTTATACTAGATTAATAACAATTAACATCGATGGGGCAACTTTACCAGGAATCTCAGAGTAACATCAGATAGATAAGCTATGCAAAGACAGCTGAAATGCAGCCTTTCCTCAGCTGAGACATTGTAGTGCTTGGGGACATCATGTGCATGTGCTTACGATAAAGATAAAATATCCGCATTTGAGGTTAGGGAAAAAAATTGCCAATGCAAAACTTCTCAGCACAATTCCTGAGGCATTCCAAGGTGCTCATGCATGATCTCAGAAAGTACTGTGAAGTTGGTGGGAGCAGCACAGGAGCCCAAGGAGGGAGGGGATGGTGGTGGTCTCAGGGTGGGCTGGGTGGGGTGCAGAGCAAGGACGTGGTGGTGAGAGGGGAGGCACTGAGCCTCCTTTGTCTGCTAAGCCTGTAAGCACGTTGTTACTTACCTAAGATGGGTTTCCACAAAGCAATTAAAAATATTAAAAGTATTACAAACGCACTCAACCTGAAGGCCAGATGTATTCATCTCAACTTTAGCGCTCACGTACTTAAAATTAAGTGTATACTTAAGGACCTTTCTGGATGAGAATATTGATAGGCAGCGTGAAATGTCAGGCTGACAAGTGCTTGTAAGTCTTATCAGCTTCCTATGGAAAGCAATTGGCAGTGCCTTTCAGCTTTGAAAGCTACTTCCCTCAATAGTCTGGAGAGTATTGTTCTTCCGATTCACAAACCACAAGATATAGATTTCTTTCCAGACATCTGATGCCTTCTGAATAATTTTCTTAATCAAAATGAAGAAGCAGGAAGCACATATTTTACCATTGTTGCTATGATACTGTGAATTATTGCCTTTTTTACTCAACTATTCTTTGTGGTTTTGTTCAGCACTAGGAAATACATGAAGAAATCATTCTGGAGAAGGGTTTAAAGTGATACTATAGGAGCTTGGATTCAGCTGTCTACCAGATGCTGAGTCATAAAGAAGGAGAGGGATGTTTCAGAGGTAATGGATTATGGATAAAGTTTGTAAGATTCAGTAGTTATTTTTATTAAAAATAGGTGATTTATGTCAGCGACCGTTCTTGTTTGCCTAAGATTGCTGTCAGCTAAAATTTCTGGTCAATGTGGGAGAGCTTTTGGCCCTAGCACTGTACCAGCTGTGCAGCTGCTGATGTACATCTTAGGGTAAGAGGGAGATAGGCTGCAACACGCACCGGTACGTGTAGTGGGGAGAGATGTGCTGTGAGTCTGGAGAGGGAATAAGGGCAAAAGTGGAAAAATTTCAACATTTCTTGATTAAATCCACTGTAAAGGTGAAAAAGCAGCACAGATCAACAGCAGAGTCATGCAGGGAGAAGTGCAGATGTATGGCATCACTAATTCCAGGGTGAGTTGTGTGTCACAGCACAGCTCGGGGCTCTCCCAGGTGCTCCCAGGACTGTGACCCTGCTCACTGCCATCGGCCCTTAGGGAAGCAGCTGCTGCAAGGGGAGATGGAGTGTTTCATCCTGCCTCCGGTTACTGTCAGATTCAAGCCATGTCGCTGGATTTCTCTCTCACACTTGCGTGCACACAAACAAAATGACAATGACAGCAAAACACAAGATGGGAAGAGCATCTGTCAGGAACTTCTTGGCTAGCATGTGGAAGACAGGGAAGAAAACTGATAGGAGGAGGGCAAATCCTTTGTAAAGTATAACAAACAAGAAAGAAAAACAAAACAGGATCTCTCCTAAGGCTAGAGACAGTGGAAGGAAAGCAGTGTTGAGGGGGAGGAAGAGAGAAAAAAGAAACCAAAGGAAAGCTGGGGAGATATTGATGCTGCAGGATCACAGATATGACTGCTGTGTGCTAATTGCACTAGGTTTATAATAAGCATGAAACTTCAGCCCTGATTGCATTCAGGGGCTGAGAGCACGTTCCAGAGCACTTGCTGGGGAAGGCTGTTTTCCTACCGAGATGCTTAGTGATTGATGGGAAATGAGCTGGTGGCCACCGTGTCCATTTTCTAACAGCAGCAGCCACCACAAAACCTGGAGTATTTCCCAGCTGAACAGCTCCGTGTAAGCCCAGTTTTAATTTCTGCTGAAGAACTGTGAAGCTGAGCCCTCACACTGACGAAGGATGGGAGTGGAGGTGGGTGAGGCAGCTATCTGGAGGGAACTGGGAAGAGGAAAAGGAATAGGAAAATGGATGGGGAGAGTAACTCTGGCTGCTAGCTGTCCCTATGCCTGCAGAGAGTATCATTTACAAATGCATTGCAGTGACCCCTAAAATACGTATCTGACAAGAAAGTTTTTTAAAATAAAAGGCATTTTCTTATTCTGCAACAAAGCAGCAACATAAGTTCAAAGTCGACCCTGGGGAATGCGTGAAGTTTCCCTTGCTACTCTTACATTTGCAGCACAGAGAAAAGAGAACTGAGGGAGCTGCAATCACCAGTGCCAGGGTTGCTGAAGAAGTAGTCAGGACTGAGAGAGCAAAGGCAGTCTGTCCTGAGCAAGAAGCTGACTCAGAGGGAGCTTCACAGGACTTGGAGTGGGGCTGGCCTACCTGGGAAAAAAAGGTAGATTTTGAAATGGGACACAACTCCAGCCCAGTTTTGAAGGGTGAAATATGTCCAACCATGTTTTCTTCAAGGTGAGCCTCTTCTGTTCCTACTGTTTGTGTATGACAGCTGCAGCTTCTTATCTGCACTGAAACTCAGCCTCCCGCCCTCCTGTTCTCCCCCCCTTGCTCTCCTGCCACCCTGTTCTCTGATGAGGTGTTCCTTCAGTCACTTAACCTGGCAGGTACCTCTGAAATGTGGTGTTCAAGGACGTGTACTAATAGACGTATCACAAAAGGCACCACCTGGTCAATATGTTTAACATTCTGTGCCGCAGATAACACCAGAAGGAGCTGATAAGGCAACAACAACGTTTATGGAGTAGTTACACGTTACTGAGCAACACAGATGAACAGAATCCATCCCTGGTCAGTCCTCCCTTGCTGTTTTATTACTCCAGGGAAGTGTGTTTTATTCATCTGCCTGTGGAGTCCGGCTATTAATAGGGGTCTAAAGTGCACCAAATTGGCCACTGGCAGTCCCATTAAGATGCATAAGTGCATATTACTCATTTTATAGTTTGTGTGTAATCTGAGCCTTTCAGATTTCCCTTGGAAGTATTAGTTACTTACCATCACCTTAACCAAAGGTCATGAAGTTCAGGGCATGTTTGCTGTCAGACCCTGTGCTGCACAGGGGTGAAGTCGATGTGCATACAGGACACAAACAGCTGGAGGCTGTGAATGTGTGCAGTTGTTGGTGACAGGCAGCATGTTTTATAGGCTGCTTGTCCAGCCCAGTTCGCCTGTGCTCATTTTCTATGCTATATCACAGTCCAGGCGACAGGATACAGCAGTTTTGGTTTGTACTTTCCATGGTGTAGTTGGAAAGAACTCCAGGCTAATGTGGAGTTACACTGAGGGCTTACTTTGAGGGCTTGCTGACAAACCTGCACCCCATGCTAGAAAATATACGCGTGGTTCCACCTCATCAGACATCGTTGGTTTCAGAAGAGACCACCAAAAGTTGTTCTACTTCATATCCTCTTCAATGGGATTACAATGGCATTGTCTAGAGCCCTGGCATTTGGTCCTACTCTGCCTGAACACTTCCCCAAGTGGAGGATCTGGGTAAGCCTGTGCTGGCAATGTGAGAATCACTCTTCAGAAGAAAGCTATGCCTTCAGGAAGGGAAAAGCGTGGTCTTTTATGGGGACATTAAGTGTCCAATATACATAAACTTGCATCGTGCTGCTAAGATTGTACATACCACAGTTTTTCTGCCTTCTGGCTGTGCAAATTCTGAAGACCCTGATCACCTTGGCATGAATTATTAAGAGGAACAGAACGAATGCTTAAAAACAAGAAAATGTGTCTGGGATGCAAGATGCTTTTTAAGCATCTCTTTGATTTCTTCACCTAAACACTGCGGATGGATGTTCTTGTCCTTACTTCCATTAGCTCTGTACATGAATGATTAAGCTGACTACTAACATCCTGTAACTAGGAACAGACTTCCCTTAAGGGGAATTATTACACAATTATGGCAATTTTGTAACCTTTTCTGAGACTTTCAGTGTTGGCCACTCAGCGCGGACTGGACTTTGGCTGATAGCAACTATTGGCATGGCAATGTGAAGAAGGATCTTCTCTTGGAGCTGCAGTAGTATTAAGTAGAGCGAGTCCAGGAACAAAGCCAGAGGTTTTTCTTTCTTTCTTTCTTTCCTTCTTTTTTTTATTTTTTCCTTTTTTTTCTCTCTTTTCTCCTTCTTGCAGGAGCTGCAGTTCCATTTCATTTGGAATGTTTCATGGGAAAGCACGGAATAAATAATGAGCAATTATCAGAGCAATGCAAACTGACCTAGGCTGGAGGAAAGAGGAACTGGAAAAATGATCTTTCCTATTTTCTGGTGAGTGTCATGTCAAAGACTTGCTTTATGCTTCATAGCAATGCTATAATCAATATCGCTGATACTTTTACAATATATGCAAGGTTTGGAACCAGTAGAAAGGAAAAGGATTTCCTGTGATAATGATTATATTTCCAAGCTGAAAACCTTATGGACCAACACCAGTAAACATTTTGACTCTTATTGCTTATCCTTTTGATCCCATTAGTACCTAGTATTAGAATGTGTCATGGTTCTGCTGTGCAGAGTGCTGTGCAAACATACCAGAGCAGACCTTCAGCTAAGTTGTCATGGAGCCGTTGCTTTAATTGGAAAACCAATTTCATGCCTCTCTGGCAGCTCTGTGATCCTTTTCCTGGGACAGGCTTTTCAAATAACTTGAAGGAACGGTTTGGTAGGATGTGGGAAGAGGTGACGTGCAGCAGATGAGTCATGGACCTTTTACCTTGTCAAGAACAAATCATAGGATTCACTTCATTAAGAGATAGCATTCGTCCTTGGATTTTGAGTGAGATAAGAGATTTTGGGATGTTTTTGGGAAGCTATGATAGTGGCTGATAGTGATTTTTCTACAGAAAAATAAGGTCTTCATGGATGTTTAAAGATTTAGGATAGGAGTGACTCACAAACAAGAGAGAAAGTTGGAGATCATGAAGACCTGCTATATTATTGGAGGACATACTCATATCTCTGTAGCATCTTGCTTTCTCAAAGGACTTCACAAACTGCAGCTTATCAATGGGGATCACTTTATTCACTGAATACAGCAGGTTCTGAGGTGGAAGACTGCACCTGTTTAATGGAGCACAGTAAATGAAGCAACTCTTTGGAGCTAGAGGAGTGCAACATCTGTTGGATGCCAGTGGCAAGGGGAGATGTTAGCAGAGATCATATAATGGGAGTACAGCCACTCCCCAGGGCTTAGTAATCTCCTGCAAAAGGGCTGTCAGACACCCAGTGACCATGGAATTTGGAGGACTTCATTTTCAGTTTGGGCTCTGGCATACAAGTTCTCTGAGTGTGGGGCCTGGGGAAAAAATGGCATATTGTTTAATATTTTCTTTTTCTCTTTAAATCTCTGTCAATTAAGAGTGCAAAATCTTGACGGATCCTGGTAACAGTCCAGTGGGCAGTATCCAGACTTGCAATTGAAGCAATGCATGTACAAAAGAGAAGGAATTAAGCATCAGTCAAACATTCCTTCTGCTTTAATTTAACTTGTGTTTCAGTGCATCATATTCTCCTGTGTATAGGTAATGCAGAAAATAACGTAGCCTCTATTTCTTTTGGATAGCAGCAAAATAACTGAAAGGGAATTAAGAGTCTGATCTACAGCAGAAACAAAGGACTGCAAATGCAAATTCTGACTAATTTAGAGCTATGCAGATCTGAGTTTGATTTCACTTCTGCCATTCCCAAAACAATATTTTAAGTTCAGTGTGTGAAAAGAATGTTGGTTCTGAACAGAAATGTTCATTCAAGTTGTTAGTATGGTTTCACTAATCCATTAAAAAAAAAAAGCCTAATTAATGTTTTTGGGTATTTACATGAGCCCCAAGGAAGTGTGAAAGCATGGCTTTTGGATTTCTAAACCTGTTGGTTTAGTGTGGCATATAGATCAGCTTGGGTGTATTGACTTCAGCAGAGAGGAGATATCAATAGATCACTGCCAGGCAGGTCCCTGGCAACACAGGGAGTGCTCAGCTGAGAGAATAGAGGAAAACCAAGGAGAGAATACTGATGAAACAAAAGTCCATGGAAATATAACAGGTATAGTTTGATAAGAACCTGTGAGGCCAGATTTCTACACTGGACAAAATACAGTTTTAATTTTTATTTCGGACTACTGAGGTGCTGTCCCTGCAGCTACTAGCAAACTTCCAGTGCATGAGATGTAGGTCATCCCCCATTATCAAGCTGGTAATGGAGAAGAAATCTGCATGGGGGGACTTCATGGAAGACAGCCAGTCAGATCTAGTTTGCATTTGTCCAGAGCAAGAATTTCTTTTGCTACATATTGGCGTCTGCCTAACATGAATGAGATGAGGGAGGAAAGCTGTCTGCAGTAAACCAGACTCACTCTGGGCCGATAAAATAGAAAGACAACAGCAGGGAATTTAGTATTGCAATCTGGAAAACAAAATAATGATAATAAAAAAGGGATTAAAGTGATAATTTTTAGTTGACAGCCTTTGTTTGTAAAGCTACAGCCACCTAATGGGGAAACTGAATTTCCTGGATAGCATATATGTGCTGCCCTGAAGTCCTTGATTAAATAATGGATGGGAAATGAAAATACAGCTGCATGTAGGATGAGAAAGCACACGGTCTTTCTCTGGCATCCTCCATTTTTGTGTGTGTGAATTACTTCTGTTGCCCCAACACAATTCTGAGGGGAACTTCGTCTTCATTCCTCACTCCTCCAGGAGATCAGGCTGGTACATAATGCTGCTTTACAGCTACTGCGTAGCAAGGACAGCTCTTGTGGAGATGCTTCCTCAGCTTTAGTTATGGGTTCTAGAAAGGCCTGACCGTCACTAATCTACATGGTTGGTGCTGTGCCACAGAGGTGGCCTGGGGAAGTACAAGAGGAGGACTGAAAGCTAGTGGTCACCCTTTTGTAATGTAAGATGTGAGCCATAGAAGTGATGAGATCAAGCGACTTCTTCAAGAAGAGAGAGAAGTGGGTAGGAGAGGGCTGCAGATGGAAATCTTTAGTGCCTTGTACACCTTCAAGGACATAAACAGGAATGAGAGCTAGTGTCTTTATTGGACACTGTCAGTGTTCTTCATGGCAACAATAATCTGGATCATGACTTGGTTTATATAATAGTAAGCAGAAGGGTCTTCTAGTTGTCCACTGCATGTGGAAGAGTTCTTGCCAAAATTTGTCAATGCACATTAGTGGAAGTTGGGCTGTCTTTCTATTGGATACAGTGAGAAGTGAGTGGGATCTTCCAAAGGGTATCATTTTCTGAGTGTGAATTTGATTTATTTCTTACCTAGCAAGTCAGTCTGGATCAGGGATGGGGCAGAATAAAATCCCCACAGACCACAGCATTGTCTACTGTGTTACAGCTAGACAAAAGAGATATAGCCATTTTGGTCAAGAGATTATTAATTCTTCATCTTTCTAGGCTTCAGCTCATGGAGCTTGCATGTGCGTTGCGTGGACTCCACAAGCAAGCCTGCTCGTGAAGGAACTCAAGGAGACAGGGAACTTATTTCCTCTGCTGAGGAAGAAAATGCCCCCGGTGATTTTTATAGCTTGGGTTAGCCCGAGAGGCAGCAAATACCGAAATGTTCTGTGGGGCTTTTCACTGCCCAGATGTGGAGACCTACTTATGGTACATTAAGATGACTGTGGGCAAAAGGGGAGACCTTGGTGTCCCCTTGAATCTGAGTCAGAAACTACATCAGCGTGCAGAGCTTCCCTCTCACCTGCATCCCCATTTCTCCTAGCCAGGAGTGCTCTGCACTGTGGAAGAAGCTCAGAATTTTTTGGCATTTGTGATATCCCATAAGCAATACTGAAAGAAAATGGTTACAAGGGTTTAACACTGAAAAAGCTTCTGCACGGCAGCAGAATTCATCAGTTCTTATGTTCTCTGCTCTCATTTTGTAATCAGATCTTCAAAGTCAGCTTTGGTTTATTTGACATAATTATTATAATAGCACTCATTTAGGGTGCAGCTTGTTAAAGCAGGAGGCTCAGATATTTGGCATTCAAGTCAATATTGCATACATAGATATTCCCTATCTGAGCATGATGCTTGTTAGTATCATGCTCAGGAATGGACCAATGTTGTGTGAATAATTTCAGCAGGGCAAGATTATTTAGATCTACTCGCCCCCAAACTCACATTATTTTTAAGAGCCATGTTTAAATTCATAGGAAGCAGAGAAGACTGCTTTATGAAAGGCTGCCTCTCAGCAATCTGCAGTTTAAAAGAAATTAACCCTTTGGGAGGTATAACTTGTTTTTCATTTCTTTGCCTCCCGCTCAGTGGAGCACAAAGGAGACTCACTCCTTCTCTGAAACTCAACTCAAGTACTTTGTGAAAACTAAGAGAAAAGCAGCACATAAAAGTCTCACAACTTGAATGTATGTTTTTATCTCTGCGCCCACATTAATAATCCAATCTCTTCCAAGAATTTCATGTATTTGTACATGCTCATCAT
Source organism: Numida meleagris (assembly GCF_002078875.1). Taxonomy (NCBI): domain Eukaryota; kingdom Metazoa; phylum Chordata; class Aves; order Galliformes; family Numididae; genus Numida; species Numida meleagris. Next base: position 9,372,333 of record NC_034413.1, on the reverse strand, counting down.
AGTTAAGTTTATAGAGCCGTGGGGACTTATAACAGATCCATAGATATCTTCCTTCAGTAACTGTTGCTAAAACTGTTAACGCTCTAATCAGTTAGGAAATGGCTAGCTTGCTGTTTCAGGCCTCAGTGCTAGGCTCATGTAATTTTGGTTGCCTTGATAGATGAAATGTGTTCGACGTGATCACCATTGATAAGCTTACAGAAGGGAAGGTCCTTCTCTCTAAAATAGTTTCCATTTTTAACACAAAAGGCCTTTCTTTTTGTGCATAAACATTTGAATAGAAGATTTTTCATTATTTTAGAAGAGATTCCGAGGCCATTGCTTTTTTAACAGGAAGGAAAATCAGACAAGGAAGAGATTAAATCATATGTTTCTGGTAGGGTAGTAATGAGAGAGATGTGTATGCTGGCAGATATGACCTTGGATGCTGATGTTCTGGGCACCCTGGAGTTCCCTGGCTGCAGAGGAGTAGGACCAAGCATGAGAGAACAGGCTGCTTTACACAGCTTTGAAATGTCTCGGGTCACAGGTTCCCAAACCCCTGTCATGTACTGTGCATGCTAAAACATGCTTCAGTATCCAGCATGTCTCAGATTGCAGGGAAATGGAACTTAGCGCTGTGGTTTCTTCTGTATGAGTTATGATCCCTCTCCAGAAAAATGCCATGAAATTGAATTAACTTACAGTGGAAGGAGACGAGAAGTTGTAGCAGCATTGTCACCTATGTATATCTCACTAAAATATACGTACAAGATATAATAAAGGAATACACAAACTTGTGCCTAGACACAATTAGAAGTCACGTTGCTGTTACTATTATTATGATTATTATTGCTATCACCATCATCTAACAATTTGTTTTGCTTGGGAATTTTGTAGCTGAATTTTTCAATGAGTATTTAGGACTGTCTCTGTCCCCATGGAGGGAACATCGTATCAGGGTAAGGGTAAAGGACTGGGGGGTTGGACTCAATGATCTCTGGAGTTCTCTTCCAACCCCTACAGCTCTGTGATTCTGTGATTGCTGCTTGATAGTCCATGTGTGTGAAGAGTTCAGAAGCCTGGAGATTGGTAGGCAAGCAATGAGAAATCCAGGTAAACACTTTACTGCCTTTTGAAGGGTCTTTACTGAAAACTTACTGAAGGCAATGCAAATCTTCCTGTTGCATAGGGTGACGAGTTTCTCAAAGAACAGATAGTCACTGTTACACTTGAATTCAAAACACATTAGCACATAAGGTGTTCAGTTTCTATTTGCTGAACATGGGATGAGATGATAGCTGATTATTTAAAGTGAATTCAGTAAGTTTTTTTAGATATTTGGGATGGAAAAATTTGCCACTGTTCTTACTGATATGGGATACAGCATCATTTTATTATTAGTCTAATACTCTATTATGTACTATAAAGTAGAAGATGCTGAGACTGTGCATGATCCTGGATGAGAGTCTGACTTAGCATCATTCCAAGTCTACCTTCATTTGATTGCATTTTCAATATGGAACATAGGTGGTTCTGTGTTTTTATTTTTTAATAGATACAATTTTATTAGGTGAGGGGAAGTTTTTTGATGTGGATGTATTATATTACCATTTGTATAGCAATAGCATGGTAGGATTCTAGAGCTATTAACAAGGATTGCCCGAACACAGTAAACTATGGGTAGAAACGGGGAAGGAGCTGGCACAGTCTGGGTTGTCCATTCTGTTTCAGCCCCTCTGTCCTTTCAAAAAAAAAAAAAAAAAAATCACATTCACTCTGATTTTATACAGATTAAATTCACTTAGGTGCCCAACAGATTGTAGCAGCTTATGCATCTCCACTGCAACAGGAAACTTTCATGTGGTGTCCAAGGAACTTGAGTTTTGATTCCTGCTAAATTAAGTTGTTAAAGTGTTAGTGCCTCTGAAAACCATTACTGAACTCTTCCGTCCTTCTCCATTCAACTTCATGTTTCTAATTTCTCTGCTTCTGATGAAAGGGATGCTTACCACCAGACATCTAACTTGAACTGATCTGGCAAGTTGCTGAGAAGTGTAGTTGCAAAAACATTTGATATGAATGAAGTTTTCTCCATCAAAAGGACTTATGTCAAAAGTGAAGACAAGTCTCTGCTTTTGCTCTTCTTAAGTGCTGGATGTTAGACATCAATCACTGAACTGGAAATCTAATTACATGATTATTTATCAGATGCATTTTTTTTCAACTTGGAAAAAGAAAAGGCCAAATGAAACATCAGTCCACTGGGAAACACTGTCAATTAAAGCAATTAAAAGAGGATGTGGAACTCTTAATTCTCACACTTGGCTTGAAAGGTGATTGACTCTTCTTAACTCTCCTGGGTGTGGGTGTACTGGGCAGTTTTTTATTTGCTTCTTAAGATCAAATGCTTCTGTTTCTTTTATGAGCCATAAATAATTTTTTTTTGCATTGAACTTGGCCTATTATGATATGGGTAACTGATCAAGTTTAAAATGTTTGATCAGGTTAAGTGACGCCTGTCATTTAGCATTCCCACTTGTGGACAGAAGCACTTATTCCTTCCACTCTCATAATATTCTGCAGACAGACTTTCTGACAGTTGAAGTGTAGCCAGTAAATTTATTTTCCATTAGTTGCAAATTGTACAATAATATACTAAGGTAATTACACCATAAATCTTCTTGCCACGAAGTTAGGCTCTGCGGTACACACTCATAAAATTGTGCAGCAGCAAATAAAATCCTTGAATCTGTATATATTAGTCTTGCAGTAACTTTTTTGAGGATGGTCTGAAATACTTCCAAGGGCAAATTGTTCTTCATGAGAGAGGAGCTATAATAATCAGAGACTTCAGAAATCAGGGTTACCATGTAGCCATGTACAGGTCAGAGCGAAGACTATTGTTGACAATCTCCTCAGCTGTGCAGTGTGATCTGGAGTATAATACTCTCTGGATCATCCAGGATATGAGGAATCTTAGCTGAAGATTTGAGTCCAATATAAGCAGTGTTGAAGCACCTAAGCAGTCTACCCAATCCAGACATAATACTTCTGATTTTTGTATGCCTATAAAATGCTTTTGAGGGAAATGCAAGCAAGAATATTTGCACTGAACGGAACAGCCACTGGTACATCTATTTTTCTTACTTCCTTCTTAGGTTTCTAGATAAGGACAGTAAGCTAAGATGTCTCTCAGCACCTGAGAGCACTTGAGACTTCATCATTTAGCATTTACCACCGTGTGCTGCAAACTGCGGCAAAAAATCCTGGTTTCTAGGCAGTTTTGTTCCTAAACCCAAGAGCCACTCTGGAGACAAAGTTGAATGTAACCCCGCAGACACATGAATTTTACAACAGAGAGGAGGGCAGCAGCCATCCCATCCCATCCCATCCCATCCCATCCCATCCCATCCCATCCCATCCCATCCCATCCCATCCCTTTTATTTTTCTTTATAAGCCAAAAACTGTTGAGATTACATTATTTTCAGAGACCAGCTGCTGATACAGCTTTCTTCAAACAGGTATTTGAACCCACATAGGCGTCTTATGCTGAACAAAGAGAATGTGCTGAAAACTTCTGTACTGACCCAAGGCCATGGAGATTGCACATGCACTTTGTACAGCACATGCTCTGCCATTCTACTTCTCCAGCTGAGCTACCAGGTCCCTAGAAAGCTGAAGATCAGCTCTGTGTTTAGCTATTGCATTGCCTAGCTGGATGTGCTAAGAACTTCAGGTTGGATTTACAGGAGCCCATGTCAAGTTCAATTTGCTACAGTGTATAGGGCTTAGCAGTAAGAATGTGTGAGATTTGCTCCCTCCCCAGAGAAATGTCAGTGCTACCATTCCTTCTTGCAGTGGCAGAGCAGGAAAAACTTTTATCAGCATGCCATCATTGCAGCTTCCCATTCTACCTAACACCGAGGCCATAGGCCTCTGCCAGGAATCAGACAAAGAGCACAGTACAGGAACATTTTAGGGGAACAGACTTTGCTATTCTGTGAATAATTACCCTCACACAGGCAGCAACTTTGAATGGATCTGGAGCGACAGTAGTGTGAAATGGGCATTTGACTTGCATTCATCTGGGATCAGGGCATGCTGAGGAGCACTGGAGAAAGATTTTTTTCCTGCACATCAGGAAGTATTATTTTCACTGTATTTGGTGTGATCTTCTGTACTCAGCTATTCAGCTGCAGCTGGGTGGTTAAAGACTCATCGCTTATCTTTGGCTCTCCGCTGCCTATCATTCTGTTCCCTCATATGTCTTAGCTTATGGTATCATTCTGAACATTTTGATTAGGAAATATCCCTGACTAGGAGCTGTTTCTTGTAGCAGGATTTTTATGTGCGTCTCCTGACAGTACCTAAACCTCTTCTGTTCAGGACTCTTTAGGGCACCTGTCTTTCAGATGGCAATTACTATGTCTTGAATGATTTGGAGATCTCTCAAAACCCTGATTTTGCTTTAGATCCTACGAAACTGCTTGTTCCCTGATGCCTGAGCATATTCTTTCAAGAATGTCTTAATTTTCATTTTCTCCCTACCAGGGAATTAATCCTGAATAGACCACAGGTAAAGCTAATCATCCATATAGAGCACCATGGACATCACTGATCACCCGGGATAGGTTTATAGGGAATTTTTAGATATGTCTGATCCCCCTGTTGCATTCTATATCACAGCTGCCATTGCCTATGAAATCTCTAGGATGGTTTCAGATAGCTATGAATGTGAGCTTTGTTTTCAAGTACTAGTAAGAATAAATGCATCCAGGCTCTAACCTAAGCCTTATGCTTGTACTATGCTGAAGAACACCACAAAAGACATCGGGGAAGTGATGGACAGAATCTAAGCAGTTTGCGTACTTCTGTCTGTACATAAGCAACAAATAAATCTCAGTCTTAAGCAGCTTTTCATCCGCAACTTATTCTTCTCCATCTCTAGAGTCAGCACGTGTTTTGCCTGGTTACAGATCTAACCCCATCACTGGAGATACAATGTCACTTTGAATCTTCCAAGATTACTGACTTTCCTTAAAAATTAAAAAAAAAAAAGAAAAAAAAGAAGGAAATTATTCAGTCAGACTATTGGATTTGCTGAGGAAATTGTAATGTGGATGGAGCTATGGGGAGGTTAAACTTGACAATTGTAGTGCTTTTGTGATCTGTGAATCTACCTCTCAAATATATCCTCCTGCTGATGGAAGAGTGAAGCTGGGCATTTTGTGGAGTTTAGCAGAAGCGAACATTAGTTCCTCTTTCCCTGTGATATCTTCTTTCAAATTCAGACTTTTCTTTTTTGTTTCTTTCTTTAGGCAAGCATGTGTGATTGTGCTCTATTGAGTTTGTACTCAACAGAGTACACTGCAGATAGAGTACACTGCAGATATAGCAGTGGAGGGAAACTGAGCTGAATTTTGAATATTTTTCTTTGATGCGATATTTTATCAGATGGCTTCTACTTGTCCCCTAGATATTAAGGATGCAAAATGCTCATTTTAATAGCTCAAATCACCTGCAAAAAATTCCCCACAACTCTTAAACCAGCAAGCCAAATCCTGAGGATAAGGGTGGTATAAAGAATAAAAGCAAGAAAAACCTCTTGACAATTGTCAAACAAGTAAATGCGTATGAATTTCCTCTGATAAATATCTGCAGGTCCTTTTGGAATAGCCAGACATATTATAAATACTATAAAGATACTACCAAAATTAAGTGGTAGGAAGAGAGCAACAAAAACATAGCTATTAAACTTTGTGCATCCGAAGATATGAAGAAAAAGGTTTTGGGAAAGAAATAGTATTGTCTTTTTTTTTTTTTTCAGAGATGGGTCAAGGCCTCCTCACGGTCTGAAGTCCATAGGCTGCTTTATTTTCCAAATCTGTATCCAGAGAAGCCAAACCAAACCATTCACTGCACACCTTGCCTTGCTGTAATTTACATTTGGCATCAGGATGCAGCTGTACTGACTCTTCTAATGTAAGACAAGATCATACTCATCATCCCATTTTTAAATATTCCTTGCGTTTTTGGTTTCTTGTAGTACACATCCTACCAGACCATTAAACTATCAGCACTGTTGTGTTTCTATGAAATTTTCCTTTTTCCTGCAGCTGTTGAAATGAATGATGATGATGTACTTCTTACAAAAAAGCATCTAACTCCCACACCTCCCCTGAGCCTTCGGAGCTGTTAAAAGTAAATTTAAGGCCTTTATCCTACCATCAATTCACAAAGACTGACAGTAGATTTGATGTGGAGTCCACAACATGCCACCAGGCATGCGTTATTGGGGTTAAAATCTGAACTCATTTCTCACCAGCCCAATTTGCTCTAGTGTCCAGGCTTTATGCTAATCCAGATCAGTTGTGTGCAATGAGTGGAGATCAAATAAAAGTTTTTTTTTCTATTAGCTTGGAGGAAAAAATGCTTAGTGGGCAAGGAAGCTGGGAAATTTTGCTTTATGAAATAAGAGTTTTCTCTGTCTTCCTCTCTTTCTTAGAATTTTACAGGTATTAAGCATGAGACAATTTGTATTCGAGTTCCATAATGGAATTCAGCTGAATGAATGAGTACTAAACAAACTGAGATTGGCCATTTCTTAAAAAAACACAAAGAGTGAGATGCCTGCAGATGAACCAAAGCTGGTTCAGACATATTTTGTAATATCCTGGTGATTACCAGAGCTGGGAGAAGTAAGGGAAAAGATTGTCTGGGAAAGGTGGAACTTCATTTTGGTGGTAGAGCTTTTTCCAACAACCCCAAGCATTTCCCAGCCTCATCAGAAACTCTCAGAAGGTTGTTCCATTTTGTGTGTGTATTGTTTTTGTTGTGGTTGTTTCTACAGGGATAATACAAGGACCTTCCAATGAGAAGTGACACATTGGCAAGGGTTGAGATGGATGAAGATGATTCACGCTAATAATCTCTAATAATCAACAGCATTAAGAGCTGGTATAAACACATTCAGGCTGTATTGCACCCTGATCCAAAGGATGGGCTTGTTTACCCTTCATGTCAGTGAGAACCACTCAGGAAGCACAGAGGGAGTGGCTGTTCCTCTACAACACACTTCCCTAGCCTTAGATCTGAGTCACAAAAAGGAATTCCAGGAAGACGTAAGGCATTCTGGAGAAAATATAAGAAAAAATGAAAGGGAAAAGGAAATAAAAATGAAAAAGGGTTATGGCACTGAGACAATCTGTACAGGGGACCTGCAGAAAACTATCACAGCTAGTGCTGGGAATTCATGCTAATATAAATATCAATTTGCGTGCTTGAATTTGAAAACTTACATCTGCTTGGTTCGGTATAGTTTGTAGTCACATTCTGTGTGTGTGTGTGTGTGTGTGTGTGTGTGTGTCTTAAACTTCTGAGTGTATTAGCCAATAGCTAAATCAGATGAAGGGGTCCAGGACAGTAAGACTTGGGATAATTCAATTCCCTTGAGGATTTTGGAACACAAACACTACAGATTGTGCCAAAGTGAAAACTAAGCACTCTGAGAAATTGTATTTGTTCCCTGGTTGTACATCACTTAAAGGATATTCTCAAAAGAAATGAGGAGACCACAGGAAATGCTTTTAAGCTGATATGCCGGAGGCTTAGAGCCATGTTAGTTTTCTGATATGGGCTAAAGTTGCTTTAGAGTGCTTTGATGGTGAAGAAGTGCTACTTCTGAGATGACTTAATCCAAACTTTTCTACACTGGCTATATTCTGCCTGGTAAAATATCACAAATACAGAATAAAGCAAGAGAACAGCCTCTACTGGAGATACGTATGTAACATCAGAGACCAAGAACAGGTAGAACAAAACCCACTGTGCAGCATTAAAATTAAATGGAGCACAGCCTTAACAGAGAGAGTCATATCCTCAGTCCCTAAACTGCAGCCGGGGAGATGGGTTGGTCAGTGAGCAGCTACGGTCTTTCTGCATTCATTATTATTTATTTAGTCTGTGCATATAGGAGCTCAGTCATAGCTGAAGATCATTGCTGCCTGCACTGTGCAAACCTGAAAAAAACAGATTCCACCTCGTGGAGGTAAGTACATTCTGCTGTTTGTTCAGTTGTTTTTTTTATTTTATTGCACCTGTCACCGTTTCCTCGTCTTTTAGTCTGCTGCCTCCAGGGAGAAAAGGAAAATATTAAATATCTCATCTTAGGCAAGAGAGAATAATTCAGAGGTATTTTCACCTCAGTACAAGACATCAGAGTTGGTTCTTTCTTGGTAAATATTATCTGAGCCCTCAGGGTATGGGGAAGGACACAAGGGAATTTCAACTGTTGATTGAAAATCGAGCTGAGAGCTCTTCTCTGGCATAGATTGATTTCAGAGGATCCAAGGGGTTAACAGAAACCAAAGAGTGAAGCCGGGAAGCTCATCCAATCTCCATGTGCGTAGAGAGCAGAAATAAGGGGAGCCCTGGGGCTGAGCTTTCCTCTGACTCTCCTAGAACCTGTGAAAATCTGATCTCCAGAAATGGACAAACCAACCAGCACTGGAATAGCAGCAAACCTGTAATAAATGGCTGCATGCTGAAGTTTTCTCATAGTGAATGATGCCTTTATTTTGCTACAGAAAATGCTTTAGGAAGGCTGTGAAGTGGAGCTGAGAGCCAGCTTGGCCCTCTAACAGATCTGCAGACTCAGGCTATTTAAGGGACACAAGGGGGGACTAGTCAGCAGAAAGCCTTGAGGTAGCAAAATCTGCTTGTTCTACTTCATGATACAAGAACTCCTAACTGAGAAAAGCTTTGGAGAAGACTAATTCATTCATTTGGACCTTTCACATAATTAGCTCAGTTGTTGCCTGCTAGGACCTGGAACGCTGTTGCTGAAAATGTTGAGGTATTTCTTATGTTCTTCATTACATGAAACCACAAGCGATGACAGATCCAGCTATCAACCAGACTTTTATCATTATGCAGCATTATGAAAATCTCCTCTCCATTTGGATAGGCCAATAGTGCCATTGATTGTACTGATCTCTTATGGTTGGCGCCAGACTTACGATTCTTTAAACCACAGGAAGATTATCTTGGTTTCCCTTCAGCTGCATAATTTGTTTCTTCCCACTCAGAACACCTGGCTTTCTACCTTCGAGTATCACATCAGGCTTGCTTACTTGTAGGAACTCAAGATATTTTAGTTTTAAGATCTAAGGAAGATGAAACTGTGTCTCTCAATGTGCAGGTGGTCCGTGTCTCCCTAACACGGTGGTAGGAACAGGTTGCTTATACCTGTTGCTTCAGAGACAAGGACAGAGAAGTATTAAGGCATCTAAATTGCTTGGTGCTGTAGTGCATTGCGGAGGGGTCAAAATCACTGACAACATCTATTCCCTTTGTATTTAACACCACGTAAGGACAGGCAGTATCAAAGTCTGAGTTAAAAAATGGTAATAACAGACAGTCAATCAGAGAGACAACCTGAGAGGAGATCAGGCCTGTCCTGATTTAAATAGATAAACTGTTGAATATCTTAGGGTCTGTTCTGGTTTTGCAAAAATAAGCAACAGCTCAACAAAACAAAAGAAAAAAACCCAGAACCCAAACCTTTACAAAAACGATGAGAAGGCTTTAGTTTGAACTCTTTGTGCTGCTTTTCTCTGTGTATTGGAATGTGGACTTTTTGTGCAATGGGGTATTTAAATATTTGGCCACCATGCTGATCCATCTGGATCTTGCAGTGGCCTGCACTAGCCAACCAATCAGCAAGGGAAGATCACTGTGGCATGAATGGGCTGCAAGCAAGCAGCATAATGGAGAGGAAAAATGAACTAATGTACACCCTAAGGCTTTGAGAACTCCTAATACTCAGTGTGTTTTCGTATTCATCACATGGGAAAATTATAGAGGTTCCGCTGGAGGTATTCTCTCATCATCAAGATGTAGTCCTGAGCTGGTGTCATGTTCTAGTGGCTATGTCTGGCTGTGCAATGAGGTGTGCCTCATGAGCTGGATGTCTGCAGTCTTCCAGTGATGCATGTTCACTGGTCCATCAGCAGAGGTGGCTGCAACAATGCTGAGGGCTATCTCTGCTCGGCAGGGATGTGGACACACCCTTCACCTGGAGGCATTTGCTTGGAGCAGGTGATGGAGACAGAACTGGGCTTTCTGCTGTTTGCTGCTGCTCTACCGTCTGGACTGCCTTAGAGCATCAGAAGGTGATACTTCCTCATGGTAATATTATCCAGTATTAAGAACCTGGGAGACTTCATGTAATGATGTCATCTCACATATTCTGGCAGAATATTATATGAGTAAAATAATTGAAGTATATTTTGTGGCACACCAATATGAAATGCAATGACAAGATCTATACCAATATGATGACTAATTCGGGGTGAAACTTTCAAGAAACCAGCAATGGCTGGAACCACCTTGCAATGGTAACATGACTGTTTCCTTAGGGCCTTCCTTTGTCCAGTGAACTCGATTTCCTTTAGGGTTGTTTATGTCTTTAGGTCTTTGAAAAACTTCTGGCAACTTTCTTTTCTGTTGTGGTTAAGCAGATGCATTAACTGCCAGAAGGCAATAAAATTCAAGAAGTCAATAGTGAATAAAGACAACCATTAATCTTATTTGGCATCTACAAACCAACTAAAACTGAAATGGACTTTACGCAGACATAAAATGCAGTTTATGTGATAAAGCTCCTTGTAGATCCCAAATCAACCTAGCATCTTTTCCTACTTGGAATATCAAGAATCTGGATTTCACTTGATAATGTGGTGTAATATACTAGATTACAACTGTGTAACCCTGGAAAGCACTTAAAAAATAGCTTATTCCAAGGATTTCAAACCTGTGTTTAAAATTAAGCACCTTGTAAAATTGTAAGGAATTGGTAGTTCTGTTTTTCTAGCTGCTGGGTGCTGAAAACTTCTGAATATCTGGCAATGGCAAAAAGTGAATAAGACAATTTTCTTGAATTGGTGCCTGAACCTACTAAGTTTGTGAGCACTCCCAGGAAACACATCCAAGGATTTATCTGAGAATCAGCACATCACAAGACCCTTAGGGAGGCTTCTTTCAGTCCTTCGTAGATTGTATGGCTCCAGCCAGCTGGATGTAAGTCATTAAAGCTCCTTATTCTATCCATTAGTAGATTCATTAATATTTCTCTGTAACTTGGGACACAACATTTCTCATGCCAAGCTTAGGAAAGTTTTCTCTTCATCTAATTTTGACTTAGAGACAGTTATAAGGACCAAAAGTTCACCACTGAGAGGAGGAAAAACATTTTGTAAAATTTAAGTCTGCAGAGTCTGTAATTCTGCGCAAAGCAGTAGAAGAATTTCACTTCAGAGGTTAAAGTCTTCCACAGAATTGTTGACTGTAGGGGTATTTAACTCTTGTCATTGGGCTCAGTATTCCTCTCTGAACCTTATTAACCTATTAGAAGCAAGGCAACGAGCTTTTCAAGGCAGGCCTCAAGAAGAAAAACAAGAAAATACAAAGTATGTCTCCTTCTAGGAGCTGAGAAACTGGATAATCATGGTGCTAAATTGTTCATATGCTCCAGAGATGGTTATCACTAGAAAGCAGCCAACTTAAGCACAAATAATTGTTTTTGGGTAGAAAAACACAATCCATGTATTCTTTCATATACACGTAGACTTAGATATACATTTATTCTTTTATATATATATGTATACATATATTAAATCTATCTATATATATATAAAATGCTAACTATCATATAAGTATATATGACCATATATTTTAACAGCAACATCTGGGTTCTCAGTGGAATTTATGGACTTGCATTTGAAGAATTTTTCTGTAAACTTGAGGGGAAAAATAGAACAACCTTAACTATTCGATTCCTCCAAGAAAAAATTCTTCAGTGCTGAAACCAGCTGGAGCACTAATTGTTCTCTGAAATGTTTACTTGGTTACTTTTCCAAAAGCAAACAGTAAGCAGTAGCTCCTCATCTCTTACCATGTTGTAATTCAACCTTAATGTCAGAGGTTAAGCATTTACTTTTTGCTCTTGGACATACGTGAGAAAACTCATTAAGTAGATTTTTTTTTTTTAATAAAGGTCCGTCATTGCTAAGAGGAATTTATGGAAGAAGCAAACTAGGGGCAGCAGGAATAGGCTCAGAGCCCTGCAGGGTGTACATTGTATTGCCAAAGTCAATATTGCCTTTCTGTACACAAAACAAGGAGCCCTCAGGCTCCAAAAACAAGTACAAAAACTCCGTTTCTGCAGGTTTTTGTTTTAGCTTTCCATCTGGGCTATAGTGTTCTGATTCTTGCATGAACAGCAGTACTACTTGAATTTGACTTTCTCTTCAGCATTTTCTATCTACTTGGATATTTGTAGCATTTCTCCACTGACGAGAGGTTAACTTCTTGTCCTCTGGTTCTCTTGTGTTTACACTCACTGAAAGATCGGTACAACTCTCGATAAAGTCTGTGTAGACAAAGCAGGACTGGAGCTGTGGTGTAGGATAGCTGCTAAGTCAAACATTCTAATTGAGAAAGACAGAGCTTCATGGCCAGGGGGGCTAATGTAAGGATAGGATGGACAGTGGCCCATGGAGACAGTTGAAGAATTGACACAGTGCGTTGAATCCCATGTATTTTGAGCTTTGTCGTTCGGAGATCTTTTTGGGGCACCATGAGGTCCAGCTGCTGAAGGTGTGGATTTATGGGAGGATTGCTAGGCCTCTGGCACCTTGACCAGCAAGAACTTCTGCGGAGAGTGACAGGTACCTTCAGCTGAGCAACTTCTACCACTGGCTCTTAGATTGCAGCCATGTTTCCTCTGGTGAGTGGCAGCATTGGTTATGATGAGCAGAGGCTCTTGTCTCCCTGCTTGCCACGTCTACCCTCAGCCTTTCATCTCTGGTTCCCAACAAGTGGGCTTGATCTGAGCATGAGGTAAACAGAGGCTATCAGAGAGACTGGTGACACACTGCCAAGGCAGGACAGGGACTTTTCTGGCCTTCCATGCCAAATTCCTCAATACATTAGACATGGATCCTCATAGAAAGAAAATTCAAAGGGCCAAAATACACATCTGTCTGTGTCTCCTTGCTTCTTGTAATCCTTCTCCAACATCGTATGCACCTTTCTTCCTCTGCCTCAGCTCAGAACTCTTTGTTCTGTTGAGGCTTCTGCATGGCTGAGGACTTCAAAGCCTCTGCTTAATTTGTGTTTGTACTTCTAAGTACTGAATGAAGGTGTTTGGCGGAGGCAGGTTCTTTCAGAGTGTTTGTGCATAAACATGAAAGTTACAACCTTCTGCTCCTTGCTGCTTTCATCTTTTCAGGCTCAGAGATAAAAATGTAGTTGAGTTTTTGGACTTTACAGAAAGTTTTATTAAAAGAATGACTCAGGCTCAGAAGTTCTGCTGAGCTCCTTTTCTCTTTCTCCATCTCTTTCCTTTTTAATTTTTTTTAATTTTCCTTGTTACTTTCTCCTACTTTATCCTTTTCAATCGAGCACTGGTATCAGGCTGTTTTGGTTGATGTCTTGTTGCATTATTGCTTTGTGGGGCACCAGGGCTGTGTATCTGGCAGCTTCCTTTGTTACAGACCCTCAATCTGTCTACTGCACAGCTCCTGTCACCACTGATGAGGGTGAAAATATGTGAAAAACTGAGTGTTTCAGCATCATGTTGCTAGTTTGTATCCAGACTGCCATGGGGAGATGTACTAAGGATACCTTTCCATTGACAACAGAGGGAGCACAGATGACTAACTTCAATATCTACTTTTCAGATTTTTTTCCCTGTATTTTGGGAGGTAGTCAAGCTCAAGAAATCTTTCAACACAAAGGTGAGAATTGGAGCAGGAAAAGCAATGATCTTTTTGTACACAGAAACATCATCCACCAACACAGAAATAACTTCTCTCTCAGGTTTCCAGCAGGTTCCCAGCTTCCTTTTCTTTGTCACTTTTCGGGTGGTTTGGTCTACTTATATCTATCAAGTTGCATTTCTTATATTGATACCAACTGTAAAGTAGCACTGGCATGTAAAACAGCACAATATTTCAACTCTTGGTACTTACATGCCTAGGTTATGGTGGCTGGTAACTGTAAAGATGTTAATGATAAAAGCAGAGGTAGGATCAGGGACTCATGAGTCTATGCGTTTTAATCACTACATCACAGAAGTAGAGCAGTGTTATATATGCAGGTCAGTGACATACGATACTTATTTTGCTGAACCTTCCATTAGTCCCAATTTTCTTTTCATCTTCCAACCAAAATCTCAGCAATGAGTGTCCTAGTTACAAATACCAACTCTTTGGAGAAATTATCAGGCATCAGGACATTAGTGAGCGAATCACGCTAGTTACTTGTAGGATGAGCTTCATGTACATAAGGCTCCTCTTGGAAGCTTACTTTACTTGCTTGACTTGACTTTTGTGTCAGCTGCAATCTGATAATTTAACTGTTAATGACTTGTACCAGCACAATTGTTGGACTTCCATCACTCATTCTTTATGAAATACTGTAAAAAATTTACTGCCCCAAAGGTTATATAGAGCTTAGGTCCAAGAGGTATACTTTTATTTTTTTTCTAATGCTGAGCACAGTAGCTATAATATAACCTTTCTGTGCTTGAAATAAACCTTGCTGAACTCCATTACAACAAATTTCAGTGCTTCACTTCAAGCACTTAATTTGTATCTAGAGAAACAAAAAAACCCAACTAATATCCTGCAAACTCTTTTATGTTATTGCCAATGTGACATTCATCCACAGACACCCCATATTTCCTGGGATTAAGATACTGGCCATGCTGATTAGACTGGGCCAAGGATATAGGATATCGAGTAGAATTTGAAGCACTTTCTTTTTAATGAATATTTTAATGAGGATTTTCTATGTTCAAGTTCTATCACCTGCATTGACATAAAAGTGCAATGCAAGCTTTCTTTTGAAGTCCACTAGGATTTCCTTAAAGTTATGGTCAGATAATTTCATTGCTTGCAACTATCATCTCCCAGGTGAGAGGAGTCAATTTCCTGCATACATTTGTGCAAACCATTTCCAGCAAATGTTGTTTAAGATATCCCTTTTTATTTTGCATTACAAGATGCTGGAAGCACAGCAGCTTTCAATTTCTGCAGATCAGCTAAGGGTAGGTAAGTTCTTTAAATATGTATTAGTATAAATTCAATATATATTGATGTAAAAAATGCTTGTTGGTTACTTGGGACCTGCGACCCTCCCTTTGCTAACTAGCGTTACAAAATCCTTAGAAATCTTGAGTTGTTGCTGAGAGAAATGCCATTGAGATTTTTTTCCCCATTCATTTTTCTAAATTCCTCACATTGCACTTGGTTGAAAATCTCTGTGGTCTCTGGGGTTTGGGGCAGGAAGAATTTGTAAGCCAGTAAACCAAAGTGATGCCCAGCTGAGGTACTGCCATCCCTCTCTGAAGCCCACGTCCTCTCAGACCTCAGTGAGCATCTGGACAGCAGTCACCCACATAGGGCACATTAAAGGATTAAGGCCTTAATGACAATTTCAAAATGTCATTATTAAATGGGGACTTCCATCCTGCAGAACACTTGAAAAATAACATTTGTAAATGTTTCCTGAGCAGCATATTCCCTTTTACATTATCTCATCTATTTGTATGTTAATAAGAATTCATCTTTCTTTCTATTCAGTCTCTGCTTGAGCAGTTCAACACTGAATTCACGATTCCGTGTTTTGTGCTGTCAAGATTTTACTTATATTTTTAAAAAATAGTACCTCAATAATTAATTACAGATAAATTATTGACAAAGCAGCAGCAGATGCAAAGGATGAGTGCTCTGTATCTGAGAAGCTTTTCAAACAGTTATCTTTGCAATAGCACTGATCCATATACTTTTTATATTCTCTTCTCAGAAATAAATCCATGCTCGTTTAGCATTTGTTGCTTCATGTGATACTACAAACTACTGAGAAAAATTAGCATTTCATCTCAAAGTATTTCCTTAGCCAATATACATGTCTGTTAAAAATATCTCCCAAGAGAAAAATCTACGAGTGTATCTACACTTCACTTCTGTGAAGAAAGCCCTGCATATTTAGGAAGCATAGCTTTGCTATCAGAGAAGCTGTCAAGTTAACTACAGATATATAATTCTGAAATGTTCTGCTTGTTTAAAAACGCTCACAGTCTGAATGTTCATATATCATTAGGAAGAATACTGCAGTTAATTAGTTACATAGTTAGTTCAAAAATGTTGTTGAAACTTCAATGCCAGCTAAAAGAATGTTTTCAGTCTCTTTTTCTGAGCTTTGTGAGTTTCTGTGAATCTCTAAGCCTCAGTAACTTTTTGGCTACACAGTGTTAGTCTGAAGTAACACGAGTTATGCTGACTCCCTTTGGAGCTACTGACCCAAAGCCGGAAGGCACCTCTGGAGTTATTCATTCCAGCCTCCCTCCTGAAGTGGGATCAATGCCAAGTGCAGGTCAGGTTGCTCAGGGCTTTGGGCTGAGTATGCAGAGTCCTCAGACTTTCTGGTTCCTTGTTTCAGTGCTTAGTCCTGGTGAAGTGCATTTTTTCTCATGTCCTTGTGATTATTGTCCCTCAACCTTTAATTGTGCTTCTACAGGAGGAGTATGTCTGCTTTTCTGTAACCTCCTTTCAGGTAGCAGAAGACAACAACCAAATTCCTCATCACCTTTCTCAGCTCTAGTCTGAACATCTCTAATACTTTCAGCCTCCCTGCATGCAGAATGTGCTCCAGTCCGTGCTGGTGAACTTTGGCGGGGCTCTCCCCCAGGATGTCAGCAAACCATGTTGCATCTGGTCGGTCCCATCAGGTGTGTGTGTGCACATTCGCTGTGATTCAAGTGGCACACACACCAGCCTGCTAATCTGTGATAACCTGTGGTGTATCTGAGCAATGGTAGCCAGATCTAGAAACATGCAGCTTTCTTCCAGATCTCCAAATCAGACTATATCAATACACTCTGATATTTCACATCTCTGCAGAGAAATGGCTTTGAAGGGCTAACTGTGGCAGACAGAGTCCTCCTCTTTAATGTGACTGTAAAATATTTAAGAGTTTAGACTAAGGAAGTAATTTCAGGGCCTAGTTCAACATTACAGCTCTCCTCATGAAGAATCCATCTTCGAAGAGCTGCTCCAAGGCCAGGGATGCCAAAAAGAATATTTCCATTGACTTTCGTACACTTTGCTTTCTGTTCTAAAGACAATCCAATTTTCAACTAAGCTATCAATTCCATTTGGTGTAAAACATGGGCCAATTTCACATTTCAGCTACCTCAAGGAGAGAGGACTGCACAGCTGGACTTCTGTTTTCATGAAGCACAGCATAAAAACCATGCTTCTTGTTAACAACACCAAGAGCTCTGCATGGGGAAATGAGCTGCCTTTGGAAAGCCACAACTCATATTTTAGCCTCAGAATCCTTTTCTCTTCTAAAGGTCACAGTGCAATTTTAAACTCAGAATATTGCAATGCATTTAAATGTCTGAAATCTAGGGTAAAGAAGATTTACTAATATGAAATAGAAATGAAGAAATCGCATTTACCTTCCTTCTGCCTGAACTGACTCATCCCAGGAATAACAATTTCAAGCACTGGGAAAATAAAACTGGCCTTTTGGTGCCATAACCTTAAACTTGAGACCTTGCTGCTCGTCATTGCACAGAGGGGTGATAGCCTCTGCAGTAAGAGGGTGTCTTGGTGCATCAGGAGAGTGCCGTGGGTCTTGTTCACTGTGACTTTAGCAGGTGACTTTCGACACTGTCCACAGTTACCTCCTCATAGGCAAATTGACGAAGGATGAGGCAGGTAAATGGAAAGTGATATGGAGAGAAACTGGCTGAACAGAAGGCCTAGAAGTACATTATGTAATATTGGGTATTCTATCGAGGTCATTAGGAACTGATAAATCCTGAATACTGTTTGGAGAGAAATTCAGAGCAAGACTTTATAGTAACTGAGAACATTTATTTATAACACAAAATTATGATAGGCATATGTTAATTTTTCTCCACTAAAATTCAGGCTTTTCTACAAAGAGTATTTTCCGAGGAAGTGCCCTGTTAAAGTATTTGAATCTTCAAAACATACTGGTTGTTCTATCTATAAGACAGTAAAAAACAGCAAAATACTCTCGTGATTATATTTCCTTACTAAAAAAAATTGATTAAATAGTAACTACATCAGTATGTGTGTATTGACTTTTATTCCTAACACTGATTTAACTGCAAAGGCCTGGTGAAATAGAGATCAAAGCATCTACCAAGCTGCTCACTTAGCTCTTTAAAAGCATATGGTACTTAGGAAAGAATATAAGAAAATGATGGTAAATAGAGATTTACAATGTAATTTGTAATGGAAGTGTAATTGGGGGCTCATTGTACTAAACCCTGTTGAGGAGAAAAAGCATTGGACTCTGCCTGGAGAGAGAACAGGATGAAAGACAAAGTTTTATTGCATTTTTGCCTAAAGAGAAGATGAATAACTGAGTCACACCAGAAACCTGAATCAGTACTGAATATGAAGGCTGGATCTGAGTCCTAATCTGATGTCCTCATGCTAAAACAGTCTTTCCTTGTTTTACAAGGGGAAGAGGAAAAGCTGTATTCCAAATTACCTCCTCACTATGCACTTGAATTAAGGAACATAAAGGAGTGGACTGCACTGTGCAAGCAGCAGTGGACTGGCATGAAGACAGATGGTGTCTGGGATGAGACGGGGTGAAGAGAAGAAGCAAAAGGGTTTTTTCCATTGTGGTGAGTCATGTAAGGCAAGAAAACACACAGAAGCTGAGGATTTTTTCCCTTTCTTTTTCAGCAGCCACACAATTGAAGCAACTCCTTCTGTGCACAGGGAGTGACTGTTTCTTGCTTGCAGAGGGAAATGCACACACATGTGCAGGCACACGCTTAAGAATGGTTTAAAAATGTCATATTTGACTTCCTGGCCTGTTTGACAGTTCTCTTCAAAAATAGCCCTCATGGCTGCAGGCTGGCAGAGACGCTTCTGCCCTGATTTAAATGATAAAACTCAATTAGAGTTTGAATCTGTTGCACTGAAATGGAATTGTCTCTTGCAGGCAGAGCTCGGTCATGGATGTGGCGTCGGGAGCTGTGGAGGCCGTGCCCGTGGGGAGAGCAGGCTGGGGGGCCTCTGAGCTCCTTGGAGCACAGACTTCCCATCTGCTGTCCCTCTGGAAAGGGAATTCCATTGCTGTTCTTCACATGTGTACGAGCACCTGCTGCTTCTTGCCAGCCTTTTCTGTCTGGCCATCTCCATGCCTGAGGAGGTCTACTAGGCCCAGGGGTGGCAGGGACCTACACTCAACTCTGTTCATGAGGAAAATCTCCCTTAGCTTTGCCCCTCTGGCTTTTAACAAGCGTCTTTCCTCTCCCAGGCACGTGTTAGGATTTTGGCTGAGCTGGAGCTAAGGCAATGGCAAAACGTTTGACTTTCTGGTAACAGGTTCCCTACAGGAGATTCCCCAGACCCTCACTGCGGTCCCATATCTCTCCTTGTTGTCCCACAGCAGGTTGTTTCCAGACATGGAGGGAGACACCTCAATACTGCCTCTGCTCCTTGTAGATCTGAGCTGATCTCAGCATTTTCTTATCAGCATGCGCTGAGATGTATGTCTAGAAATCAGTGAGTACCCCATGCCTCTCTTATCTGGGATCTCAGCCTGACCTTGGTCTGTAAGCGTGTTAAATAGCAGCTTCCAGCATGTCTTCTTTCATCTGTGGCTTGTATTTGTGAAAAGCAGAAAACATGTCTAATTTACATCAGTGCAGCTGGCTCCTCTGATCTGCCACCTGGAGACTCGGCCGACCGGGAATGGGTGTCTGTAAAGGCTTCTGCTTCCTCTGTTGGTGCCTGTCTCTGCACTGGCCATGGGGCAAAAGTACCCCTGACCCATCTCTCAGGAACCTGGTGGACCCACTTGCAGTGGGTGTTGTGTACTGCAAGAAGGATGCACTTGTCCAAGCAGTGCAGCAGACTCCAGTGGTCCTCTTCCAAGACCGCCAGTGCAGAGATTTAAGTGAATTTATGGAGACAGACCAGGAAAATGGTTCATGCATGTGTGTGATGGAGTGGCAGGCAGGCAGGTCTCAGGCCTGCTCAGATTCGCTAGCCACTTAGAAGCTGGACTAATAGTATCCAGTTGGAGAAGTAGTGTATTGCCCTTCATACAGGGCAAAAGGTAAGTGCAAGGCCAATTAACAAGGCAGGAGATGTGGCTGTGCAGCAGGAGGGGTTTTCTGAGGGGAGAGTTCACAACAAGATTATTGGGTGTCTGTGACACTTTTGATGTTACTGGGAGGAACCCATCAATGACAAAACTGTGATGCTGCCAGTAGGTGCCTGACATACCTGGGGCTCTGTATGTCCCTTGATGAAAGTCGGAGCTCCTCAATGAGGAGGGAAGATTGTTCTCACTAAAACAAAACCCAATGAGATAGGCAGAGGAGATTTACGCTGGACGACTCCTTTTTCTAGAAATAAAATCACCTCAAGCACAGCACAGTAGGGGTCAATGTGAAAATGAACCAACTGAATCCTGTGCTGTCCCAGGAGTGGACAAACTTTTTTTTTTTCACCCGTGAGGATGTGCCCTGGGACCTCCCTGCTGCTGTCTGACCTTCCAGCCAGTCAAAAATCAACTCAAACCTCAGGACATGGCTGGCTCTCCTAGAGGCTCCGGATGAGAGAGACTGGGTAGATGAACTCAGTGTGGTAGTTTCTCTCTTTGCATACTCCTGGAGGCGCAAAACTGGTTAAAAGGAGGAGGGTGGACTGGCCAAGAAACGGAGTGAAACAAAGCCCTGGCTGATGTCCAGTTCCACGTGACAGATAGGGCAAGTTGTGTGCCCAGCCCCCTTCAAGGAAGTGCTTGGATCCCAGACATAGCACCTCTCCTTGGCCAGGACATGGTGTGAGTGATCCTACTATAAGCTTCTCCCTGGGAACCAAGATCTATGAAAAGATATGAGAAAAATCACCTAAACCTTGATGGCAGAAAGGCAAAGATTGAGAACACCCCATCCCTGCTCAGGCTGCAGCTCCTGCAGCAGAAGTGGTGATTACAGCACCTGGGTGTGTGATGGGATGGGAACTGCAGTGGCAAGTGGGGACAAGGATCAGGCCCAGAAGGGAACTGTTCCTAGTCATGCACTGCAGACTCCATATGTAGCGAGCTGTGATTGCAGCTGAAGCTTTAATGAACTTAGAAAATAAAATGAAACCGAGAGCTTTGCCTGCTCTGAAGTTCTTTAGACAAAAGTAAGCAGGACTCAGAAGGCAAGGCAAGCACTTCAAACATGGCATGTCTCCACCTGTGAGGCATGTCAGCCCCCTGGGCAGGTCTGCAGTTCCACACCAGCTCATTTGCCCCACTACTGCAGTAGAGGTGCACCCCAGACCCCCAGACAAGCTGCATGGAGAAGAACAGCCGGTGGCATCAGAAGATGGGCGATCTCATTGCCAGGCTGGGCCCAGGGACAAGGAGTGCCACGAGCAAGTGGGTTCAGAAGAAGCAGATCAGGAGCAATCCATTGCTGAGCGCAGCGCCATGTGGCGGGGCTGCCTGAATGCAGCCACAGAGCCCTCTGGTGTTGTCTGCGGGGCTGCAGACCAGCCACGAGAGCAGTCTTTCATGAGACCAAGGAGAGTAAAACATTACTTAGCTTTTACTTTTTTTTTTTTTTTTTAATGCATTTCTTTCTTTTCCTGTGCAGTTTTTAGCCTGTGGGTGTTACTAGAAGGCAAGAATGGGAGGAATGGAATGATCTGAGTTCCCCTTCTGCAGGTCTTCCAGAGAGCTGTACATGAGGAGATTTGCACTGGAGCTATGCCCCCGGTGTTACCTTTATTCATTTGTTGATTTCCACAAAAATATTTTCCCTTCTTGCCAGAAGAAGTCCAAACCTCAGTAACTTAGTGCTTCAGCCAACAGAAGTCTATAAAGAGTTGGTTTACTTTTATAACTCCTGTTGATATATTTTTTTTCCCTATGGAAAACAAGCGCTTTTTTTTTTCTGAAAGGAAAGGAAAAAACACCCTTTGGCTGAGCTGTCAGATCTCTGCAGTCCGAAAGTTCAGGCAGCTTTTCTTTGGGTGATATTTGAGCCACAATGGGCTGTTCCATCCAACGCTTCATACACCAACCTTTACAATCTTTGTTACAAAAAGAAAAATGGCGAGTAGAGAAGAAAGGAGGGAAGGTTTTACCAACCACCTTCTTCTTTCATAAAGTAGGAGTTATATTTATCCCTTTCTGTAGTGCTCTAAGGTTTTCTCCTTCACCTTTAAAACACCTAAATTGCCAAATAACCCCTTTCACTGCAGTATCTCCTTAAGGGAAGCTGCCTCAGACAGGAGGACTTTTGAAGAGCCAGGAGTCTTGCTCCAGGGGAATCCCCAGACACACAGTACTGTTTTCTCCTAACATTCATCAACTGTTGTATGAGTGTCCGGGAATCCTGGTCAGTGTAAAAGATTACAGGACTTCTTTATTTACGATGTCACAGGTATATGTCTCCCTCTTTTTAATGGTTTCAGAAAATGTGAAGCCAGAAAGGACTATTAAATCATTATAATTTGCTCTCTGATGTGTAATATCTTCTATTACATAGGTATTAATCTCCAGCAGATACCGCCCACAAGGTAAAAAGATGTCATCAAAGCTAAGAATGCTTTAAATCTACAGTAGAGGAAAAATGGGTAGAAGATACTTGTGAAAAGATGTCCTGCACTGATAAAAAAGGTAAGCGTTATCCTTCTCTTTGTCTGCACTAAATTATAATTAATCTGTCTTAACAGGGGTAAAATTCTTTCCTTCATTCAGATCCTGTGGTCTCCAAGACCCTGAGAATCCAGACAAGGGGAATATGGCTCAATCATCTAACTAAACTGTTAGGGAGCTCTTGTTTTCAGTTATGTCCATAAGCATCAGCTACGTGTCAGAATCTGTTCTTTTCCTATTTAATGTAATGTGTGCATGAGGCTAGGAGGAGGTTAGGAGGCTGATGTGTGTTTTGGAACTTCCTATCCAACAAACTAGCCTGCTCTAATAATTCAAGATGTCAAAAGAAATAAAATGATGCCCATGATGATGCTGTGTATGTGTCAGGTTCTATTGGAACAATGTATTCTGTATTTTGGCTGCTTAGGATTGGATTTTTGTAATGTTCCCCCCCCACCCCACTCCGATATTGCAGTCAGTATGATCTTATTTGATCTGTGTTGGCAAAAGAAATGTAAGAATGAAGACCTGTTTTAGCAGCCCCTTTATTTTATTATTGATGACACTTTTAACCTGAGCTTTTGCATTAGCACCCTACCAAAATATTTGGATTGGAATTATTATTATTTTTCAGGATCTTCCCTTCAGAATCAAACTTAATTCATGAATATATTTTTACTTATTGCAAATTTGGGAAATATGGCTCAGAAATTTGTTCTGATTTCAGAACAAAGCTCTTGCATCTCTTTCTTCCTCGTTCTCAGAATGCTTGCTCATGAAAGCTGGAACGCTTACAGGTTTGAAAAACAATCAGAATAGCAATGTGTTACAGTGTGACCTTTTTGGCGTTGCATTGCTGAGCCAAGACAAGCAAGGTGCAGCCCAGAGCAGTCCCTGGTGTAGATCTAGTTATGCCTTTTGGTAAGAGACAGGTCCTTGGTCTGGCCCACAGTAGCTACAGTTAATATCTCATTGTTTACTGATTACCTCTCTGTCTTGTAAAGCCACCCGTTCTACTGACTGTAATTGAATTAGCTGTCTGTATTTGGTTCTTAGATTCACCATATGCTCTCAGTCTAATATTATTTATTCAAAATTAGTGGAAACAACACCAAGAAAGAGCAAACGAAAATCTAACAGAAGAGGTCACAGAACATCTTGTGGCAGATGGTGTTTTAGCCATCGTGGAAGCTCTCCTGTGGGTGTTTCAGACACTTACATATTCTTTACCTTTTGAATTTGAGGTGAATTTAAGGAACATGTAGAAAAAGACAAATGTCATTCAAATGGACGGGGAAAGAATCTGAACTGCCCACTTAGTGATTTTCAGAGGAAAGTTAGGTCTGTAAAAATGGCACAGATTTTCAGGATTTCTGTCTGAACGTGAATTTTGCATCTGTGATGGCACTCATCTTTGTATCGAGTATGTTTTCATGGATTACACAAAAAAAACTGTTATTTGTGAGCTGTCTCTCTGTTCCATGTTACCCTTGCCAGAAGGTGTCTCACTTGCATGGTCATTGCAAAAAATTGTAGGTCCATTTGTTTGCTATGAGATATCCTTAGGTGCATTACATGTTGCTAGTTTGGTTTAAAATGATGTATTGCAGCCCGTCAGCAATGTGGTTAAGAGAATGTATTAACCTGAACTAGCTGATGTGTGTGCAAGGCTTGAGTGAGCATGGTATATCTCATAAATGCTAGTTAGCAGCAGAAATATTTTTCAAGATGGTTTATGTTGAAAAGAGAAAAAGCCAATAAAGCAAAGGGAAAAAGAAAGAAGGAGGAAGTATGAAAGAACTGACTAGTGATGAGGGAGAAGGTTCACAAGTACTGCAGTGATCAGCAGAGCAGAAGGAGATGGGAGGAGGTGAGAGATTCTGTGTCAGAGAGAAATGGGGAGTGCAGCCTGGGTGAGAGAGGAGATGCCTGGAGTGGGAGGAGATCTCTGGTCAGAGGAGCAGGTGTAACCAGAAAGAGGGAACAAGTGTTGACAGCTCTGCTGCTGTGCCAGTGGTCACATCCCTGTGCCATGCTGGACCCTTACCCGGCTGGATCTCATCTATGTGGGATGTTCTCCCAGGGTTGTGCCTGGTCCTGCCACAGCGTTCTGTAGCTCTGGTGGTCTTTCAGAATAATTAACTCAGTGAAGAACAGGAGATATGAAGGAATGATGGGGAGAGGAAAAAAGCACAGCTAAGAAGTTCTTTTATTGAATTTGGCTTTCCTTGTTGAAGGTTTGAAGCCGTGAAAGATGTTTTCAAGGAAGCAGGAGAGCTTGCCGAAGGAATGGATTATTCAGAATTTGAGAAGTGCTGATTACAAATTACTCTGTGTATGCTTTAAGTCGCTAAGTGGAAAGAGATCTTAATAACTATGCTGATAAACTCGGTATTTTACCTTGATGTTTTTATTTATGTCTTTAGAATTGTGCTAGTTTGCTGCATAAGTAGGAAGGCATGTTTAATCTTGGAGCAAACAACAAACGCACTCAAAGATTTCCCCAAGAAAGATGAGGGGATTTTTTCATTTATTTTATTAGCATTTGGTATCTTTTTTTACTTCAAATGGTCCACTAGTGAAGTGTTCACAAGTTTTTCCTGCAAGAGAAACTTTGGGGAGTATCTGGCAGATTTCTTAATCCTAGTGACACATGAACCTCACCAAGAATGATGGAGTGGGGTGTTTTTAAATATGGATAATTCTCAAATGCTTTAAGATTTAGAACATTAAAAGAAAAAATACTGCCAGGTAAACGCAGTTCCTTAATTCCAGGTGAAAACTCTTGCCATCTTCTGCTTAAAAAAGAGTTCAGAGACTGAGCTGCAAATCGAGACTTTTTCCCAAGGAGAGCTTAAAGCAAGTTCCTTTTGTTTGCTGGGCAGAAAGATCTCTTGAAATAGCTGTTACCCAGTCACTCCTAATGGCTGTCCCCTGAGGCAGGCAGGGCCTGTTTTGACTGTACTTATTGATCTGTGTTATGAAAACAATTACAATAGCTTTCATGAGCCTTGAAAACCGTAAGTAAATATAGCACGCATACTTTACTTAAATCAATAAGTTTGGTGGGGGGTATAATTTGCATCTTGAAGCATAGCTCGAGGAGATTATCATGCTTTACAGTGCTGGAGAGGGCTCTGGTAATGTACTTAATAATGACAGTGATAAAAATAAGGCTCAGCAAATTACCTGCTTCATGTGGTATTGCAAAACCTCTGCTCTCAGCTGGCCCCAAACCTCTTCCAGCCCCAGGGTCCTTTCTGCTGGAACGACAAATACTTCAGGCAGGAACTTTGCGCAGCACAAGGGGGAATGGCTTTAAACTAAAAAAGGAGAGATTTAGATTAGGTATTAGGAAGACATTTTTTAGTCAGATGGTGGTAAGGTGCATTCTTGGCATTCAAGACCAGCTTGGATGGAGCCCTGGGCTGCCTGATCTGGTGGCTGGCAACCCTGCCCATGGCAGGGGGTTGGAACTCAATGATCTTCAAGGTCCCCTCCAACCTGAGCCATTCTGTGAAATCAGCTGGGGATCTCAAGCACTATAGCAGTACAAATAATTTTGTGTAATGATTTCATTTTATTTACTGTCCCAGGCTTTGTCCAGAGACTTGCAGAGGAACCATTACACATGTCCAGGATTGTTATGGAACTCCTCCCCCAAAAGTGATTTATCTGACTGAGGGTGGTATCACACAGTTGCACAGCAGCCTCTGACTATTCTTCAAAGACGTCTCACCTCCTGTCTCTCTGAAAGTCAGTTCAAGATGAATAAAAACTGGGCAGATCTGAAAAGAGCCTAACATGAACCAGCACATCAGGCCTATTTTCTGCCATTCAGGTGGTCTGCCCACAGAAAAGGATAGAGCCATCCCTGCCAGGGCCTAGCTCTTCCCAGCTGGAGCTATCACCACTGCTGCACTGCTCTGTGGCCATACTCCATGCTGGGAGCGATCAATAGTTGAACGATGGGACAAAGTGGTGGGTGCTGGAATTCAGCATTGTGTCCTGCCTCCTGGGTTTGCTGCCTAGCTTTGTAGGTTCTGAATGCCAACTGGTGATAGCAAAAGTGAAGTAAATTTAGACACTGAAAATGAGCAATTGCAAATTCATATTCTCTGCATACTACTCTGAGCACTAAACAGTCATTCCACTGTACCTGGCTCCAGCCAGAAACAATGAGAACAAGCATGACAATGGTCAGAAATGCATTTGTGGACAGAAGCCTGGTAACTAGATGAACTCCCACTGTAACGAGCAGTATTGAAATTCAATAACTCCAGTGAATTTTAAATCAGGCCTTTTTAGGACATCTTCAAAATAACAGCCTCTGGTGAGAATGCATCTAATTTACTGAAATTCCCAGAGCTTGACATATGACAGCCTCAGCAATGTAGAACTCTCCCTGCTTGATGTGCAGCAGGAATGTCTTTCTCCCTTACAGGACCAGCGATGTGGCCCGCCTGATCTGGTCAGCCCCCCTGTGTCTGTGCTACCAGAACATGTGAATACATGTGATAAAAATGAAAATTTGAGCAGGGCTCGAGAGTACACAGAAAACATACATTTATTCTTCTTGAGTCTTTTTGAAACCCTTCACCTACAGAGTTTTTTCCCAGTTCTGAGCAAGGGGAGGTCTGGCAGATGTGCATTGTGCTCCCCCATCACTGAGAGAGAGAGCGTGGGTGGTTCAGGGTTGTGTGGATAAAAGCAAGCGAGACAATATGAAGAATGTCCATAAAAGGACATTTGTACTGGAAAACACTGAGAGTATCCTTTCTTCCTTTGCCCCAGCCCTATGCTGAATGAAATGGTTGCCCTGCAAAATGCCCTGGTATTTTTTTGGGTTTCATTTCATTCAAGAAGCAAACAATGAGCTAGTCCCACAATGAATCATTGCTGGAAATGCCATGGTATCTCTCTTTTCCATTCCTTTTCCTCATCCTGCTATTTATTTTGTTGCTCTTGTTGTTTGTCTGTTTGTCGTATTTGTGGTATAGATTTCTGGGACCATTAAAAGCAGAAGAAAACTTCAAAAATGTGACTTGAGGCTCAAAATTCGAAATGTTCAAGGAAGCAAGTCTGGGCAATAAGTGATATGGTCTTTAGAAATTAAAAGCTATCCTGGTGGTAAAGACTTTGCTTTAAGGAAGGTAAAGTGTACCACCACACAATGCTTCACGCTGGCAGATGTGAGCTCTTTGCAAATTGCTGAAGTTTGTCCATGCTTTCCCCTATGTTTTTGTTTTGGTTTTGCTTTAATTAGTCCCTCATAGTGCCACTCTGACAGATTAAATTAGATGTCACTAACAATATGCCTTGTGAATGCAATCATTTTTTCTGTCCACAAATTCTCTGTGCTCCGGCTGTTGTTTTCCATGTCTGTTGGGTGCACATAATGGTATAATTATCTCCTAGAAAGAAACATAAAATAGGCGCTAATCTTTTAACTGCTCCCATTTCTCAGCTGTTATTCTTGATGTGAGACAGGTCACCTAGTCTACAGGACAGTAAATGTGCTCCTGTCAAACAACAGAAATGTTAGCTGTAAGGGATAAGGAATATCAACTAATAATACAGTCTGTTTGGAGCAGAGCTGATGATAAAGTGCAGGCAAACCTTTTTCTGTCTTCCTTTTCTTAAACTGTGAACTTCACCATAATGTCCAAATCTTCTGTACTGTACATGCATCCCAGCTAGCGGGCAAATTCAGTTCAGTCCAATCCCTTTTGTGCAGATGTGTGACCATCAGGTGAGATACGTGGTGTGTGTCAGACTGGGGCCATCATGTGAACCAAAGGATTAGAGTTTGAGCTAACACAACAGTGTAGGCATTGAGTGCAGATTTTAAGGTCAAAATGAATCTTTAAGATCTTTACAGCATTAACCACAGAATTTCTTCTTATTGCTCTGTTTGGAGTCCAGCAGCTCATGTCTTTATTGAAACAGAGCTTCAGGACGGACTCCTGGCTTTACCAGAAAATGCCAACAGGCAGCCCACCAATTCCCTTTGCTCATTATTATTATCACTAGTTTTTGTTTTGTTTTTCATTTCAATCCTTGTGGGAATCAGAGCTATGTCTTTTTCGTGTGTGTGCGCATATTTTTTTTTCTTGAAAAACTTAATACTGCAGGGAAATAAGACAGGAGTGACAATTTATTTCTTGTATATTGTAATGCTTTGTTCAAAAATTTGGTGCTTATGCGGCCATTTGAAAATTTTCCATGAGAATAGGAACTATGTAGAAATAACAGACTTAGATTTGTGACATAGGCTGTTGCTTGAAGAGAGAGAAATCTTATTGTGGCTTCTCAGTGGGGAAATAATGAAACATGAAGAACAGCTTTCTTACCTTATATTTATACAAAGCTTAACAGTAGAAAAATATGAAACTTAAGAAGACAAGAAAGCTTCAAACCGTTCTTCAAACATCCCAGGCATCTGATTTACAATACCGCTATTATGTGACAGGGGACTTCAGAAAGCCATCAGATATGAGTAGGAGGTCTATGATTTGTGACAGATCCTTTTGGAAATGAACGTCCCTTGTCCCTGTGTGACTTCCCATGCTTTCCCAAGGATGTACCTTGAGAGGTGCTTGGGATTCAGCATTTATGATGGAGTCTGTAACAAAAACCAGCATGGGAACTGCAAGCAGGTATTTAAGTAGTTTGAGTGAGAGTACGAAACTGGCTTAAAAAGCATTTCCTGAAGGTACAATCACTTCTGGCACCAGAGTAGAAACACTTACGCATATTTCTGCACCCTGGGGCAGTTTTCAAGAATGTTGCTAATGTTAAATTTGAACTAAAAGGGCTTTAATTTTTCTTTTTGATGGGGAGCACTCATTATGCAAATAAGATAGCCTTTGGGCAGCTGTCTATTTTTCCATGTTTCTTTCTTTTTTTTGGAAGGATGCTAGTTTAAAATGGAAATTTCCACACTGAAGTTACCTATTTAGTCATGTATTTTTAGCATGCCTGGGAACGTGAAGTGAAACACAATCAGAAACAAGCATGATAAGTTAAGCACTATCCTGGCTTGAAAGGATCCTTGTTGCACTTTGGCACTGTCTATGTTGTAACTCCTCCTGGACAGGGACACTGCAGCAACTTCCATTTGTCCTTCACCTCATGGCACAGGTAAAACATCTTTGGTTATCTCTGTAGCTTACCTTTGTTGGACAGGCTATGAAACCAACTAAATCCTACCATTCTTCCTGATCTACCTCCACACTGTCAATTTTTGGGTCAGGGACAGTTTGGATGAGGGCATCCTCAGCATTATAAGGGAAGCTGACCTCTGTACTCTGCCTTCCAGTAGTCTTACTCCCCTTCAGTTTTTTTTCAAGTAGTGGGTCCCTAGATTTGCCTGAATGAAGACCTGCATCCAGGCAGGCTTTGTCCGTGTGATTATATTGGGTAACAGCAGTGTTTGATAAGCATGGGTCTTATTCACCACCAGCAGAGTCAAAGAATTAGTCAGAAGAGAATCTAAGGACATATTCTGTTTTATAACTCCCATGCCATGAGAAAAGCCAATAGAGCAAGAATGCTTTATATTTGCAAATATTTTTTTCCTCTGCTGGTACTTTCATTTTTCAGTCTCAAAGTCTTGTGTAGGATTTAGAGGTTTTGGCCCCCATCAATGCCTGAAAATCTAGAGGTGGGAACCTTCAAGAAGCAACCTTTAATCTATGGGGAAAAGACCGAGTGCAAGGAACATTAAAAACTGGAAAACAAGAAAGCCATTTTAGTAACATATTTTGATTTATGCCCTGTTGGCTATTATGTCTCAACAGCAGTTCACAAGAGATGTACCACTGTGGTGTGAGGTTGATCTCATGTGGTAGCAAGCAGATGGAAGCAAGAACCTGGTCATTCATTTGGGAATAGTGGAGGACGAGAACTGGCCTGCCTTGTAAGGCGCTTGTTGTTTAGATGGAATCATAAAGCACCTGACTTGGTATCTGTGGGACACTCAGATATTTCCTTCCCACTCTGAGTTTCCTTACTAAAAGTTCTCATTTCTCATGCTGGGCTGATGGTAAAACATCTGCTTGTCAACATCCAAATGGAATTTGCTGTACAGTGCTGAGGAGAGCTTTCCCTGCTAAGTTTGGTTTGCTTAATTACATAATTATTTACAAAATGCTTTGGATCTTTCTGGAGGGAAGATCGTCATGAAATGTAGCTCATTGTCCTAACAATGCAAACCGACATGGGTGAGCAAGGGCTGGGGGACCAAACCTCCTCTGTAAGGGAAATGTATTACAGAAGATGGGCAGCTTGCTGAGGGGAGAGCAGGTGGCTCCAGTAGGTTAAGTGGGAGCTCTGCTCTCCTGGGGAGGGGAGCAGCAGCAGTCTAAGTGCTGAGGCTGACAGGAAAAGTTAGTGGAAGTGCTTTTCTGCATTGCTGGGCACAGCTGCAGCACAGAGCTCTGTTGAGCTTGAAGACTTGGTGTTGCTGAGCTTGCAGCTGGAGGCAGGGAGCTGCAGAGCCAAGCAGGGAAGGCTCTACACAATGAACTTCACTTTTCATCCCTCCATCTCAGTAAAATAAGCAGAGTGGATGCTATCGAGACCTCAGCTATCTGGAAGCATGGGATGATGCAAAACAACCCCAGAACATTTCTAGATGAAGGATGCACAATAACCTGCTGTGGGGATGTTGCTTAGTCTCCTTCCCAAGTGCTCTGCTTGTCAGATGTTCTTGTGGTTCTGCTTAAAGGTGATGGAATTCATGACCTCTTTTTAATCACTATGCAGAGAAACACTGGGGCAGGACCTTCAGCAGTATGCCATGCAGCTCCCAGGGTAATGCCCCACAGTGTTCCTTTCACCATTGCTGCTGCTTTCTGCTTGTAGTGAGCACTGTGCCAGTTCCTGCTTAAAGGTTCCTGCTTCTAACTATTTTTTAATGACAAGGGGCAACCTGAGTACAGTGGTCAGAATAGCTTTCTATGTTGCCAAACATATTTCGGAAAGAAGAATTACTATTACTTTATCAGCAAATCATTTCCCACAGGCATTTTATTCATCTGTGACAGAGGACAAAGGGAGACACTGAAAAGGCTGATGGGGCAGTTGTGGCTGGTTGAACCATAGCTGGATCATATTGCAAATGTTTTCTTCACTCCTGCATCTGGATCGTGTTTGGTACAGTTGCAGGACTCTTTGAAACTCATAATTTTAGTTTTCTGCTGCTTGGAAAAAAAAATAGACCCTAAAAGAGAAACAACAAGCAAACTAAATTAAAACACATTTTCCCAAAATACACATAAACTTCCCTTTCCAGTAAGCAAGAAAATGCCCCAAGGACACTGGATCTCAGCACTAAATCCAAACCTCTGGAAACAGCCTCCATAAGACAAACAAGGAAAGAAATAAACCCCGCTGTCCTGCCAAGAGCAGCCACATGCTTCCAGTATCTTCATTCTCAGAAGGCATGCTGCTGTCATCAGGATGATCCATGCATGGAGGAGAGCAATGAGGCATGTTTGGACCCAACATCTCTGCAGCTGAACAGGTACAAATCCTGGGTCTTCTCTGCTTTTATGTAAATTAAGGTGGGGAGTGTTTACTGAGCTGGGGTGAATTATTATAGCAGCTAAAATAAAAACAAAGCTGTGATTTCCCTTTTCAAAGCATGCTGCAGGCTTTGTTCACTCTACCTGATAATTTTACTCCAAGGCAATACTGGTGACCTTAGGGAAATCCCTGTTATCATTGCAGAGTCAGACAGTAACACTGCCATTTTACACATAAAAGGGACAAGTACTGGCCAAGGTGTCATATACAGAATTGGTTTCAGCTGTGTTCTTTCACTTGCTTTTCAAAAGTGAGTTGACATTGGTGATCAGACATCATACAAACATTCCCCAAGTTTCACTCTGCATCCATGGCCTGCTCAGGGGAGCTCCCTTCTGCATGGATGCAAAAAGCCCTGAAAGAGTATTCAAAGACATAAAGAATCATTTTTTTAAGAGGCAGAAGAGAGACCCAAGAACTGTTTTTATGATTTTCAGTTTGAACAGAGCCAGGTGCTTGATTAAAGGCCCAGCGGTTGGCATTTCAAAAGCCACAGAATGGTCATGACCTATCCACAAATACAGTGAAAGAGAGAAGAAAGAGCAATTCCCAGGCAAGGGCTTTGTTTATGCAGAGAAAATAGGCAGATGTGATGGCTTCCACAATGCCATGGGTAAAGGTCCTCTGAAGAGACAAGGTGGCAACTGGTACAACAGGAGGAGACACCAACCTTGTGTCCCATTCCTGAGACTTGACAGGATGCAGGAACATTTGCAGTCAGTGCATTTGACGGGAGTTCTCGCAGATGTGCCTGGTGTACCTGGGGTCACTTTTCTCTGTGGTGGATGAAATAAACCTATGACAGCTGGAGAGGGATTGCACAGCTTTAGTTTCCTAGGTAAATCATTATCAGCACTCATGGTGCTGAGACTTTATGGAGTACTTCCTGAATGATAACAAGACACAGGTTTTATTTTATATCACTCTCTGTACAGCATTGCCAGCACTGTGCGCAAGATCTACGGGCAGTTATCCTAGCTGAAAATCAGTGCCAAGCTGTGGAATGAAAACAGGAAAGCCCACTTCACAGAGGACAGGGATGAAACCTCATAACTCAGCTGTCAAGGGGAGCTGAGCCCCAGCACGATGTGATGCAGAGGTGTGGTACACGACATCTGGGCACTCCTGGTGCGCTGCTGGCCACAGCCATCTGGTGGGTATTTTCCTGTCTTTCATTTGGCTGCTCTTCCAAATGTCCTCATACAACTTTTTAAAGTTACTAATCTGGCAAATCTGTTTCCTTGGGTATTTCTGACTGTCTCTGTAGCCATAAATGTGAGAAGCCTGTAAGTGCCATAGGATGGGCCCATATGCTACCAAGCAGATATCATCACTCCAAGGCAGCTGGGGTGGGTTTCTTATACGCTGTGATGGTTTCTATCCTTTGCCAGGAAATGTCAATTGGTGCTTGATGTGTTAAACTGAAACTCAGAACAAAATTCAGCAAAGAAAATAAAATTCGATTTGGTGAGTAATTTGAACATCAGCTACAATGAAATATACTACTTTTAGAAAGAAAAGTAATCTCAATTTGTCTATTTGCTATCAGTCTCTATTTCCTGTAGACTAAAAAAAAAAAAACCATAAAAAAACCACCAAACAAACAAACAAACAAACAGCTTTGCTTTTAATACATTGGAAAGTCCAGCAAAGGACTTTGAACTGAAACTTTAAAATGATTTCATTGGTATTACTCAAGATTTACAATGGAATACACAATCCAACCTAAATTTTTATTTTCTTTTAAGGCATATTTGCTATACACCATTCCAAGAGGCTTTTTACAATATGCAATTTTTTTTCAACTTTTTAATTGCAACTGAGTTTAGTATTTATGCTGAATTGTTGACGGTTTGGGTAGGCTAGGTATGAGTTAAATTGTCATCAGATTTCAAAATCCAGACAATATTTGTGTAAATGAAATCATTTAAATATGTTAAAATCCCTGTCAGTGGTTTACGGGCGTTAGGCCCGATTCCGTGACGAAGGGGACGGGGAATCCACGGGTCCACGCCCTGGGAAAAGGGAAAAGGGGAAAAGGGTAAGGAGATGGCCCTGAGAGCAAAGAACAGCGGCAACAATCTGAGGAGAAACAAACTAATTTACTAAACAAGATATCGGAATGCAAAACAACACACTATAATACAATATAATTACAATTTAAGCTGATAAATCCAATACAGAGAGAGAGAATGTCCCAAAATCAAGGTAGGCCTTACTCTACTACCGACGATAAGACGGCTGGAGAGCGAGGTGCTGCCAAGACGAGAGACGGGCAGAAAAGGGACGAGGTCTCGTGATCTGCAAGTTTTTATACTGCGAGCTTTTATCTTTTCCCTCCGGCTGGAAATGGTAACAGAGGAGCAAAGTACCGTGGGGAATGTAGTAGTCCTCTTCTGAGAACCAGGTATATCCACTACATGATGTTATGATGTGGAATACCAATAACTGAAAATCACAAAACCATGACAATCCCATTGCTGTTCATAGGTTGAACACTCAGTGGACAGGCTAAAACTGTTATAATTTCACTGATGTCAGTTGAACTTGGGTCAATTTACCCATTTTTTTCCTTTAACACAGTGTTGTCCTGCTTTCTTTTCCATGAAACTTCTCATGCTGGCCTTCAAATTTCTTGGCAGATTTTTTTTTTTATCCGCATTCTACAGATCCTCTCCCTCTCCTTTTTCTCTTTCATTTTCAGGGAGTTAAACACAAACTATAGCAAACTCTACATTGGGCAAATACTAAACAATATGCAACAGAAAAACGCAGTGGTATGGGTGGTGTTTGGGGTTCAAGAGTTGAAAAAATGCGTTTATGCTTTGCATAAAAGATTAAGAGCTTGATCCTGTTTTCATGGTGTCAATGGGAGTTCTGCCACCATTCAGCAAGGGAGGGATTAGATCCTTAAGATATTTGATGAAATGGCTCAGCCAAGGATTATAACCTTGAATACACAAAAGCACACAAAAACTGCAGCCAAAATAGACTCAAAATATAGTACCTGTCTCTGGTGGCTGAACAGTATGTGAGATCCTGCTTTGAAACCTGGGCTGCTCTCTGTAATTTACTGAGCAGGTTTGGTAGAGAGGGCACAGAACATTTTTTTCCATAGGAGTATTCGATGAAAGGTTCAAATTTTGCTACACAGAATAGGTTGATCTGCAAAGATACTGATAAGAAATGGAATTACACAAGGCCAAGGAACGTGAAACGGATCTCAAGTCACGTCCTAGCAACTAGGCTCCACTTGCACAGGAAAGCCTCGATTCTCCCCCCTTCTTAGCAGGCTCCTTCACTGTTGATCTCTTAAATTCTTCTTGTAGGACAGGTGAAATAAACCTCAGAGACAACACAGTCATGCACATTTTAATATGCAGAAATTTATAAAGCGTGAAGAAAATTATACTTTGAAGATCTTTGCTGAGTTGCGATTGTATGATCTACCAAGAGATATATGCAATGTGTCCCTACGGTTTGTATTTCTTAGGGGCAAACCCCCAGACTTGCATGAGAAAACAGCAGCACATACTTTCACATGCAAATTAATACTCAAGCAGCATTTGTGGAAGAAAGAAGGATGAAGATGCTAGAAAAAACTTGAGGTATGTTGGGGAGTAGCCAGATGGGCAGCTGCTGCTTGGGGACTGGCTGGGCATTGGTTGATGGGTGGTGAGCAATTGCTTGCGCATCACTAGTTTTGTATATATATTTTATATATTATTATTACTATTATCTTTTTTTCCTCTGTCTTTTCTGTTGTGGTAAATAGTTTTTATCTCAGCCCATGAGTTCTACTTTGTTTTTTTCTTACTTTCTCCCCCATCCCACTGGGAGGGGTGGTGGTGAGCGAATGACTGTGTGGTTCTGAGCTACCTGCTGGGTGAAACCACAACACAGGGGCATGAGTTGTTTTCCTTGTATATCCTTGCCTGACTACAGAACTGAAAGAAAAGAATATTCAGCTTTCTGCAGCTCCATGAGCAAATCCCCACTAGCAATACCATCACCACAGCCTTAGGCTTTTTCTGTCTGCTGCTGAACTGTCTGTTATGTGGGTAGAAAGGTTCTGAGGGGCAACTTTATCAGCATTAGGCAGCATTGCCCTCAAATACAAAAGATCAGACAGGGCTGGACTATTAAAGGATATTGAGAGGTCCCTGAGTGCAGACTCTCTTACAGAACAGGGTTAGTTGTACCCAAACCTTCCCAACAAATGGCTGTAGGGGCATAC
This sequence comes from Numida meleagris, assembly GCF_002078875.1. Taxonomy (NCBI): domain Eukaryota; kingdom Metazoa; phylum Chordata; class Aves; order Galliformes; family Numididae; genus Numida; species Numida meleagris. The sequence continues at coordinate 9,335,797 of NC_034413.1, read as the reverse complement.
ATGAGCAGCTGCTGGAGGTCATCTCCTCTTAAGCAAGATGAAGTGGAACTGAAGCCACATCCCAGTAGCTCAGGGATGACTGTTTGCATGGAGAGGCCAAGAGCCTCTGGCGATAACACCTCAAAGGCTAGAGAGAAAAGCTGCTATTCACCTCTCTGACAGACTATATTGCATATTGAGGTATGACAGCTCAGGAACCTACTGCATTTTTATCTACAGTAGACTTTGAAAACGAGCATTTGAAAGTCCCTTTCTGCTACTCATAATCTGTCCCTTACCTCTTTATGACCCATAGAGGCTGTATGATGAAGGACTTTGCCACTGTCACCAACAAATCCAAAGTAGAAAACTGTAAAATTAAGGGGAAGGATTAAAAAGTTAACAATCAGACTCTTTTATTGCTGTTTTCTGGCTAGTAAGATTTTTGGTGTATTATTCCCCAAACAACTAGAATGCACAAACAATGGAAAAGCAATGGGCAGTTTTTTCCAGAAACATTTTCTGTCTTATATTTTCCATCCTATGTTCAGCTTCCCCATGTGATGTACAGTTGTCTCCCTGCTGAAAGTCTGCAAAGTTAACAGCTGAGCTGTATGTCCCTCTGTCTGGATGGGTGGGCAGTTGGATCCCAGATGGATGAAAACTCTCATTTCTACGTTGAAACAGGAAAGGGTCAAGGCTGCTTCAGTCCCACCCGTCCTTTCCTGTTGGCTTTTCTCATTCAAAACAGGGAAACTCAGATCCTTCTGGGGGATGACTTTTAGCAAATAGTAGTATTTGTAAGGTAATGTCTGCTATCTATTGTGACAGCTGATGGTTCTGTATTTCCTCAAGGTGTTTGATTGTTTTCAAGTCATTGTTATGAGGAAGAATATGTTTGCAGAAAAACCTTGGCACCTCGTCTGAGTTCTCACATTTCCCTCTCTGAACTCCACCCCTCTGATGAAGAACCAAACAGGAATGGGAGCAGCTGCTCTGTACAGAAGAGGTACATCACAGGAGTGTTTTATGTTGCTTTTAACAACAGTCATCCATCTCAAAAGATGGCTGTGTATTAGTATTCAATATTCAAACTCTGTTGGAGATTACCTTGGTCCATAGCATGTCAGCTATAGCTGTGAGAGTCCATAGCGTATTACTTAACCTCTGGGTTCACTCTTCTCAGTAGTTGTAGGCCAAGGTCAACAAGGCCAAATGTGCACCAGAGCTAGAGCTGCTTTGTATGGAAGAGGTAAAAAGAGCATAGCTTCTGGCTGGCACAAGAGCCATAAGGTTGGCTTATCTGTAACAGGCTCCTGTGCCCTTAGGTTAGCTGGCAGTGAAAAGACGTTGCTCCTAGGAAAATCCCCAGTGCCTAGGGGACAGATCAGAGCTGCAACCTGTCCTCTTCTAACTCTGCACATTTATATTCTGTATGTGGTTATGCTAAAAGTTCAGGTTTCGCAATATTTTGTTGCACTTGGGGCAGTATGTACTAAATAGTTTTAGCAATGCAAAAATACAACAGCAGCCCATCAATTGCAGGTAGATCTTTCCGCTTGTACTTAACTTTAAGTGGAAGAAGTAACATAAATGGAAATTTAGTTGTTGTGCAGACTACTACACGCCCTGAAAGCCAGCTCCTGCTTCTCCTAAATGTATGAAGGCCTAACTGATTTCTGTGGGAAGAAGCTATCAAGCTGAGTAGAGTATAGTAGAAAATACTGCATAGATGTTATTAATGAAGTTAAAGATGCAGAAATTATACAATCGGATCACAAAAAAAATCCCAGAATCCTAAAATTTGTAGATAAAAATAGACAAAAGACATGATTCCAGTAAAAAACAACTTTCTTATGAGTTGGAGAAGTGCTGCTTACATTTTTGTTTCTTATTAAGCACCCGTACTTGTTTTCATAACTTTTACCATTTCCTTCATCTTGAATTGGAAGCAGAACTGCTGCGTGGCCAAATCAGAGTCACGGTTAGGATGACTTGTGCCATTGTGGCCTTTTCATTAAGCACAGGGGGAAGAATTGCCAAATATTTTGAGCGATCAAAGATATAGGACATGGCTTGCTCAAGAGTTTGCACAAGCGATGGATATTCCCAGTTCTGTCTCATGTGAATTCAGTTCCTCTGCAGCAATGTGCATGGGTTGTGGAAGATACTGAATGCTCTCTTGAGATGCTGCCTTTAACAGCAGAAATCCTTTGAACTCACTGACCAGGACTAGATCATTAAAAAGGACTGTCTGTTTGCTGAGTGCTTTTGGAACAAGATTAGCAAAGTTCTGGTTACTTGTGAACAAAAATCTGCCCAGGTGGCAGAAGGACCAGATAGAAGTGGAAAATGTATTGTTGGTCACTCTTTTCAGGGCAGTCAGGAATGGAAAATCTCTAAAGGTTCACCCTGTCTTGGGCTGGTTAGGCCATAATGGCTAGCAGCACATTGCTAGCTCATGCAAATATCTAAAACTTGTAACACCACTGACCTTGTCCTTTGAACAGAGTGTTTTCATTTTCCATATTTGCCAGTTGGGTACATTCCTTGAAAATAGCATTTGCTTGGAAATAAACTATAGTAAAAGCTGGCTAAAAATTGACAGCAGTGTAATAGGGTTATGAGAAAGAGAATGTAAAGAATTTCAAATAGCTGTCTTTTGCAGATCTGAGCCTTTTCCTTCCCTGTAGCTGTCAGGAGCTTAGCACAGAGAGAGTGACTACAGGAACAAAACTTAGGCAGTAAAGCTGTCACAGGGAGGACTTTGGATAGGGAGAAATGATTCCTGTTTAATCCAAGGTTAGTGGAAAATACAGAATCTAAAATAACAGCTCAAGCCCTGAAGAACACAGAAAACTGTATCTGCATTTCTGTCTTCACAAAGGAGTGTTACAGGGTTAAAAAAAATCCCAGTGCAGAGATTCTGTGAGCAAATCATACCGTATCACCTGTAGTTCTTCCCTCCCACTGAGATGGGAACTTGGATATTCTGGGAACTCTATAAATACACTGTAAAACAACCACTTAGTCAAAACTTTCTGTGTTAATTAGGTAAATGTATGCATTGCTTTGAGCCCATGAGTGGATGTTTGCACTATTACTTGTGCTTAAGTAAAGTAGATGCTTAAATATTTATTAAACATGGATCTAAATCTCAAAATGGACCAAAGGTGGTATAACTGCAGAGATGCTGCAGAGATATTTTACATAATTCAGTCTATTTCCCATATGTCTGACTTGAAGCTAAATGATTTCTGAGAGTCCAATGCATTTATGTGGCTCACTCCATGCTATCAGTCTTTTTTCTGTGGTAGGTCTTCTTACCCTGCAGCCCCAAGCAGGGTGAAGATGGAGCTGAATGCAGAACTTTACTGTCATTGACACTTGATAGACTCTACAGACGAGAGCTAAAAAAACAGAATAACCTACTTTATGAATAGTTCTGAAATATTGGCATCTTTTTATTCTTGAATCACAGCAGACTTTCAGATTTCAAGATTTCATCAAGAACGGCATTTTTAAAAATCTGTTACTTTAGGTCTCAGCTTTTCCAGTACTATCTTTAAACGTACATTTTGCATCATTTGGTTTATTCCTATAGAAAATTTCCCTTGCTCCATTTCCATTTCTGATGCTCATTTTACTGAAAACAATGTGTTCCCATGAAAGAAATGTAATTTGGCACATTTTCTGACAGAAGGATGCGTTTTCTTAGAAGATCTTTAACAAGCTTTAGATTTCAGCATAAATGTAATTAATCAAAAAAGCAATTCAAAGGATGGCTCTTTCTTTGTAATGCCAGTAAGGCTACTAAATGGCATGTCTGTTGCAGTTATGATCAAGCAGAACAATAACAATAAATCTATGACTCTATGAATAACACTGCAAAATAATAAGGGCAGTTAATTGTACAAAATTGAAATCCTTGGATTTTCCGCGTTTCTTCAGACAAGATCCAGAGCACATTGGGTTCAGAGAATTCAGTTCACGTGCATTACATTTTTACAAAATATTTCAAAGGAGAGGAATTCCTATCTCTTTGTTGTCTTATAGCTCAGGAATACAGCTCTGCCAGGTGTGGTTTGGCAAATAGGCAATCAGAAGTTTTCTGGGAAGTGCTTCTAATTTGCATTGGCCTGGCAAGGAAAGGTATGCCAAATCCAGAATCTCAGATAAACCTTGAAGAACTATAAGCTGCTTGACCCAGAATTGGCTTTGACATGAAAACACTGCTTGTAGAAAGCTTTTATCAGGTTTAATGCTTGTTGGGTGCACAGCTTCCTAGCTGCATCTTTCAACAGAGGTGCACACTAATGAAGCCTGTATTTTTCTGCTCATAAATCAGTAAGAGTGGAAAATGAACAGATGGATTGACTTTTCACAGGCATCCCCAGACAAGATGCAGGAGTGCACCAATTCTCTTCTTTCTGCCCAGAAAAATCCCTTATGCAAAGACTTTGGCATCTAAACATCATTACGTGCTCTTGTTAATTTCGGAGCCCCTCTGCTGTATTTTTGCTATTTTTTTTCTTCTCTTACGCACTGCTAACTAATTAGAGTAGGGACCTTTTACCATGTGTAGCACTGAACAATTTCCTCATTTATCTTCAGCAATGATTGTAATTTATATCATGTTTATAACAAGTTTAGTTTATTTTCTGTTGCTGAGGTTGAGCATCAGGGAAGATAACGATGGTATGATGACAGACATTCATAGGAAATACACCTTGTATTTTGAAAATATGTAAAGCTAGAGAAATAATACTGAAAATGCTTAAATAAAGAACACAACATCTTTTTCCCATTGATCTTAAAAATTTATTACAAACCAGTTGAGAAGCTTGCTCCAAAGCAGAAAATTTCTTGGGTAATTCCTGGGTCAGTGTAGAAGCCTTTTCTGCTCTTTTTCTAGGGCTACAGAACAGTCTGTGAGATGGTTGGTATCACCATTTGCTGTATTGAAGGCACAAGAGAGTCCATTAAACTCAGTGAAAAGAAACTGGTAACTTCATTGAGTCACTGGATCCACTTTGCATAATGGAATAAAATTGAAAGGTATAGCTGATTTTCAGAAAGATGATTAGGTCTAATCAGTTAGATAGGCAGTCCTACTAAATCAACAAACTATGACATATCTCCAAGTGCCCTATGAATCAAAACCCATGTGTATATAATTTAAAAGCTTATTCTTAAATTTATGGTTTATTTAGGATCAAAGATATACATGATGAGTAATGACTAACTGTTCAAGTTCCCATAAAATGCATTAATTCCCCAGAGAACGATACGTCTTCTTTAAATGAATAGAGGCTGACAATCAAGGATCACATGTTCCCCCAGCATTCTGATAAATGTTCTTTCTATTACTTCCAATAGGCTTTGATACATTAAACTGGATAATTTATTCTCAGTAATTTATCTTTGTTCTCATGGGTATCAGCTAATCTCTTCCTGTATCTTCCTCCTACAGAAATGCAGCGCATCAGCATCAGGAACAATAAACACAAATCAGGTAAGTTCAAATTAATATTATGGTGTCTTCTTGTTTAGACTAGAAAATGAGTAGTGAAGAACTATGCATTATATCTTCTAAACAGTGGGAATTCTGTACATCTACACTACTGATAATTTCACTTTGTCCTTAATTCAGTTGATAACTCAGTCCTATAGAGTATTGCTATGGATAGTTCCCTACTGACTAAGAACAAAAGAGCAAGTACTGGCTGCATGGATTTTACTTTGTACTTCTGCTGCATTGAACATGGATTAGAAAGCTATGATATAAGAGAGAAGTCTGCCTTTTTTTAGGCAGTTTCAGAAACTCATAGCATTTGCATGATATTATTCAAACAACCATCTAGCCATCCATCCACTTGCTAAATAAAAGAAATTCTGGCTACAGCCATCCTCAAGTCAGAGCTTTAAGTATTTCTCATTTCCACATCATTCTGCAGTTTGTATAAAGTTAATTGGGTCTAGTTCAGTCCCAATAAATAAGGCCTAAAATCCAGAACTGTACTTTATTTTTTTCTTTGATTTTGCAAGTGATTAGGAATCTACACAAGGCATCTTAGATATTTTATTTATATAGAGATATATTATTTATTGTACATACATAAAATATATATAAAATATATATAAAATAAATAATATATATATATAAAATATTTTCCTGATGTTCTTTTCTGTAGCGGAACCTTCTCCTTCACAAAACATGGCTTATGAGGAAAATAAAAAAGGTGCACTGCCTCACTAAAGCAAATAGTGAGATAGAAGGAGAAATGGCTCTGATGCCAAGTGCTGCAGTCATAACCATAAATAGAGAAATGGGGCATTTCCAGATGCCACCCCTAAATAGATGTAGTCATGAAAAGGTGAACTCTTTCATCTGTTTCACTTCTCAGAAAGGAGAAGTGACTTCACTGGAGAGCTAGAGGAGAGTTAGAAGGATTGATTAATATAAACATGATCTATTTGGGTTAGAATATCAAAATACATAGGATATGAAGTGGGGAAGATGGATTAATCTTCTATGTAAATTGAAACAAAAGTCAGTTCTTTTCTTATGTGTCATTTCAGATGGAAGAAGCTTGCAGTGCAGTATTCTCAGTTTATTCACCACTGTATTGTGGAGAGGGGGGAAATGCCTCAGAGATATTCAAACTGCAGAAACCAATGTTGATTCCCAGTTTTCACTCAAGCTGTTTCAACCAAATATACCACAAGAGTAAGAAAGTCTGTGATAACAATATAAACTGCCTTCTTTTTTTTAAAACAAAGATAGTGGGATTTCAAGTAAATTTTCCATCTAGGTAGCACATTTCTTTAGGGATTAACAACGTTTTTGCTTAGGTAGAACATTCATTCCCCAGTGATGGACTGCTTTGATCATTAGAATAAGCTGCCACTAAGGTGTTATCTTGTTCTCTATCAGTTATTCAAGGTTGTTGAAAGAGGACTAAACCTCTTTTGAATATTAAGTATTCAGACGTTCTTTTTTACTACGTTCAAACTAGGAAAAGCAAAAGTGTGGAAACAGTGATCCTCTTTTGTCTAACTAATGGTTTCCAGTCAACTGGGAGTAGGAAGTACTGCCCCATATATTGACAAGTACTCCAAAGAGTTTTTCAGATGGAGGTATATCTGCATAGTGCTGTAGAGGCATTGTGACTATTGTGCAGATGCAGAAGGGGCATGGCTTGGCCCATATCTGAGCTATATCCTAAGGGCATTGGAACCCTTTGAGACAGCATGTGTTTATTATTATACAAGTTAAATTTCCATGCAGTATCATCTTCACTGTGAATAGGACCTGGGAGAATAAAACAATCTTTGGCTGCTGTAGTCTCTCCTTGCTATAGTGAATAATTAATCCTTGAAAAAAGGTGACTCCAGCGTTCTTTTATCATCTGTCAAAGTAGCTCTGGTACCATTCCATCTCTCACTCTACAAAAATTTAAGAAAATGAGATCTGGGGATGAGAATGTATGTTATTTCATATTGATATTACAATGTTGGTTTGGCAGGTTTGACTAAATTTCTTAATGGGAATGTGTGGATTGTTTTTTTTTATAATACTATGTTCTTGGACACCTAATAGTTCTTTTGGAACACTGATTTTAAAAATCTGTATTATTTCCCATCTCTGGCTTGCATCATATCCCCCAGCAGCAAACTGAAGGTAAACCACTAATGCTGCATGCCTTGTTCTCGTTTCTCCAAAAAGAAGCATCTGCTCTTTTGGAGCAGCAGAAGCTCAGGGAGGAGATCACAGTCTACCAGAATGTGTTAGCTTGGTGCAGCACTGACCCAAAGCTGTCCCCATCTCTCCCACTCCTCCCAAATCATACAATCATGGAATCATAAAGGTTGGGAAAGGCCACTAAGATCACCAAGTCCAGCCATCAGCCCATCCCCACCATGCTCAGTAAACCACGTCCCTCAGTGCTACATCTACCCTTTTCTTGAAAACCCCCTGGACTGGTGACTCCACCACTTCCCTGGGCAGCCTGTACCACTACTACTATGTCACTGCAAACATCCATGTGCCCCATCAGAGGGGTTTCAGTTGGCAGCCCTCTCTTCCTCCTCTCTGCAGAAATGGTGCCATCGCTGCCACCTGGCTTCACTCCACAACTCCAGGGCTGGGAAATGTCAGAAGTGATTTCTCCAGGGACCCATTCCAGAGCTCAAATTAGCAATGAACCATAAACTGATCAAACATAGGATTTTGGACTGAATTTATGATGGATTGCCCCAAATTTAATTTCTAGTTCTGTTTTGTTGCTACAAAGTTTCACCTCTAGATTTTCACCCAGGTAATTAACATAATGTTATTGCTTTAAAGCATGTCATTTGCTCAGTAACAGTCCCAATTACTCAGGGGTTACTGACTTTGGACTTCAAAATGCACTCGCTACAGGAAGTACGATGACCCTAGTTACTACAGAAGCATTCATGGATCAAAGACCTTGCAGTCAGCCTTCTCGTCCCGACCAATCATTAACCAGGGGGAACATTGTGGAGCTGCCACTGATTTTTCCTGAGTTACTTTAACAGTCTGACCACACAGCATGTTCCTTTGTCCTTAGAAGAATTCCAGAAGATTAGTCAGCTAAACCTGATAGGACTTGCTGGAGAGGACTTGGCTCAGCCTAGTAGGATCTAAGGTTGGAAATACTTTTAAGTGCTGCAATATCTGCCATATGTTCCCCATTCTTACTGTTTTTTTTCCATTAGCCCAAACATAGCAATAAACATTTTTTCCATATCTACTTCACTGAAAGTTTTATTGACCTGACATTGCAGCTGTGTAAGAGAAAAGAACCACAAATCAGTTTTTGTTTCAGCTATTGTCTTCGCAACAGGTTTTTGGATACTTTTCAATATAGATAGGGAGAGAAAGAAACGATGTGTAATTTTTCAGGCCAAAGAACTGGAAAGAAGTACAAAAAGATAGAATGATAAGGTGAAGCTAGATCAGGATTTAGCTGCATGCGAGTGAATAAGATGAGTGGCAGTTAGTTATAAAGATTGTAGTGAATAAGTAGAGATGGCAGAATGGTGGGGTGAGCTGGAGAGTGAGGTGTGGGCAAGTTTAAAGTTGAGAGAAACTGAGATCATTTCCTGCATCTGAGAGGCCTTCCTACCCTTCAGTCTGCTGAGGGGACAAGCTCAATGGGAATCTGAACTCCAGAGGCCATTTACATGGGCTCTCCCTAAGAGCTCGAACTGAATCTAGGCTACTTTATTGGGTGCTGACTTGGTATATCCACAGATGCAATATTCAAGGCAAAAGATTCTCAGCTGTGCTTCTGGTGGGACAAATCATTCCCAGAGTATTTCTCTAAATGGGGGAGCTCTGATGTGATGATCACCTAATGCTTTTCACCTGAGCAGATAGCCCTGGTTTCATTTGTAGTCAGATCTTATTTTGTATCACTAGGAAATGCATTTCTTCACCCACACAATAAATTAAAAAAACATACGCATATCTACAGATTCATTTATATAAGCACTACAAAATTGAGATTGTCAGGAAGCATTGCATTAAAACATTCATTCCTGATTAGAAGATGGCATGCTGAGTACTTCAACTCATTTCTCTCTTCAAAACAAGCTATTATTAGGGTATCTGGCCCTTCATACTTAATGAGAACTCTTCTATTGAGATGCAACAATGATGCATCCAATATAAAATTTTGAAAAAATTTTTTTTAAGCATTTCCTTGCAAAATAAAAGGCTGAATCCTGCTTTTTTTCAAGGCTCAAATAACACTGAATACATTGGTTTGAATCTGGATAATGCCATTTTCCCTTCGGGATCTCTTTAACTCCCATATGGAATCCAGTCCATTTTGCCACCCTTTCAGGTTAATGTCATGCGTCAAGGAGCATGGACTAAATCTTGCTTAGACCAGAAGACCGAGCCTTTTGGATACCAGAAGGAGCATATCCTATGGTTTAGAGGGAAGAACCAGGAAATATGAGGTCCTAGGGCTGGAATGCCTGAAGGATTAGAAAACAAATTTTCTTCTATGGAGCTACAATTAAATCCACCTTCCAACATGGGCAGAGGCAGCTGGATTTCAAGAAGACAGTGCTAATGGCCAGTTACAGATACTCGACTTCTTCCAGTGGATGGGTTAGCGAAAGCAGGAAAGAGGAGTAGAAATCACTTGCACATGGCTGCATGGGAGCCAGCAGCCAAGCTGGACTGAGCTTTCCCCACAGTAACCCTGAGAATGATCAGGCCTTGGTTTGGTGCATGCAATAGGTACTGATTTCAAAGGGATCTTTTTCAGTGAGCTTCAAAGCCTTGTGCTGCTCTTCCTGAGATCACCCAGTGGTCCTAGTGATCTCAGCCCATTTTAGCAGCATTTACTGCAGGTGGGTCTGCTCTCCCCTCCTCCTCCCCCAAATCAGAACGCAGCCACCATCTGTGATGTTACATCCCTCTGCAAAGAAAATCTGCTCTGCTTGTTCATGGTAACATTCCCTCTTTGTGCACTCTGCTTGGTTGATCATTTTGCCTACCTCAGCTTCATCAAATACTGCTTACATGATAGCTAGCGAAATCACAGGGATTGAATGAGCAAGAAAGTGTTAAAGGAAGAGGACTTTTGTTTCCTTTGTTCTTGAATTTGAAGTGGTTTTAAATTTAGAAAAACGCAGGATCCAAAAATGCATGAACTGAATCTACAGCCTATTATGACTAATGTGTTATAAGTACTCTGATGGAGGCAGACATTGAAAAATTGCTGCAGTCAAACCTGTGAGTATTAAATATGTTCTCTTACATGGTCTTGGATATTTCTTGAGCATGACATTGATAAGGGAAAACCACATCATGTCTTCATTGCGGATATAAAAGATAGTGCAGTATATATAGGTAAGAAATGGTTAAATAATATTTACTTTAAATGTGTATCTACAGAATTTCATGCAGATAATGCTCGTAAAAAAAAATGAGCAGGAAGTATTTTTGGTGTCGCGTGCTCTTCAGCCACGCCTTATTCAATGTTGTGTCACTCGTATTTCAAAGGTGATTTGTTCTGCGTATTTTGCAACACCTTTTGCCTTACATTTGAAATGCAGACTTCGGTGTCCTCTGTAAAATGTCCATACAATGAAATCAGGGCAAGAAAAAGAGGACCTGATCCTGTAGTGAGACTGCACTGTTGGAATGGTGTATTTTGCTGTAGCACCTGATATGCCTGAGAATAGTGTTCTGGGTTCGGGGACCACTTCATTATTGATGCAGACACTACTTGTTTGCACAGCCCCTTCTGTTGCTCAAGGAGGGCTAATGTGGAGAACACTGACCTCAGCCTGCCTCCTCGTTCCAGGTAAAACTGTGTTTGCATATTACAGAACTCAGCAGCCCAAAGATGCAAACTGTCACTGTGCAAAATTGCATTAACTTGTAAAGCAGTAAGGCAGTGTCCCTCAGGCCAAACTGCAGAGCTTCAAATCAGGGAGTAAAGTAGAGGTGAATAATAACATAGTAGCAAAGTAGAACAGAGGGAACAGTACTGTTAGTTCCTAGTACTCTTGCAGAGGCTGCTTCAGATGGCCACTGAAACAGCCAGCAACACAGCCTTGGTCTTTGGAGAACAGGGTCACGCTGCTGATAGCTGCTCCAGGTCTTCCCTCTGTACAGGAGATGTGTTGGCATTGTCATGACCACAGCCTAAAGGAGTGCAACTAGAAAGAAAATTTTCTTCTCCTGGGAGTATAAATGCTACTAAGAGTTGCAGTGCGTAACAGCTACCTAGCCTGCTGTGTACATTGCTGCTCTGATGTTTGAGAAAAGCAGGATTGGAAAAGCAGTTTGTGTTTCAGTGTTATGGCACATTGAATATATTAACTAATGAACCAACTGTGCCATTTTCCTACAGTTATGTTGCTGATTACCTCCATTTTAATATTAACGACTCATTCTGTTAGAGGATTCTCTGCTTTAAGAGAGGAAGAGAAATGCAAATAGTCTTCTGTGGTTGCATGCTCTCAGCCTCCTTCTGTGAATGTCCTATGGAAGTACAAGGATCAGAAATTCCACATACTAAATGATAATGGTGCAAGTCACTAAGAGATAACGTAGCTTGCCAGGAGTGTGCTGACAAAACCAAAGTAAGATACTGTACACCCTTAAGATTTCAGGCTACCTCGGCAACACTAAGAAACTTCAGTGATTGAAAATCATAGAATATCCAAGTTGGAAATGACTCATAAGGATCATTGAATCCTACTCCTAAGTAGGAAGCCTAGAGTCTAAACCAGAATTACTCTTTTCTTAAAACAAAAAAACAACACACCAAAATTTAAGCAACATTTCCTCAAACTAAATACAGTCCCCACCTCTTCCTACTTTTGCATTAGATTTCTTTTTTTTCTCAGAATGGACACAGCAGTGAATTACTTCCTCTGATTCATGGGTTGAAAATACTTCAAGTCTCTTTTTCAGTTTGAAAATGAACCTACAGAGTGGAAATCCAGGCTGAGTCAGCCTTTATGTCAGTTTTCTGTGAAAGAATCATCCTTATTTCCAATTATCTAACCCAGTGGCTGCTAAAGCATTGGTGCTTCTAAGTTACGAACATGAGAAATTAGTTCCTAAGGTAAATGGTCTTGCTGTGCTTCCATTTTCAAATATAATTCCACTGAAGGACACTTGATTTTGAAAGTGCAAATCAACATGGAGAACCTTCTTTGACATGAAGTGCTGTTGAGCACTGCTGTTTTATGAAGGACAAATTAAAGATCTCAAAACGTGATTCCTTCTGAGGCCACTGCTTGACCTCTCTCTGAATAGGTCTTGCAAAGATCTTGGCTTATCAAGGCAGCCTGGGGACCTTGACAAGCACAGATTTTTGGCTCCAGCAATGAGTTCAGAATCAGTACAGGGAAGTGCTGTGATTAGAAGCAGTGTGTTTGGATGAAATTCAGAGCTCTCGTTCCAACGCCATCCCAGGCAGATAATTTCTGGTACTTCTAAAACACTGAAAGAGTGAAATCTGAAAGTGAAGGATCTGTAGGTAGCGACTCCTTTGAGCACATAGGAAAAAGAGACCTTTAGGTTAGACAGCATCTCAGAGATGTCTTGAGAGTCCTGAGTGCTTATGTCTCTGTACATCTAGCCTGACATCATGCACTTCATTCAAAAGCTGTTCTCAAACGCAGTAATTTCATCAGTGTAACAAGATCGCGTCTCTGGTGCTGCATCTGCTTCACGCACATAAAAGGCACTTGCACTTCCTCATCACACTTACCCAAATGAGTAACATCCTCATTCTCACATGACATTGAGAGTTGCCCAGATGACGACTTGCTCGCAGTTACTGTGCCTATTTCCTGCACGTGCAGGGTTTGTATGTGCTATTGGGCTTTTCCAGATGTAGCTCATGAAGTAGAAGACCTACAGTCCCATTAGAATAGATGGAGACACAGGGAACTGGATGTATCGAAGGCTCTAGCTAGTCATCTGTGCTCTCAGCAACGACAACACCATGGATTTGCTCATTCCATCCAAAAGTGGACTTCCCATCAAAATACTTTGTGCATAGATTTAGCAAAATTTGTATGGGAAGTGCTAAAAATAATAATAGTGAAGCTGACAAAGTAAGAAGGATTTTGTGTTAATCTCAGGACAGATAATTATTCAACATTTCCTTCTTAGGCACTTTTCTTGATTTACTTTCTCATTTTCTATTTAATGCCAGACATTTTCTTTCACTGCCTTAATTAGTCCATCCGTAAGTACAGATTGGCTCAAAATATGCCACTTTATACCAAAGAAATATCACAGTAATCCTTACTGTATTACCTTTTACCTTAAGAGCAGCTGTTACTCTATTTTGAATTAATTTTTTGTTTACTAATGTTTTGCTTTGAACTCTCATTATAATACATATTTTTAAAGTGTGGCTTCTTTCTGTTTTTTGCTCTTCCTTCTTCAATAGTATTTTTGAAATTCTTGTAAAGTTTTGAAACACTTGCACTTGAATTTGTGCTTTATGCTTAAAAGAAAATCAATTTTGCTGTAAACCAAGCACATCTACATTTTCTTTTAAAAATGTCCTGTGTTAAAAAGAAACAATAGTATCATAGTCTTCACGAGACTGGGGCAAAACCTCTCTACTTGACAGAAGGTTGATGAAGTTGCAAAAAATCCAAAAAATCCTATGATTCATTAGTGTGATGAAACCTGCAATCTACTGGTATCACCAGGTATAGCTGTTCATTATGGCTAACATGTTATGTATATACAACCAGCACTTCCTTCTGAAAATACGATTCTGGATGTTCCATAAGGTGACAACTCAAGGAGGAAAGCTGGGACTATGCAAACCATGCTGGATGAGAGGTGGGTGACTAGTGTTTAGAAACAGAATGCCTATAATATGTGTGTCTTACATTTAATATCTAAGAGAGACCTAGTAATACCAATTCAAACGTAAGATAGTATGCAGATCCTGGTGTGATGAAGTAACTATGCCTTGCCTTTGAGAACATCCCTCCAAGGATGTTGCCTTCCTTTCAGTTCTCTGAACCCTTCAGAGAATTTAAATTAATGAAAAGCATTCCCAATGGATCACATCAGAGATCACATCTCTCTCGCATGTATTCCCACAGGGAGCTGCGATCCAAACTCTGGGGATGAAATGCCAGAGACAGAATCACAGTAGGTATATCTATTTTCTTATGCCCTTTCACTGAGGATGTTTCATATTCACATATAAAATAGCAGGTAAAATAAGTTTGGGTTCACTAAAGTTAGTTTGTTTTTATGTTCTACCTCCATAGAACTAAAGTATACCTATATGACTATTAATAACTGTTCTAAAAAAATGTTTTTTAAATTTTAAACAACAAAACAAAAAGAATACAGTTAAATCTATAGGAGGGATCACTTAGCTGTTACATCCCGAAAGCTTTTTTCATATGTTTTGAAGGAGAAAATGAAATTTGTTTCAAGACATTTCTTTGAAAAGTACTTTGAAAGCTTTTAAGAAACAAGATACAAAAGTACTGCGAAGAAGCCTCTAAGCAACCATATTCTTGGATTTGAAGTCAATGCCTTCCAGCAAATATCCCTAAATCTTACATTAATAATAAATTCAAAATTGATACCATCCATTGAAATAAAAGGGAAAATGTTGGGTTGTATATGTATATATAAATGATGTTTATCAGCTGAACTTGTGTGTTGCAATACACCAGCCAAAGTACTGAAAAAAACTCCCTTGCATTTGTACTGCCTGACACTTCCTACACTTGCTACATCTGAGCAAAAGTGCACTGAAAAGGTCTAGGGCTAGTGGGAGCCAGTGGACCTCTTGGTATTTAGGAAAATATCAGATATATATATAACAAAGAAAACACTTTAATTGAATCCAGCTATAACCCCATCAAAATCACCATTCCTTCAGGGCCCAAACCAGCTGCTGCTGATTTGCAGCTCCCTCTGGAAATGTTCTCTATACAGACTCCCAATTCATTGCTTTAGTTGGCATCTTCCATGGGAAAAGTTGTCTATTGATGTAACTACTCTGAATGGCGCAGGAAACTGGCAGCAAAACAGTATTGTTTTACTTGTATGTTTTCTGCTTTTCACCAGCAGATGAAGCTCTGCATTGCTCGAGCATTTCCTGTAGGTTCAGTGCAAGGCTTGGGTCAGTCTGCATAGTCTTAACTTAGGCCTAAGTTAAGGCGTCGTTCTGAATCAAATCAGGTCCATTTGTGGATGTTGGATGCAGAGTAAGATTTAAGAATACCTCCTTCAGACACCACATCTTTCCCTGTACTTGGCTTCCAAGTACTGGATTTTGGCAGTGGTGTTACAAAGAACTACAGGACTGAAGCAGCAAAGATTCTGGTAATCAGAATTCAGTCAACCTAGCATCTCTAGCCAGGAAATTCCATCCTAAACCTTTCATCCTGGGCAGAACTGTTCAGGCTGAGGTTAGACTGAACCAATCACACTGAAATGATGAACAGGCCCTTTCTAGCCTCTAAGTGTTTGACACAACGCACCAACATGTCAAAGTATTATGCTAGTTATTTTGAGATGTGAAGGTGAGAAGCTTTGAGGGCACAGATGGAGGAGACCTCTTTGGAGGACCTACTTTGTTTGAGAATGGAGTCGCACTGCCTACATTGGCTATGTGAAAGCAGGAGTTGGTACTTGCTGCCCCACACCTCAGCTTCACTGCAGTTGCAGTGGGGGAGGAGGAGAGCCCAGCAGGGTCCCCTGAATTCTCTTCTATTTGCCTTACCATGCTCTGCAGTCAGTGTGCAAGTTTCCCTCCAGGCACCACAGAGAAAGACGGCTTGCAGGGTCAGAATAATAACTCCTGTTTCTTTCATTCTGTTTGGCCTTGGTGGAAAAGGAAGTCTGAGATAGCAAGAAAAAAATCGTAACATCTATTTATTCAAAAATGTTGTTGCTGGAGATCCTGTCATTCTCTTCATTGTACAATGTACTCCTTTTTGGGGAAAAGGATTTGCTATATTATTTGTAAAAACAGAGTTGGAGACCTTCAGGGTCAAAAGAATTTGCAATTGCACATTTCATATCTTTTTTTCCCCCCATTCTCGTTAGTTTAAAAGAATATAAAAACATTTTTTGTTGTTTAGATATAATTAACTAAGAAATCCAAGTGACCCTGGGTTGGAATTTGAAAGCCTGCATTCAACTCAAACTTTTAAAGATCAGTTCATAATGCCTTAAACATTTGTGCATGAGGAATGATTTTATTTTTTTCCAGTCCTTCCAAGTGCGTAAGCATCCCTTTTCTTTATACTCAGGGCCTGTTTTCTCCTTGATATATCTTCTCATCTAGAATTTTAAAATTAATTATTTTTGTCTCATGCTAACAAAGAGAGTAAAGAGCTCTACACTGTTTGCTTTAATATTTTAAAATCTCAAGCAAACCACAAAACTGCAAGAAGCCACTTTAAAAGAGTTATATTAAACAAATGCTGCAGCAGGATTAAGTCCTTCTCCTTAAAGAAAAGCAAAATAAAAATGAAAAGGACTTTTCAAGTAACTATTGAACTTCCCCATGTAGAGATGAAACAGACTCTTCTCACCAAGACTGTTTGCATTAGTCCAAGTGTTGATCCAAAATAGTTGACCCAAAGAACCTGAACATCTTGGCATTTTGAGATCATATGTGAGGCCTTAATTTTGTCTCATGTCTAAGCAATGGTATTATGAGTCACCCAGTGTTCTAGCAGCTGCCTATTCAAGCAAGATATAGCACTGAAGAATTCTCTCTTGCCACTGACTTCAGTTCCTCCTCTTACCAGCTAGCCATTACCTGTACATACGTATTTTCTTCACATCCATTCACAATGTTTCCCTGTAGTCTAACAAGCCTATGCTCCTTGCTATGGAAACCACAAACTCACAAAAAAGCCATGTGAATGACATCCTTGTTATGTTCTGGTTTCAAACCTGCAAGTATCCCCTTCCACTCATTCCTTGGTTTTGTCTTTGCAACAGTTGCTAACAGAAACCACTACAGCGTGGGTTTATAAGATCTTGAGTTATGCCCTCATGTATTTTTGTTTCATGCACATTCAACTTTCCCAAACTTTACATTATAAAGAAAATCTCCCAGGACTGGCTACATTCAAAAGTAAAATTATTTGGAAAGTTTGAATAAAGTCTCATAAGCAGCTCTTAAGTGAGTCGAGAGAATGAGGAGCAAAGGAAACTTGGTAAGGTCAGAAGACACGATCCCGCTCCCACAGACGTCAACAGCATTGTTTCCAAAGTCCTCCCAGAGGATCTAGAACCAGGGACAGGGGCTGCTGTGCTTTACATTCCTTCTATAGACTTAGTTGCCAATGAATCTCGGTAGATTTACCAAGGCCAGATTCCAAACCCAGCAAGACAACAGACCGTTGGGTTCTGCATGAACCACATAACTAACCAGAGGACCCGTTAGTTTAGGTTTTTTAGTTGGTTCTCACTCAGCAAAGCACTACACAAAAAACTTGCATGGTGAAAATAGAGAGAAAGCTGGACACTCACCAAACCCTTATTTTGTGGCTGTCAAAGGCTTTGCTCTTTTCAGATTGTACTTTCATTTAAGAAAAAGCAAACAAACTATAACACCTAAAAACCCCTTGTGTTTCTTGTGCAGAGATCAGCACTCTTTGTCTTGGTGCTGGAAGCAGACTGCTAGCAATCAAGGAGGTAAGCTTATTTTTGCCTATATCTGTGCTGTAACAAGACCACTGCAAAGCTAGCTTCATGGTCTTTGCAAGACATGTCGGGGGTTTGTACTGGACTGTATCAATAGTCAAAAGCTGAAAGACTTTGTAAATTTCAGATAAAACTCTTGGTAATGCAGTTGTATCCTTCTCTATTTTTTTTTTCCAGCATAGCCCCCAGAAGAGAGAGCTGCTTCTGCCACATTGTGTGTTGTATTCCGTGACAGGCTTATCCAGCAGAACCAGGGAATAACCTAACTGGACTGAGACTGCAAAGGTATCAATGTATATTTGTGAGATATACAGCTAAGTACCCAAGATACATTTCATGCAAGCAAGTATGCCTGATAAGAATTTTGAATGCCTAATTTTTTTCAGACCTGTGAAAATCCTTATCTACAAAAATGAAAAGTGTGTTGAGCACAAAACTGACTGTAAGTATCAGGACAGTCAAGTTACCCTAGCACCTAGAAGCGTTGCTGGAGGGTAGGACAAGGACAATGTCACTCTTATTTTGAGAGGAATTACTCTAAGTTCCCTAAAGGTAGCTAATTCAATGCTACTGGTCCAGACTAACAGGGACAATGCTGACAAAGAGAGAAGGGACTGTGTGAAAGTCTGTGTCTTTTGATTCACTTTGTTTGAAAGGGTGGGCAGTCTGTAACTAGTGATCTACTATCTCTGAACTCTGGTAACTGCTACTTCAACCCACAGCAAGGAGCATTTGCATCAGTGTTGCAGAAAAAACCCTTCGCTCTCATCACAGAGACTTGAGCGTATGACGTAGAGCGAATCCAGAATGTCTTAGTCTGTAAAATATGTGATGTTTGTATTTGTAACATTTCATTGTTTAAACATCATGAAGAAACCATTCTTGCTTACAAAACATGCATTTTTTTTTTCGTAAGCAAGACTTCCTGTATCGGGCTCCGGTATCTTTTTCTCTGTGCAAATGTTTTGAGCAACTGTGATGTAAAGAGCTGCTAGCAGGCCTCCAGGAGGAGTTCAGAATGGAAGTTAAACAGCCTGAGCTGTTATGGTTCAGCAAACAACATCTCTTTTGTCTGGTAGCAGTTTCTTAATAATTTTGGAACACAGATGTCTCACAGCTAGGTGCCCCCGGTTTGCTGTAACATCAACATGGGGGATTAAGACCATGGACTCCAGCTTGGAAATCCCATGTCCAGACAGAAGAGAGCTGAAACAGATACATGTCTAGCTACTACTAGAAAATATATAGTCTGTGATGGTCATTGAATTACATAATCTTCCTAGTTTTTTTCTTTTTATTTTTCTCTTCTGATTTTTTGCTTCCTACAAAAGGCAAAACCAAGAAGAGAACTGATTGTGCCTCTCCCGAGTCATGTAAGGTGAGAAATTAAGCGATGACCCTTGAGGATGACAAAGTTAGGAAGGAATCTTTCTGTTCTGTCATGATTTTGGACATTTTTCTGGTATAGGATCTATCAGATATATAGGAGTCTGTTTAGGTTCAGGAAATGTCAGTGGAGAACAGTTTGCAGAGACATATTTGGACTCCCCCTCTTCCCTGGAGCGTAAGTGTTTGAGTGGCTAATGCCAATTAAGTCACAAACACTTGCTAATTAGTAAATTTCCTCTGATGGATCAGCTCAGTTCCCAAGTCTGAATTATTATGTGACAGTATACCCTCTATTTCTCCAGTTTTCATCATGGCTAATAGTTTTTCTTGCTTTCAGTCCTGAAGCCTTATTTGCAGTAGAAGAATGCAATTAAACTTCTGTGTTTGGTTGGCAGGTGAAAGGACCCTTGTTCACAGAGGATAGTTAAACTTTTAAAGAGATTAGCAGTTCTTCAAAATAAAAGGCACTAATGAACCAAGTGCTTTCATCAAAACCAACCAGTATTCCTTCAGAATAATACAGCACTTTCAGTCTTGGTTTTTCTTTGCAGCTTCTTCCTTTAAGTGACTTAGGAGAAAAAAAAAAAAAAGCAACTTCTGAGGGTGTTTTTGTCCCTGCAAGTGGTTCAGATGGAGTGCATTTCCAAAGAAGGAGTTAATGAGGTTCTCAATCTGTTTGCCAGTCTCCTCTCCCACCCCTGCTTCTCAACAAGAACATAGCTTGGGTTAGTGTCCTATTTCATTACTCTCCCTAGGAGCAGGGAAAACAGGACAGGCCATCCCTTCTGAGTGCAGGATGGGTGATGTGATACAGTTACATTATCTAAGATTGTGTCCAGAGTGCAGGTGATGTGGAGATAGAAAGCAGCATATCTCTGTTAAATGTGCGCAAAGCACATGCACTCTTTATGATTTCTGCTGTCACGAGCAGCCCTTGGAAGCAATGGCATAACGCTGTTCTAACTTTGCATATCCTCCTGAAGGTGAATCTAGCTGACTCCAATTTTGATCATGGGACATGACAATGGGTGGGAAAGATAAAGTTTCTTATGCTGGCTGCTCTCCAAAATTGTGTTAAAAATGTCTGTAAACAAGCCAGCCTACCCCTCAACTCTCTCCCTGACATTTCAGAGGCTAAAAAATGACAACTTCAGTTTGTCAGAAAACAGTGTCTAGAAGAGTTGGCAGTCTTCCCTCTGAAAGGGATTTAAATGAAAGAAAATTCAAATCCCTGCTATCTCCAGTGGTGTGATGTTGAAGCAGTAGGTGTCCTCTGCAGAGGAATCTTCAGAGCTGCACTGATTCGTGAGATGTCCTCCAGAGTTGGTTCTTGCTGGTATGCAAGATCAGACCTCAAGATTTGGGGCACGGATATTCACATCACTCCCTGCCTCTGCTACCTTCAGCAGGTAGGTAGCACCTTTCACCTTTGCCTTATCTAGTGATCAATGATGCACATAATCCAGAAGGATGCACCTTACTTTTGGTGGCAGTGTGCACATGGGAACATCCATGCTCTCTGTCCTCCTGTCCTTGCTTCCCCATTGCACTTCTCGAAGGCCAGAAAGAGATCTAACACTTTTAATTCCACAAAGCAATTTCTTCTCTCAGTGGTGGTTCAGATTTCTGTCTTGGCTTATGTTCAGGGAAACTAACCACATCATGCTTTTGGGAACCAGACCTGAAGATTTTGAGAGCTGTCTCTGCTTAAGAAAGCATGTGACAGTGTCTGCAGTCTCTATAGTCTTTGGTTACAGGAAATAAATATAGATCACAACTCCATTTTTAAAAGAAGCTCTAATTCAGTCTGAAGTCCTGTCAAGATAAGTTCTGACCTATGGTTTCTACACAAGGCCACATTTTAAGTGAGCAATAATTTGGATGTGGGTTGCCTTGGGGCTGGTCTCCTCACTACCATTTTACCCCATGATGTCACCACTTATTTCCCTAGCTTGGCTTTCAGTTTACATATGGGAAGGTGTGAGAATCTGTGTCAGATGCGCTAACATGACTCTGCAGATTAGTGCTTATATCGCAGAGTTTTCACTGATGTTAAGTGACTAAATAACTGCAGGTCTGGGTCTATACACTTAATCACTTAATAAAGATTGCAGCTGTTGTTGACTTCCAGCCTCCCCATTCTCCTTTGCTGTTGTTGATCCAAGGGAGCACATTACTGAAGTGTTTAATGCATTGTTTCAGACCCAGTGAACAGGGGTCATGTCAGCTTCTTGTAATGATTTACCACTGATCGGTGGCAGTGTTAATGTTCTGCATATCAGACTTTTTTCCCCCTTGCCTGCACTCAGAAATGCAGTGCTGAAATCAGCAAGAACTGGATTTAACACACAAGTTTTCCTAGTGAGAAGAGTACCTCCAAAAGTTAAACCAAAGGTGACCTGTGTGCCTCGTGTGAGGAGGATCAGCTCTGCTCCAGAACCCATTGCTGTTTCACTGACTGTGTCAGGCAGAAAACTAAACAGCTGGCATCTCAGCCCATCGACAGACAGATCACATGCCTTCCACTGATGACTTGTTCCTTCTGATGCTAGCCTTGCTGCAGCTCAGAGTCCCTGCTGCTCTCCCTTCCTTCAGAAAAGACTCCTGCTGGGCTGGTGAGGTTTGCTCGCTCACCAAAAATCACAAAGCTGATCCGTGGATGTGCAAGTCCTGCTGCTGAGAGGCTGCCTTCTGCTAGTGGAGTGCCACAGGGTATGTTGCAGTCTTTCCATATTAATGGCCTGGCATGGGGCTAAGCAGCTGGGGCTTCTACCTGGAGACCCCTTCAAGACACCAACACTTATTTATTTTTCACATGCTTTTGTTATAAGATCACCACAGAGATTTTCACAGGTCTCAAGAGAGCTTTGCTTTACTTCTTGAAGGAGGAGTCAACACCTCCTTCACCCCATATTGCAGTCACATTTCAGAAGGCCAAGTCTTCCCTTCAGGCACTTTTTTTCACTACCTGTGGAGTACAGAGAAGGGACACAAATTCAATGTGTCCTTCTCCCTGCCCTGTCAGAACCAAACTGCCACTGAGCTGAGACACCATTTCTCCCAACTCGGAGATAAAGGGAAACCTGTAACCAAAGCAGTGGGAACCCAACGTGCTATTCCCTCTATTGCCTTCTGTAAGGGCAGAATCAGCCCTAAATCTATTCTCCAAAGCAGAAGTATAAATACATTTGAGAACACACCTAATGTATTTAGAATTGAAAAGGTAAATCTACTGTAAACACCTCTTCATCTTGCTAAGTGAAGGTAACCCTGAAAAATGTTTGCTTGTGTATTTGTGTGCCTATTACCTATGTAAATGTGTCCAGCAAGTAATGGAGAGTTAAACTTGCACAAAGGAATTGGACCTTCTATTCCATTTTCTGCTGGGGTTTTTGGCTGGCTAAGCACTGCCTCTGGCAGTGGGTGGCAATAGCTGCCACCTGAGGAAACATGCATTTCTGTTGGTAACATTGATTGTAGAGTTTGCTGCCTAATTGGCTTCAACACTAGGGTCAGACTGAACTGTTCTGTTCAGCCAAGCAAGAAAAGTTGGTCATACTTGACTCACGTATAAGGAAATTGGAGCAAAACGTAAGGAACGAAGCTGTTACCCCTCCTTGAGCCATGTGCAGTACCTACAACTATGGTGGATCATCATTGCTGCACAGAGCTTTCTTAGTGAGGAGCCCAACTGATTATCATGGTGTCCCATCAGAGGCCCATCATGGTGGTTGCTTTACAAATAAGTAATTTTAAAACAGCGCTTGCTCCACAGAACTCATAGTCTGCATTTAACACAAGGTGCTGGAAAGGTTAAGAGGCTGATGCATTTCTATATTATGTTTCAGCTGAATATGAAACTGATCTGCTCTCCAAGCTTCTGTGCCTGGACTTGAACCCTGCTCTCTTTCTACTTTTGGGAGTCACCAAATTCAAAGCCAAGATCCAAGCACTGATCAAGCACTTGCCACTCAGAAGGGAGGAATGCTCACACTGGTGTCATTTTAAGTCAACAGCAATTTAAGTAGAGACTGTAGTTGAGGAGAAAGTGAAGATTCAGATATTTCATAGAAACAGAAGAGAACATTTAGTTACAAGCTATGAATTGCACTCAGTGGAGCAGACCTTGTTTACACACACAAAGTGTCAAGCAGAATTCTACATTCAACTCTGTTTTCTTCACAGAAAGATCAAGTGGAGAAGAGCTGGAATAATCAGAAGACACGCTGTCTGGGAAGCGCACCCATTCTGTTCTTACAGGATACCTTCCACTGCAAGTACCAGACCTCAAAACAGCCCAGAGAAAAAGCTTCTCAGATCCAAGCAATTTAATGTGATTTGGCTTGTAGTTAGTTCCCATGGAAGTAATGAAAGAGGTAATTAAAGACTGGACAACTATCTTAAGTAAAACATTATTCATTAGAGCAAAAGCATTTCAGAGAAACTGTTTTGAGGCTGTGAAAGCCAACTCCATGCCTGTCTGTGCATCACTGTGGCTGCCCATTTCCTGAGTGGGGAACGTAGCATCTTTCTGTAGGTCCCACCACAGCCTGCTTGGTCCAGCAGGCATAAAGTGTGCACGAGCACATGCTGTGGAAAGATCAGGTAAGCAGTAGGATTTTCCTGCACTCTGTCTTCTTTAACAACACTACTCCTGATTGCAAGCTGCAGTTTTTCCTCACCCAGTTCTCCTATACTGTCCTGAAACACCTGCCCTGAAGTTTCTTCTAGCAGAACAGTGGGGAAAAAAAGCTGAAACTATGTTTTACAGATAATGACGCTTGTCTGAAGAAAGTGGATCACCTTGGTTAAAAGGTCTGATACAGAGAGAGTGAAAAGGGGTCATCCAGGAGCATCTTTGACACTTTGAATTTGATTGGTACCCTGCTTTTGAGAAAGCAAAAATATTACCAGCCTTAAAGATGTCCAAAGAATTTAATGGAGAGTGATTCTAAAATAACAACAGAGCAGGTAGTAAGTTTCTTCTCTGAAAAGGAGTGGAACATTTGCTATTCAGTCGAGGATCTGTGCCTTTTATAAGGTCCTAAAGGTGGTTTTTCAGAAAAAAAACCCACCAATTTAAAGTATTGAAAACCACTTCAAGTAAATGTATCAAGGTGAAGATAAATAGCAGCATATCTGTATCTGTGTGCACATCACAGCAACAACCCAACCACCACCATAGTATTATTAAAGATGTATGGAGTGTCTAACTACAGCTCTCTATAGTTATTCTGAGAATGTGTTTGCCTACCCAACATTTGTCCATAAACAATTGCTTCTAGTCTCAGTTGAAGTGAGCTGTACTGGTACTAGCTTCATTTACAGCATTCAGCTTTAACCCTTGCAGTTAATTTTACACTGCAGCCTGCTTTACCATCCCATAGCACATCTTAACTAGAACAATAACTTGGAAATTCACTGTGTTTCACTCTACCACCAATAATTATTTCTGTCCTTACTATGTGTCTTGTTATCTGCATATGAAGCCTATGGAACCCATGAAATCTCAGAAGAAAAAAACATCACAGGAGATCTTTCTAAGCAAGTGTAATGCGATGGAAAGTACAGCAATAATAGTGGGGTGATACAATCCTAGGCTGTAGCAAATGAGAACAAGCCCAAAAGCAGCAGCCACAGATGCAGAAACAAAGGAAGGAAAACTACTTACCTTTGGAAGGCTTCCATTAGGTAGAGATCTCTAGCAAGATACCCTTGCCTCCACTGCCAACCCTTAAATGAGGTCTGGAAAGGGGTGGATCCTGGCTCCGCCCCTTCTGGTCACTCAGGTGCACTACATGCACCTGAGCTCCCCTGGGTTGGCCCTGTCTTCCCACCGGGTGCTCAATCACTTAACATTTCCACTACAGCAAGTCTGTGTAACTATCAACTAAATCAGGACAACCATCTTCCATGTCAATCTTTTTCAATCCTCCATTCTTACTAGTTGATGCTAAATCATACCCTTTTTACCTGAAAATACTGACTCTTACTTGAGATAAAATAACCCAGACATGGAAAGTTCACATGTTCAATGCCTCATTGATCCACATGAATGAAAATACTTGCTGTATTACCCCGTGGAATGAGGGAAGGGTCAACAATGTTCCTTCGATGAGAGGATACCTCAAAAACTATTTTGTAGTGGCATTGATACTGTACTTGAATGGGACTGCCAATGTGTAAAAGGGATACTGGATCAACACAGGCTTTGCAGGGAGGAATTGGTGTTACTGTCTTTTGTAGCATTTGTGGGATGCAGCTGTCATGGTTACAGGTTCTTATGTCTCAAGCTTTTGTGGCTGATTGTGGTACCTCTGTCTCTACGTTGAATTCAGGCTAATTGCAAGAGTGACTGTTCCTTGGTCAACCACC
Source organism: Numida meleagris (assembly GCF_002078875.1). Classification (NCBI taxonomy): domain Eukaryota; kingdom Metazoa; phylum Chordata; class Aves; order Galliformes; family Numididae; genus Numida; species Numida meleagris. The sequence continues at coordinate 9,309,834 of NC_034413.1, read as the reverse complement.
ATGCTGTGCTTTTAATATCACCAGGAGGATCATGAGTAACGAGGAAATAGATCAGGTTTTCAGTGCTGTAACTGTGGGACTGCAGGCCAGTGCAACAGTGCAATGAAAACACAGTTAATGTCCTCTAGAAATTCTCCAGGTGCATCTTTTTCTTCACAATTATAGGTTGTTAACTTGTTGACAAAGTGCTGTGTGTGTAGACTGAGAAAAAGGAGGAAAAGACAAGAAAATTGTTAACATTTCAAAACAATTAAGTTATCATGAAAATTGTTAACATTTCTGTATTCTTTTGCCATTATGGCTGGCTGACTCACTTACTGCAATATTATTAAGAACCTTTTTTAAATAGGACCAACACCAGCAAGAAGCAATTCCATTAGAGTTGATCTTGTCTTAGGGTAGAAAGAAAGACCAGGTGACATCTTGAGATCCCTTCCAAAATAGTTTTCCTCCTAAAACACTCTGAAAAACTGTTCTTTTGGATCAGTGGTAATTTGCATTCATTTTACATGAGTGGAAATGAATACACCATCTTCTTGCAATAGAGGTCAGTTTATGTTGCATTCAGAACAGGCTCATTTTTAGCTACTAGTACTCAAGATATTCTAACACCTGAAATCATCTGACTTTGATGTTATGCATGCTACTTTACAGATTTTTAATGAGAAAACCTCGTATTTAATATATTTTGGATGTAGAAACTAGTTGATGAGTAAGCTTAAAACATTCACTAAAATGTCCTTCATATAGCTCAATGTTATCTTTATTCTGCCCATTTAAATTCTTTCTTCTTCCATTTTTTCTTTGTGTTTCAATTAAAGTTAAAATTGAATGACTAAGAAGAAAATACTTTTGCAGAACAGTAAATCATCAGTTCCTTTGTGTAAAGTGATTTTTCTTTTCTTAAACAAACACAAGCCCAGCAAAATCCACTGAAGATCTTTGTTATTTTTCCCATATTATGTCTGACAAAATGATGTTTATAATTAACTTCCATTAACCTTTTACATAAACAGAAAATAAAATCAAATTGTATACAAATTCTTCATAATTTACAAGTTAACCTTAAAAGTTCTTTAAAAAATTTCTACTTGTGAGCAGTAGAAAAAAATAGTGTACAGTATGATCTCAAACAGTAGTAATGACTCAGAACATACTATCTATCTACTTTTTGTTTTTCTTTGTATGGCATTTTTCTTCTTTGTTTGCAGGCTCTTGGTATTTCCATCTTGAGCCTTGACTACAAAAATTCTTAATACAGCCAAGATGGGACCCTAGAACTGTTCATAACACTCATGTGGAGTGAGAAGTATTATTCAAATTTGTTAGAAAGTGTTTTTGTAAACAGAATGAGTGACATGAAGACAACCTGCTAGATTTTCAGAGAGGAATTAGATAACAGGAAAGGGTTTCCCAAGAATGGATTAATTGAGTTGTGGGTCTGTGTCTGTGTATATGAAACTCTGATGCTGAGTATGGAGGCTGGTGCAACTGTATGGAGACATATGGGCTTCTTATCTGAGGTGTGAAGGTGCAAGTTCAGGTAGCTGAAACCACTGTTTGGGACTGTACTCCAAGGATCAACTGGGTAACACTCTGGATATGTATAATTTCCTCTTACCTGTAGGTACAAGACTTTTGGAGAACTATCATTTGCAGAATGCAGCTGCCTTTCAGTGGTTGGTGTGTACATGTGTAAGGAGTTCTGTGCAGTGCTTGAATGTGCAGCACTCCAGGATGTCTTGGTACATGGGTAGATTAAGGAACCACAAAGCTTGAGGGAGGGGAGTTTGCATCCTTCGGGGAAATTCTGATATCCCTCTGTAAATGTGTGTTGATATTCTCTCTCCTGCGTGTTGACCTCTTTACGTTGGATGGAGCCTAGAGGTGTAGGTAGATAAAATATTTTTCACTCATTTATTTGAAACCAAAAATTACTAAGGACCATAACCTGTAAAGTGCACCAGCATCCATTTGACATGTTCATAGGTGAAATAAATTGACATGGTGCCTTTGAACCCAGCAGGCTTGTTTATGGACCCACAGCAGAGAGCAGACTATCATGGAGCACATGTGATTTCTTCATGTCCAGCTGGTACCATCAGATATTTCTTTGCGCTGTTGCCATGTTATGTCCTATGAGAAACTCAAGAGTTGAATGATTGAGATTATTACCTGCTCTTTTGTTTTCCTCGTGGCCGCTGTGCAGAATAACTGAATGAACTCTGCTAAAAACAGACAGAAACATACCCTTTCTTTTCAGGCTTCCTGCAAACCCACCCCTCCTTTACAAAGCCATTTTGAAGGGTGGTGGTATGTCTAACTAAAACAAAAGAGAAGTGCTTTGCTTTTATAGCTAGACGACCAATCCTGGCAATCAAAGAAATCTTTTATTTATCTTGATGTTAAACTGGATTGCTGTAGAAAAAACCACTGGCTTTGAACATCTTATTTATGAACAGATCCTTACCCAGCTTAGGAAATGTTTGTCAAATGAGACTGTGTTTACCAGTGTGGGGCAAAGCGTGTGAGGGAGGTCTTATACAGAGAATGACAGAGTTTTCTGGAAGTTTATGAAAATGCAGATACTGAACTATCAGCATGCCTGATTAATTAACACTTGTTTATATGCTGGTTCTTTCAGGCTTGTTTCAACAACCCAGAACTGATTCTAAAAAAATCCCTTTGCGGCTTCTTTTCCCTTCCACACACTTAACTCGTGATTGCAAAAATCATTACCACTTTTGATTATAATCTTTAATTAGCTGTAAAATGTATGCGTTGAATTATTTAGTTAGTGTTCATTTCCATCATCATGTTTTGACAGCTCTAGCATTAATAAATCTTTTGTAGACCTGAAGACCCTGGGTAGCCTCGGACTGACTTGCTTAAGGACACGTTGCTTTCCAAAGACCTTGAAGAATGGTGTGCTACCAAGGATTTTTCAGTCCCAGCTGAGCTTCCTGATCATTAGCCTGTCTCTTCTGCGTACCTGGTAGCTTAATGAATCTTTAAGAGTTTTTCTTCTGAGTGGATCTAGTTCAAAAGGAAAGGAGGAGATAACATTTCTGCACAGCCTGTCATGCAAGGGTGGTTGTGTGGCTTGAGGCCAGTTTCATCACTTGTTTGTTGCATAGCCTTCTGGGTTGGTTCTGGAGCTGCTCAATTGGTTTTCCACAGATAAATACTTTGAATATATTTTATTCTTTATGAGATTCTCAGAGGAGCCTTTATCTCTCTCGTGGAAGTGACCCAGCAGCTCTATGCTTGACCCAGTGTTCCTTGTGTCTTAAATCTACATGTCTGGTGAGTGGATAGAATGGCTCAAAGTGTTCTCAGAAGGGCCCCAGCATCCTCACCAAGGCCTTTAGGGCTGGAGATAGCAGAAATTATGAGTGTCCTGTGGGTTTATGTAAAATGAAAATCATATCCAACAATGAGCTTCACTGGGAGGTGGGAGGACACCTGGTTTTCTGCCCATAACCATGTTAGACCCAGTGGAGTTCCCTGCAATCACTAGCAAGTTGTAGTGTAAGAAAAAGCCTCTGTGACTGGACCTCTTCTTGTTATTTAAGGCACTGAAACTAAGACCTGTTCAGCTCCAAGGCTGGTAGCTGAGTACAGCTTCCATTGAACTGAGGTCACTGAAGTTCTCTGCCACTGTCTGAGGCCATCAGGGTTTTAAGCTGTGGATAAGACACTGAGGTTTAGGTTTTGTCTGATTATTGCCTTTCTGCGCTTTTCTATCCAATTTGATGAAATTACAGTGTTCCTAATTGTGATCATTGTGGGTAGGTATTCCTGTGTGCATGTAATTTTCCAGCTTTAATGAGTAAATAAGCAACTAGCTGCTGTAGCAAGAGATACTCCGCAAATCTTGAAATAATAATAAATAATAGTGCCACAGTGTGCACTCAGTCTGGAACTACTGCCCCATGTGCAATCACACCCATGCAGTAAACAATTTAAAACAGTTTTAAATGCTTTCTGTCATCACTGATGGTAGTACAATAATTTTGCATGGTTCATTTGCTGCAGTACTTAATTTTCTTTAGTGCATCTGGAAGGAGTGATTGTTATGAGAACAAAAAATGACTATAGCGAGACTGTTATTACACATTCAGTTTTTGTCAGGAATTTCTAAATCCAAATAAAACTATAAGGGCTGCTCTAAAAGTAATGTCTCCTATTTTATTATGTTTACTGACAACAACAGAGGCAGGTCTTGGTGGTATGGCAGCAGAGAGAGGTTGAACCTCCCCACCAATATTCCATTACATTTTGTTGTTGTGTGACAGATGGCAGAAGAGGGGTGCTCTGACAGAATGGCATCTGACATGGAAGTGTGGGTGAAGCAAAGGTGTGGAATTGAATTCCTCCATTCAGAAAAAATTGCATCCACTGACATCCATCAATGCTTGCTGAACATATCTGGAGACCAGACGGTGGCTGTGAGCACAGTGAGGCAATGAATGGTGCGTTTCAGCAGTGGTGGCAGTGACAGTGGGTCACCTCCTCTGGTGCTGATTTTTATGAGTGAGGCATGTGGGCTCTTGTTCATTGCTGGTGAAAACGCATAGATAATGGTGGTGACTGTTGAAAAATAGTGTTTTGTAGCTGAGAAATTGTTCTTTCAAATGCGGTTATTGTGCTCTTTGTATCTGTTGTAGTTTCCATGGAAATTAATAGGAGGCATTACTTTCGGAGCAACCTACATAGAATCAGTGTTGAAGAGTGTTTGCAATGGAGTATTGTAGTTTGTTCAAAGCAGGCTGGTTCTGACTAGTTATCTGGAAAGTGGTGAACTTCAACAACTCGTTACATTTTTCTGTCAAAAACGTTGCAGTTAGGTTCTGTCCATCATTGGTTTGTCTACTGTACGTCGTGCAGAAATGTCCTGTAGACAAGAAGTGTGAATTCATGGAGTATATTCTGTGATACAGCTGATATCTGGTGTTAGCCGTACGTCTGCATTTGCCATATCCAGGGCTCCTGTTCCCTTGACATCAGCAGTGAGACCTCTTGGTGTGTCTCTGTTCACTGTCACCCTCTGGGCCATGCAGCAGTGAACTCCTGTTTCTCTCTTGCCACTCAGTAACAAGCAGGTTAAATTGATCTATCCTAGAGGGATTTGAGGAGAAAACCTGTCACTGAGGACAAGAAGTCCCTGTAAGATTGCCTGGCAGGACAAGTGTGAGCCCACATCTTTTGTGCTGGCCACAGGAACAGGCCATCACCTCTCTCTTTCCCAGACTAGGCTCCAATTAACTTCCATGCTCAGAGGTAAACTCTGATACCTAGATACAGTGAACAAATCCAAGTGTTAAGACTGTAGCTCCTTTTAGGAGTATGTACAGTAAAACAGCCCCGCTCCCCCAAACAATATACTTTTTATGTAAAGTAGGCTAAAATGAAATTCAACTACTGTTTCTTAGTAACAGTATCCAGTTGGCGTTGTACTAAAGTATAACAACATCACTTTAAATGCTTATTCAGATTGGTGCTTCTGACTGTCTGTACATTGCAATGTCTGCGACTAACATACAAAAGTATGAGTATTGATTGCGAAAGTAACATGTAGATAGAATCGAATTTGTGTAATTTGGAAAATACTTAAGGTTTCTAGAGCCATGTGACATTTTGAGGCATCTATGGTTAGTGGGCAGTATTGGTGGCAGGTGGACTGCTGGACTAGATAGTCTTGAGGTTTTTTCCAACCTTAATGATTCTATGATTTGACGATCCTTGAATACAAGATGTTGCATCTCAAGGACTCATCTTCAGAGTTGCTTCCTAGCAAATCAATCTTTTCAACTGCTTTTTCTTGCTTGTCAAGCTTTTATGCTGGTCTTTTCGCACAGAAACCAGCCAGGAGTCTGGGGAGTGAGGGCAACATCCTTTCAGAGCACAGATTTCATGGACGAGTGCAATACTTTGTTTTGAAAAAGCAAAAATCAGTGAGTGTGACAAAGAGCCATTCCCAAAGCTGCAGCTGCCTCCTGAGCAGCAGGTAAGTTCTGTGGCTGATGAGCAGAGAAGCAACAGGAAAGCAGTTAGCACAGCATCAGTGTGAGAATCAGAGTGCCTTCAGCTCGAGGCGCTGAGAGAAAGCAAAGAGGGGAGGAGAGGTTTTGCTTTGGCTATGCCAATCTGAGCCTTGTTTGCTCTGCATTTGAGAGGTCTGAGAGGGAGAATTTGCATTTCTGAGTGCATTTTTTAGTAGCATTTCTTCTACTCCAAAGTTGGCCATGAGTAGACTGGGCCCATCACCTCTGTCCTCTCCCCACCCCAAGGGAAGCACGAGATCCTTGTCTGCTCCATGCTGGGTGGAGGAGCTGAGGAGAGGTGGAAAAGTAGTTAATGTTAATGGAAAATTAATGGCAAGCAGGGCAGAAAAAATGAGATTGGAGGAGGGTGATAAGTAGGGATCTCCTGGGTCATGGAGTACACTGCTGAGATACACAAACAAAGTACAGATCGATTAATTAAAATGGGAGTACTTAAAAACAAGTTAATTAAAGATTAATTTATTAATAAGTGGTTACATAATTTGTAATCACTATAATTACATTAATTGATTAATTAGAAGTAACATCTATTAAAATGTATCAAATTTTAGGTCTGGTTGGCGAGTTCACTCTCACTGATTTATTTATTTTTTTGGTTCCTCTCTCTTGCCTGAAAGCTGCAAGCTTTCCTGAAATTCTGGCTAAATTGATTCATGGCCACATTTAGCTGGTTTGTTCTTGTTCCCATTTAGAGAGGAGCATGTGCTTAGCCTGACTCAGTGTGACGGCTCTGCCAGCTGTGCTGTGTGACCTCCAGTGGCAGAGGTGACCACAGCCATCTGCCTGCCCCTGCCCTCATGGGGTGCTGGGGTCAGAATGAAACCAGAAGCACTGTACTGCTACCTCTTGTCAGGGAGGTCACTATTGCCCCATTTCCCCCAACCTGTTTTGTCAGTGACAAATTAGCCATAGACTCTTTAATTTGTGCATTCCAATTCCATGTCCTGTGTAGAGCTAGGAGCTGGACTTGATGTTCCTTATGGGACTCTTCCAACTTGGGACATTCTATGATTCCATCATAAAATGGACAGAGGTTTTGAACCCTATGGTAGAGACCAATTTCCATCCACAAAACCTGACTTTCCCTGTTCCTCCTGTAACATGGACAGGTTACAACTCCAGGTTGGACATTAGGAAAAGCTTCTTCTCTGAAAGAGTGGTCAGGCACTGGAATGGGCTGCTGTCCCTGGAGGTGTTCAATAAATGTGGAGATGTGGTACTTAGGGACATGGTTTAGTGGGCAATATTAGTGGAAGGTGGACAGTTGGACTAGATGATCTTAGAGATCTTTTTGAACTTTAATCATTCTATAATTCTATGATTCTGGCCCTGTAGAGTGGTGACACTACAGAGAAGTAGCAGGATGTGGCCACCGTAATTGTGGCCAGTATCTTGGTAGGTATCTCCAGGCTGAGAATGCCTGCCCTGAAACACTTTGCATCATTTGACCTGACAGCCTGCAAGTAGCAAGATCTCATTTATTCAGCTGGCATGTGGGGCTCTAAGCCTATCTGCCAACATTTACAAGATGTTTCATGGTGATAGTAATTATTGTAATCAGTCCCTTCAGTAACAGGCTTGAAGCCTACTCTTTCCATTGGCATGGTTGATCTGACTGCAGAATAAATCACGTGTTAACAGCTGGACTGAAAATCCACCCACAGATGTTGCTTAATAGGAGCCTGAGTAAATCCACCCACTGCTGGTACATTTAGTACTCCTAGAACAGGCAGGTGTATAATCTAGGAAATTTTCCAGTTCAGCCCTTGGAGACATGAATCATTAATGTTTAGCGTGAAGAAATAAGGTCCTTTTTACCCATAGGGGGAAAAATGAAAGACCACAAACACAGAAAAATGGGGTAGGACATCTGGGAGGAAGCAGCCACTTTTTCTTTATGCCGGAGCTAGCTATGGGCTTTCAGTATAAGAAATAACACAGTGGTCTCTCCCTGTACTCTGATAATTTTTCATGTGTTACCTGAAGCACTTACAGTGCTTGCAAGCTGGGGTCAGAGGCATCAGGTTGTGAATCAACTGAAATAGTTAGGGACTGCTGCTGGTGGAAGTATGCTCACAGAGCTCACTGCTGCAGCTGAACCGTGCTAGTTCTCCTTGAGGGAAACGCTCATGGACTCACTTGGGGGCTGGTGTGGCCTGGTCACAATCCTCCCTATGCAGTGCGAAGCAGAAAGAGGCCCATCGGCCCATTTTCAGGAAAGAAGAGGCTTCTAGGACAGAGCCCACAAAAGGCATTCACACAAGGAGCCCTGTGTAATCCCATTACCCTGACACAGTTCTGCAAATGGACAGACTGAGAAAAAAAAGGAAAAATCTACTTTTTTCTTCTTCTTCTTTTTCCCCTCTTCTACAGTTTTCCTCATTGTCATTCTGGTTCTTTTCTAAAATTGTAGTCTTTTGTAAAAGTACAGTGGCTGAAGCCTCCAGCAGCTGCAGGTGATGTGGGACAAGAGGAGAGAATCCCAGAATGTCTGTCCCAAGCCTCGACTTTGAGTGAGGGCTTTCACTGCCATTAGCATGAGGACATTTTATGATGGTACTGGAACATCATCTGGCTTGGTTGGCCTCAGTGAAACAGACTCTTTAGTGTATGGAAACTGGCATTTTTTAGTCTAGAGCCAGCAGCTCGGGTTTTTTTTCTGTGAGCCTGTGTCTCCAGACTTTTACATCTTTACTTCAGCTCTCTCTCACTTTGTATTTTGTTCTTGCTTCAAAAAAACAACTTCATTTAAAGAAAGAAATGGTAGGAAAAGGGCTTTTCAGTTCTGATCACTGTGATTTACCAGAGAGAAGATGGCGTGGAGCTGCTGCCTGGTCCCTGCATACACAAGGTACATATAATGCAGTTAGTCACAAGGCAGCATAAATAGCTGCTGCTGAATTGTAAGCACTTGGGTGACTAGCAAACATACTGCAGCTTCCTCTGTGAAAAGCACTCTTTCTGGCATTTACAAAACAGCTGGCAACACCTCGAGAAAGTTTTCAGGTTTTGCCCAAAGCTCATAGCTATGGAGCCATGTCTCATGTGGCATTAATCAAGAGTGGAGTTAGCCATACATTTTGATGTGACTGATGACTTCTTAAGGACATTAGCTGTGTTCTACTTTCCTGTCTATTTTTGTTAGTGTGGATATCCTTGCCCTGGAAAAAGTAAAAACAAAGATCTCTTGTTACATTTTTAAAGCCAAAATCAAAACACTTTCGGGAAAAGTTCTTGACTCTGTGGATGAGGAATGAGTTGTTTTCAGTTCCCTCAGTTTGGTCAGCTGTCCGGGAAGATCTGTTCAATGACTTGTGACTGCTGTTTGTTGAAGAAGTGGGTGATAATGCCTGCTATGAGGCACTTTGGGACCTGACATGGGGTTGCTGGGAAATGTCCAACGAGAACCAACAGCAGCTGTCTGAATGCAGAGTTACATTATACTGTATTGGGAAAAAAAAACACAATTTTTTTTTCATTTGTTACATCTACAAGTAAAATTTCTTCACTGGAGTGGAGAAAGAAGAGTTCTCACTGACCATGCATTGGCCACGCGCTTCCATTGCCAAGCAAGAATAGCGTTTTGTTCCGTGACAGAGAAGAAAAGATGAACCTTTGGATGAGATAAGCAACCGGGAGGAACTCTGGAGATCAGCTGGGGCATCTCTGGGTGGGTCAACTGCTCCTCATATGCCTGTTGCATTCTTCCTTGTGTATTACTAATGAGGCAGTTTAGGTAGTGTATATTCAGTGCTTTGAAGTCCTTGGACTGAAGGTGAGCAGCTCTAAAGAGGAGCAGATGAAGGGTGATATACACAACAAGCTGTTTTTTAAAAATCCATACTAACAGATGGTGTTGTACCAAAAGCAATGACCAATTTGCTGTTCTGTTGTTGAAGCCCCAATCCAACAATCTGAATTTATAGAGAGTCAAGTTTCCTTCTGAAGTATGCAAATTGCCCTTAAACATAAGATTATAAAGTAATGAACAGTTTTCCCTTAAATGGCTTTGGCACAGATAAAAGCAAACCTTTTTTTTATCAGAAGAGCCCCTCAGGACAACAGATTATAGAGTCATCTTGCTTCCAATTCTTATGCTTTTTCCACCTGGAAACATTTTGTGCTGTCGTTTTCTGATACTGTCTTCTAAACAGTTTGTCCCCAGCACAACACATGAATTCTGCGTGCCATGTTTTATTGGCAAATTAGCGAGGACACAGAAAAACTGCATCAGCATGTCATAAAAAATGCAAAAGCATTGAGCACTTATTTACAGCTCGAGCTGTTCCAAAAGACTCAGCAGCTGAAGCAGTTGAAGACCTGCAATTTCTAGAGCTGGCTGACTGCCTAAATCACACCTAATTTTCTGGGATCTATTGCTATCAGTAGTGGGGAAATCAGAGGTAGATGAAATGAGCAATCCACTATTAGCAGTGATGTAGAGGAAAGCGTCTGATTCAGAGCAGACACTTTTATTTTATCTGGAAGGTGCAGTTCTTGATGTCACATACCTTGAGGTGCAGCATGAGTGAGTGTGTGGCTGGTCTCCTCTTGACATTAAAATAGACTTGCTCAGGGTAGCCAAGTCATTTGCAAAGCTGCTCAAAGTCATATGTTTGCAGGATGAGGTCTGATTGGGACTGTGCTCTAGCATTTGCATTTTACTGAGGCACAGCTTAGGGTCACCATCTCCTCTCAGTTCCTTTAGAGACACCTGTTCCAAAGCAGCTTTCTTTCAGAGACAGGACCGTTAGCATGGAAACTATACGTCATACTTCAGATGTGCCTCCAAGCATGTGCTGGATGGGAGGAATCACTTCCACGCATGAGGAGGAAGCTGCTGTGCAGGACACGTTCCAGGTTGCAGATGATGGGTTTGCCAGTGGGTGTTGTTTAATGTCTTCACATGGACTGAGATCAAATCCCACCACGCTTCAGAATTAAATGCATGACTGATTCTGTGGCTTAGTGAGTTACCACCTTCAGCAAACCCATGGTAGGCAAATTTCCACAGCAAATAGGAAGTAAAATATATTGATTTAAACCTCTTTCAGATACAGGGTGTGATCCTACCAGGCTCAGCAGAACAGCAGCTGGGCTTTCTGGGCAGCCATCCTCACTCCAGCTCTGTGGCAAAAACAGATCCCAATCTGTCCCTTGGCCACACTCAAGTGACAGCCCTCCAGGAGACCAAGAAGAGTGCACGGATGATGACAAAGGAGCCCCTATTTTCTCATCCTTTGCCTTTTTGCCCCAGGAGCATTTTTCTCCTGGCCACTTTTTCTCCATTACTTTGGAAGCTTTCTAGTCATGCAAGCAATCTAGTCATTTTTCTAGCTTTCAGAAGCTGGATCCTGGTTGCATTCTTTTATGGCTTCCTTGCAGTTTCTAAGTGTTCTCCCACAAAATAACACTGAAGTGAGTGTCTGAGCCTGTAAAGATGTGTTACAGAATATTTTTATATAAGTGAGATTAATGATGTTGGACGAGGATGCATTTGTCATGCTGCAGCATTTTGGCAGAAGACTGAGCTTCAGTGAGCGTTTGTTTTCTATCATGTCATGCATCGTCAAAGATCTAACCTGAATTTTTTCCTGAATTTGGAGTTTTACAAAATCATGACTAAGTCCTATAGCAAAAAAAAAAAAAAAAAA